>NC_141536.1:51031664-51344581 GCF_021556685.1 Rattus norvegicus | reverse complement strand
CACAGCCTGGAGATTTTTAGGAGTAGGGAACCTCTATGGAGAAAATGCCCCCATAATCTTGTCCTGTGGGCAATCCTTTGGTGCATTTTCTTAATTGGTAATGGATATGGAAGCTGCCAGCTTACTGTGGGTGGTGTCAGCCCTGGACAGTTAGTCCTGGGGTATAGAAGAAAGCAGACTTGTGAAGCAACCTAGTGAGTAGTATTCCTCTATGGGCTCTGCATCCTGTCTTGCTTCCAGGTTCTTGCCCTGATTTTGCGGGATGATGGACTACAAGGCATAAGATGAAACAAATCTTTTCCTCCCCAAGTTGCAGTTGGTTAAGGTGATTATCCAGCAATATAAACATTAACTATGACAGAAACAAACAGAATCATTCATTGTACACGTATAGATAGCTGTCTAGGAAGAGCACAGAGAGAAAGAGGGAGAGGGGGAGGGATGAGATGGAGAGAGAGCTTGCTTGGGTCATGCCAATTCAATCTGTCTTGTATGCCTGTATGCAATAAATTGCTGTAAAGATTTTCCATGACTTCCAGTAGGAAAGCAGTTGTGAATGAACAGAATTCAAGAAGAAATGTGATAATCATTAGAGTGAAAATACTGCGAATTTGGGCATATTTGAGAATTTAATTACACTCCTATTAAACATTTCAAATTAATTCCTTAGCTTAGAGAATTGGCCCGTTTTAAAAAAAATCAATAATTGGATGAAATGATTTAACTTTCAATGAAAAGTTCAAATAAGTTGAACCATTAAATGCTTGTGGATGGTTTCTACTTCTTAGCATGAATTTCGGTGTTATATTTTTCTTTACTAGAGAAATCTCACACCACGATAAACTGTCCATTAATGAGTGACTAAATGCGCATCATTTTCCTTGCATTATACATTGATTCCCATATTTGGTAGGGACTTCATTCCTGTTTTCCTGATGAAGTAATGAACAAAAGATTAAAATCAAGTGCTGGGGAAAACATTTCAGTGGTTAAGTGCCTTCTGTGTAAGACTGAAGACCCACCTTTTCATTACTCAACCACACATAAGAGTGTGTAAGAGACAAGGTTTTGGAGGACTGCTTGAAACAATGATTTCTAGAATTGCCAAGGCCCTTGCTCACAAGATCTCATAGTGACTATGATTGCGTGCACAAGACCTGTGCAAAACCCAATCAGTCAGAATGCTGGCATGAATGAAGGCCTCCTGATGCCCTGCCCACAGCTGAGAAGGTATGGGGGTTCATAGCTAGTTTCTCTTTAGGATGTGGCCTTTTGTAGATTGTCCGTCTTCCAGGGGATGGTCCTATATAGACCCATGGCAGTGCTAATGGACTCAGTGTATTTACCAAAGAGATAACGCTGTTGGGATGTTGAGAGGAAGAAATGATAGGGCTGTTCTGGTGTGAGTTTGAGTGAAGGTAGTGCGTGTGTGCGTGCATGCCTGAGTACATGCGTGTGTGTGTGTGTGTCTCGAAGGGGTGGATTTGATCAAAAGACACTACACACATGTAAAAGTGAAAGTATTCTTAAAATCTTGAGTATTCACAATTATAATCCACACAATGAAGGGGCAGATAGGTGAACCCCTCCAGCTGACTAGCCAGCTGACTAAGCACGTCAGTGAGCTCTGGCTTCCTGTGGAGATATTTCTCCAAACAAGCAGCAATAAGTCACCCGATGATGACCTCAGGAATTCACATACATGTAGGCCATCATGCATACATGCACACACTGAAGCTTGCACTCATATATATGCTCGACACACAGACGCACGTGTGTGTAGCCAGTAGAACCAAAGTGACTGAAACCTCCTTACATTTCTGCGTTTGTACTTCTTCCTGTTTGCAATGCTTTCATGTAAAGATAGTTGTTCTGAAGTGTTATGTTTACCTTTCCAAGAAGATTTTCTATTTAAGGATATGAATTTTTCCTGCTTCATGTATATCTGCATATTAACCCCTTCTAGATATTGATTTTAGTCTAGTCTGAGGTAGATCAGAGGGAAAACAGTGCATTGAACTTCTGCAGCAATGACTTGCTCCCTTTTCTTTCGTATAAGCTTGTGTCTAGAAGTGGAACCCACAGGAGGCTGTTCATTTGCATTGCTTTGGTGATTACAGAGATCAGGCCAATGAAACGTTAGGGATGGAACCAAGAGAGCAGGGAAATGGATGGGCTTGACTGTAAGGTGGAGAAAATGCGGAGCAGAAGACATGGCTTTCATTTCCTAGTGATTTATTCTGCTCCCTGGATGAAGGGTGGAATGACGCTTCTCTTTTCCTTTGGCTTGAATCTGCTCTCTCCTACCTATTGAGGGAATTTGGTACTCTGTCCTTACAGGGTAGTCAATCGTTAGCTAGTCAGCATTATGGGGACAAATTAATAATCATTGTACTTAGTCATGCTTTTCTTGGAAAGAGAAGGGAAGAAAAATGCTTGAAAAATTCTCAAGAAATATGTTCTTCTAAGAAGTGTTAATCTGACCTTATTTCTAAAACTAGAAATAAAACAATTTGTGCCATTTTATTGTTGGCTCCTGAATTAAGAAAAAAAAAGCCCAGATGGCCGTCCTGCTGAAGAAGCCAGCTTGTCTGAAGATACTCCACATGCAGTAATCATTATATAAGTTATCTTTAGGAAATTGGTGGCATATACTGCACATCTTTGCCAACACCCCAAACTACACTGATCTGCACATAAAAATAGATGAAAATGAATACAGTCCAATATGGTAAAGAAATTAAAATATCACAGATAGTCTAATGGCAGCTCAATTTTTTCCCACTTAACTCAGATAATGGGTCTTATACTTTAGTCAGACATGACAGAACATGTTAAATCAAGTATTTGGGAGGTTGAATTAGAAAACCCTTGGTTCTGATACCTAGGATACATTATGGAATTTTTTTACATATATATCTGCATATATTTTATACCTTCTATATACATATGAGATTCCTTATGGAGTCTGTGTTAGAGCACATTTATTTCCAGTTTTTTCATCTTGCACCAACATATAATTCATTCTAGAAAAAATTTATAAATCTGTCTAACAGTCTTGGTTGGACCTACTTTGAAAAGGTAGAGCACTAGGAAAGTAGCCTTCTTCTTTTAGTCCATAATTTGTGATTTCTAGTTCGACCTTAAATCAATTGCTTAATGTTTTTTAAAACTCTTGTTTTTTTTTTTACCTATACAGTGAGACCTAATAATTGCCTGTGGAGACTATACATAATCTTATGAAATGAAAGTGTTCAATGTAGTAAGTGTCTTTAATAGAGCAAACTAAATGCTTTTTCTGTCTTCTAACCATGCAAGTATTTTTGTATACCCCACATAAAGATATGTGGATTCATAGACTTATAAAAAGTATATAGATACATAGATCTACGGTGGTAAATAAGAAAAGTTATAAACACCAACATCAGTATGTAGCAAATATAGGGCTTGGTTCTGACTTGTCTACAGTTCATGTTTCATTTCATTTCATTTCTTATGGAATGTATCCTATCCTTATATCTATCATGATGTCCACACCAAAGAGGACACAGACATAAAATATTAGGTAATTTAGAGTTAGGTTTGCAGGAAGGAAAAATACTACACGTGCAGAAAATACTACTACGTTGCAGAAAAATATAAAAGGGAAAATTATTTGGTAAATGTATGTGATATTCAAAAATTGGAGTGCTGGGACTAGATAAGGAACCAAGTTGGTAGAAGCAAGCATTCCAAGAGTCATCTGAAAATAGATTCACAGAGACAACAAAGATGTCACACTTGATGGGTCATGCGTTCCTCCAAATGACTGTTCATGTTCTCTCTGCTCTTATGCATTTTAAGAACTATAAATGATCACTACAGTAGTGCAAAAGGGTTGTTTGTGTGCTTTAATTTCTAAAGTCCCACAAGCAGAGAACTTTGTACCTTTGTCCTGAACTAGATCAGATGTCACTACATGGATTCCTACTCAACTCTATTTGACCTGTAGCTACCTACTAAAGGGAAGTGTATGTCATTCTTTATATACAATTCATCATATCCTGTTTGTGTTGCTATCTGTTAAGTAATCATGTGCTTCAAATGTTACATTGTGAAGAAAGTATAACCTAAGTAAAAAGATGTTGCTGTATATGATTAGTTTGGTTATAAACATTATTTCTATCTATGAATTTCTTCAATTTAAATTGACTTTTATCTTGTTTTCCTTATGTTCTATGTTGTAGAAAAAATCTTAGAATTCATATCATTCTACATTTATATTTCTTACTGTGTTTCTGCCTTTAGAGGAAACGTCTTCCCCACTTTGTTTCTGAAATATTTCTCAAACTGCTACTTCATTATGATGCGCCTAAAATTTTCAGAGTCTTATCTCTTCAAATGATGCCTCTTGTATGTTCGTTGTCTTCTGAGAAGGCTTTGTCTTAGCATTTCTCATGGCTAGAAATTGAGTCTCAAGAAAGAGGAAGCCAATATGCTCATCTCAACCATAAAGGGATTGTGGGAAAAGATGATGAAAAGAAAATGTTATGCCTTTTAAATACATTAAACTATCTCTCTGTACCCCTAGTGTGTTTGGGATTTCTAGAATATAGAGAAAATGACATTTTTGTCAAACATAGACCAATGGTAGATGGAATAACCTCTACATATTATCATAAAATATATCTTTTCCTTGAACAAAGAAGCGTTTCTTACAGGCTTGGGAAACCTTATAGACCATTTGCACGAAGCTGTTTTGTTTTGGTGTCAAGAACACCATCAGCATTTGTATTGATCTTGTGGCCAAATTAAATAATAGCTTTTAAAAAGGCACTGTTTATTTTGTTTGTAGTTTCAATGTCTCTGTCCATCATGGTGAGGGAAACTTGGTAAAACTGAGTAGTTCATATCAGCATCAGGAAATGGAAAAATGGTCTACAAGAAGGGCTCACGGCAAGACAGTTGTCACTCACATTTCCATGGATCTATTTCTGTTACTAGACTCTACTTCCCAGTTTTTAATCTCCTTTGATCATGTGAAGACACTGTCAAGGGATTGATCCATCCATTAGCTTAGAACCTTTGTGATCTAATTGTCTCACGAAGCTCTGTGACAGAACTCAGAGTTATATTTTACAAATCTGCTCTCAGTTCATTCAAATTGACACGATGAACTACAAAAGCATTCAGAGATGAGAAACAAGCAGTTGTTATGTAATAGAGATGAGACTTGAATAATTTGGAGTGTGTATGAACATCTTCCTGAAAAGTCCATGCTTAAAGTTGCTAAATATAGGCAGAAATTAGCAGACTAGTTATTTACTCTCTAGTACCTTGAGCAATGCTTGTGCTAAGAGCATGTAGGGCCAATAGGAATCTCATCCCTTCTCAGAAATTTCCCAATTCTTTATTCTCCTTTAACTTTCACCTCTCTGTTAAGAAGAGAATATGAAATGTATTCTGTTGAAGCACAATAAGGAGGTTCCAAGTCCCCAAATAGTATGTCTCAATAACTTAGCTGTTAACTAAATAGCTTTTTCTTCAAAGAATAACACACTTCATTTGAAAAGTAAGATTTACTTAAATCAATCCGATTTGTCTTAGAGAAGTCCAGTCTCTTAATCTGAGGAAACTTTTTAATGATTAGAAGTTTTAATCTAAAAATATTTTCTCTGTCAAGTCCTCAAACTTCACTGTACTTTGATATTCTAACCTTTTGAACTTAATGACTGATAGACTTAGTCAAAGCAGGAAAACCATACTGATCCCTCTGATTTTTTTTGTTGTACATTATTTGGAACAGCTAGGAAATGAAGAAAAAATTCACACACACACACACACACACACACACACACAAACACTTAAAAATACAGCATTGCTTTTAAACGCCCTGTTATTCTGGAAGTCATTTCACTCTTTGAAAGCACTAATGTGCTCAGGAAAACTCTACACAAAGCATTGAACACATCCAACACAATATGGCTATTACATTAGCTCCTCTTGGATAGGAGGATAAAGCTGCGAATGGAAAGCAGAAATATACAGAATCCCTTGTGGGATAGAACTTCTTAAAAGCCGTAGGTTGTAATAACAAAAGAAGAGGTAATTGACATCCTGGTCCAGTGTGCGCATTGCCAAGATTGCATTCTGATTATTGTCCCCACTTGGTAAAAGAAACAAGGTGTATAAAATAAAGACTAGATTATTTTTAACTTAAAATGTTTATGAATTAAAGAAATGATAGTTTTTTATTTTTAATTAAAATTTTTATACAATATATTTTGATAGCATTTACCCCTTTGCAAACTCTTCCCAGATCTTACTCACTTCCCTCCCCACCCAATTTTATATTCTTTCTCTCTTTTTCTCTTTATAAAAGAAAAAAAGAATACAAAACCAAACCAAAGTAGAACAAAATAGAAAATACAAACCCACAAAACCACAAAATACAAAATTGAAAAACCAACTAAACAGGTAAAAGTCCCATGACACACACACACACACACACACACACACACACACACACCACCCCACACCAAATGAAGCAAACCAAATAAAAAACCAAAACCAAAACAAAGGAAAGGAAAAAGCACAAGCCCCAAAAGTTCATAAACATACCTTAGAGTTTATTTTGTATAATTAAACTACTTCTGGCTATCAGGCCTGCCCTAGGGTATAGTTGATATACACTGTGACACTTAATTGGGAAAAAATGCTATTTCCTTTGTTAGCATGTATCAAATTGCAGATAAAGTTACAATAACTCCAATGTATCAACATCCAATTAATCAGGTGCTGGATAAACCTCTCCTGATACACTTACCATGACCTAAATACCCTTTATATCCAACTGCAGTTTGTAATTTCAACAAAAATCTGTGATGTCAGATCCCTAATGCTATGGTGGTATTAGCCACAGTCTAAGGAGTAGCAAGGAGTTGATAGTCTCCCCTGCTTAGGATACACATGGAATACAAAGTTCCTAATTCTCACCTGCCCTAAATTTATGTATAGTTACTTGTTATTAAAACTATGGCATTTGGGGTTTCTTCTTACTCAAAGCCTAACCCTTAAAGTAGGCAGTAACTTGGGGGACTCAGTATTTGTGGCTTCATTCACCCTGTTTTTTTCTTTTTCTTTTTTCTTTTTTTCGGAGCTGGGGACTGAACCCAGGGCCTTGCGCTCGATAGGCAAGCGTTCTACCGCTGAGCTAAATCCCCAACCCCTCACCCTGTTTTTAAAGGAAAAAAGTATTAAAACTAGCGTTTAGACACCATCTAATTGAAACCTGCTGTCTGCCATGCAGATTCAGACAGCTCCACTCATAAACACCTAATTTAATTAACACATTCAAGTAAAGGCTTTCTGGATTCATGGTATTTAAACTCATGTGCAGTAGAGGACACAGGAAGAAAAGTTAAGAAATGGAGGATAAATATACGAAGCAGCAAAAGTTATCATGTATTGTACTTCATACATTTCCATGTAAAGTCTTCATAAGTTTACAACTTTGTGTATTTTGACTAATATGTATTGTTTTTTCCATCAAAAACTTGAGTGGATCTCTTCAATTTGGATTGCTTTCCCACTGTATTAGGGCAGTGCCCCTAAAGGGGGACTTATTCTATCAAGCTAAGCCTCTGCTTTGCTTTCTTTTTCAAAGCTATTTTTAATGTTTAAGATGCTTAATAAGAACTGTGTCTTTTAACTGCTTGCCAATACAATATCACCTCTCTCATAAATCACTGATCTGTAGGTTAATCATCTCTGCCACAGTTTCATATCAATAATACCAATTTCATCTGTTTTAAAAACGGCAGCACATCTTTTAAATTACAATGGCTGACAGTGACCGGAAATGCTCTTTACTAGTATTTCTGTGAGCACCGAGTAAATAAAGACTATTTCTAGAAAGCAGAGGCAGGTGTTTTTCTAACAGTGAGTGGCAAAGTTATCCAAAGAGTTTTGTAGAATGGGTTATTAAATTTTTATTATTACCTGGAACTAAAATTCCCCCAAGAAGCAAACTGATACTTCAGATTAAAATAGCCAGTTTACAGCTATTTAAAATGTTTTCAGACATCTACAGTGAATACTCTGAATTACCTTGACATAACATTATAAAATCCAATGTGCCTTCAGTTCAATGGCTTTCATCGTTTCTTTTCTATTTTTGTTGTTTTTTTTTTTTTCAGAAAGTAAGTCTTAAATTCTGCAATGGAAGTTATTAAGAAAATCAGGAAAGTTAGTTAAAATGAAAGTTTGTAGAGAAAGTAAAAACAAATGTCAGTTGTGCAAAAACGCGAGTCTCCCACAATAAAATTCAGTTTTTCAATCAAAATTTGGCATGCCCAAGTGGAAATGTGTACACCACATGAGCAGGTGAAAATTAAAAATGAAAAAAAAAGTTTGCTGGGAAACTAAACCCAGGAACTGTTGGGCTTCCTGCCAAAGTTAAGTTTTGCCAGCTTTTTTTTTCTTGTTCCAACACAGCCATGTCTTCATCACCACTCTCAGCTCCGAGTCCTGGAAGTTAAGTACTGAGCGGAGATGCAAAGCTAATGCGTGTGCCTTGCATGCTGCTCATGTAGGTGTACACCCGTCTTTCTGTGGTGCACCATGGATCAGAAGCAGCCCTCTCCTTGGTCTGTGAGTTTTGGGTTTGAGGGCTGTCCCAGGATACACTAGAAGAATATGCTTGCTAAGTTGTGGGACTGTGATAGGCAGCCTGGTTCCTGATTGAGCTAAGGCTAGAAACCCCAGTGACCCTAAAAGGGATGGTGGGATGGTAAGCATTTCGCCTGTTCCCAGGTACCAGGTCCTGTTACTAGCCAAAGCCCCCAATAGATTTATGGCTACTGGTCCCAAACATCACACTCATTATCAGTGCAAGGTATGAATCCTTTGTGATAAACCCCATGAATTCGACTGCCTAAGAGAAAGGATCACAGGAGAAAGTAAAAGCATCAGATTATATTATATTATATATCAAATTTTATATAATTTCAGACTTGAGCATATAGTTACTGAGAGACTTATACTGAACACAAATAAAACACTTATACTAGTATCTAAACAACACACACACACACATTTGTACACGCACACACGTATACACACACAGACATGGCACCTAAATAATCTATAAGGCTCCATTCTTTCTGAGATGTCTTTTTCAATTTTGCCCATGTTACTCCTAAAATAGACCATTTGTATTCATATATTGTGGTGGCTCAGATGAGATGTCTTTTATAAGTATGACGATCTGAATACTTGTTCTGTAAGTGCTATTTGAAGGAGGATTAGAAGGCCTGGCTTTGCTGGAAGAAGAATGTTGATGGAGGCAGCCTTGAGGTTTCTAAAGATTCGCATCAATTTCTGCTAGATTTCTCTGCTTCTTGCTATTGTTTAGGGTGGGAGTTCCCAGGGCTCCAGACATGGACTCTAATTCACTGCAACCATAAACCCCAAATAAACTTTGTTTTCTATAAGTTGCCTTGGTCATGCTCTTTTATCCCATCAATTAAAATTAACCAATACCTTAATTCTTCTATGTTACCAAAACTATAAAAGGCCAGCAGGGCTTGCTTTTTTTCTTTCTTTCCCTTTTATTTTTTATTTCTCACAAATCTGTTTCTAGTTTCAAGTTTTCCAGTTGTGGAATTGTCAGAAATAATGCTAAATACAGTAAGAATTCAACAAAACCTGAGGAAAGTTTTTCTTCTACAATCGGCATGCATATAGTCTTGTGATCTTTTATTTAATGTTAAGGGCCCTCACATATGCATATGCACACACAAGCATGATCTTGGGAATGGAAATGTACTCAGGACATGTTGACTGGATGTAGTTGAACTTACTTTCCGTGAGGCAGACAGTATAATGCTGTGGGGCCAGGTGAGACATGTGAAGGGGAGGGTAGCTGACAGCAGGTCCAGGTTGGGTGGGTGGGGACTAGGTCTAGCATTGCTACTTTAAGCACTGACAACTACTTCCGAAACAGGAAGCGGGGTCTTCCGAGACTCCTGAGTTGATCTTGGCCTTTATCAAGAAGCACATGCCATTAGGGCATTGATCTGAGTGTCCATCACATCTTGTCCTCTTAATTCTTATTTATGTTTGTCTCTTTAATTTTGATTGTTTTTAATTGAAAAATTCACATGCATATTCATTGTATCTTCATCAAATCCAGTCCCAACTCTTCCCTGTCTAATTTCTCTTGGAAATCTTCCATCATGTCTGACTTTGTACAGAGGCTGGCATGGAGTTCTCTTTGTAATTCACACAGGTCCTCAACATTTGATGGTCTCCTTGCCTCATTGTAACTTTAATTCTTTCAAAGGCTACTTTTAATGATAGTTCTTAACCTCCCTCCAAGCTCATCACCCACCAGAGGCAGTGGAAAAGAAAGGTTATTATGATACAGGGGGAGTGGACCTGTTTAGAAATGGTTCTTTGGAGCAAATCCCATCTGCGTTGTCAGAAAATCTGCAGTTCAGTTCATGGGTCAGCAGTAGCAGCTCGAATCACTCTAAAACACTTTGTTGATACACCAGCAGTCCAGTTCAGTAGTGTTGGGATAGCAGCAGGAGTGGCAAGATCCAGTGGGAACAGCCAAACCTCGACTGAATTAGCACAATTCAGCTGGAGGGATTTGGGCCAGCAGGTAGGAGCATCAGGAGAAGTTCTCTGCTGTGCTATCAGGGAAGCGAAGAGAGAGACCAAGAAGCGTTGCACTGAAAGCTCTACCAGCCCTTCTCACAGTCTATTGGGTCCTATTTATACTCCCTCCTAACATCATGTGTCCTCCACAGGGTCTTGTCTTGCCACATGTTTTTCCTCAGTACATGAGTCTGATTTAGCTGAATTCCACAAGAGTCTGCATCAGCTGACATCACTCTGCCAATCTGCCCGAGTCTGTGGAAGTGGCAAGAAGCCACTAGCACACCACCAGGAGTTTTTGGTGCATTTCTCTCTGTGGAATCACGACAAATGGAACTCAAGTATTCATGTAAGGTGGATCAATACATGCGTGTCATTAGCGAAGAATCCTTCATCACGTGTCCTTTCACATGTTTTCGAAAGCAAAACATCCTCTAACCTATGTCTGCTCCAGTTAAATGTTTCTTCATGTGTCTGCTTCAGTAGAACATCATTTCATTCATGTTCCCTTCAGGAAAGCACTACTTCGTGTGCTTGCCCCAGGAAAACACCCTCTGACACAACTGGCTTTCCGAAGGAACTTTACATTTCCATATCACCTCAGCCTTCTAAGTGTTAGCATTACAGATGTGGACAACCGTACCAGGCACCCTGTTTGCTTCTTCCCCTTTTATCTGTTTTACTCTTCTTGATTTTCTTGACTCACTTATGATGCCTTGCACCATTTCACGAGCTCACTGTCTTTTGCTTTCTCTTAACGAGTTGACTGGATTCTGCCTTGCCTAGTTTGAAAGCAAGCAATGTGGTCTCCAGCTTTATTTACTAGTTTCTCATTCCTGAGTGAGAAGTCCTGTCTTTCACTTAATGTAAGTGGAGCTAAGACAGAGAAACAGAGGCCAGCAAAATGACTGGAGGTGCACTGGGAGTAGAACGACCTGAGGGTTGCTGTCAGATTCCATTGTGACTGAAGAGTCGAAGGTGCCATGAGATCAAAAACATTTTCTCAGAACATGTTGGCAGCACAACAATTAGATCAACATGTTGACAAGGTCCAGTGTGGCCATGGGTGGTTGTGGTGGTTTGAATGAGATTGGTTCCCATAAGGCTCATAGATTTTGTTTTGTCACTGGGAAGTCGAACTCTTTGCAAGGATTAGGAGGTGTGGTCTTGTTAGAGGGAGTGTTCAGTGGAGGTGAGCTTTTAGATTTTCAAAAGCTCAAGTCTACACCAGAGTCTCTTTCTTCCTCTTGCCCATAGATCCAGATGTAGAATTCTCAGTAACTTCTATGGCGCCATGTTTGCCTGCATGCTGCCATGCTCCCCACCATGACAACAATGGACCAAACCTCTGAAACTGTAGTCAAATCCCAATTAAATGCTCCCCTTTACAGAAGTTGCCATGGTCATGGTGTGTCTTGATAGCAATAGAACATTAACTAAGACTGAAGTTCCTCCAGAGGAAAGATTGGAGTCACTGGGGTTAAGATTGGTGCAGATCTTAGTTTCTTGTAGGAATGTGATGCTGACACCAAGAATGACAGAAGGCTTTTCATCTAAAGCACTGGGATAATTATAATGGAAAGAGGGCACTTAATAGCTTTCTGCAACTCCGGAGAGCACAGAAATTTAATTTGAACTGAAGAGTATGCCTGTGAAAAGTGAGGATGGTGTTAACAACAGAACAACGTACTCAATCAGGTAGACAATTCTCTCTCATAAACAGGTTCCTGGAACGTTGCTATTTTGAAAGTTAAGCACACAGAGAAACCTAAGACTTTGATCTTCTTACCTTGCTCTCTGGGAACATAATAGCAGTAATTACTATGCTACAATAATATCACTATTAAACACTAATCATGATATGAAAGACCAGTTCTTATGTAGCACTTAATATGTGGCCATTACAAATGTGGTCACCTTACAAATATGGGTAAATCTATTCTCAGAGCAATGCTGTGGGAAGAACACTACCAGCGTCTAATTTTCATTAGGTAATGGCTAGAGCTGCCCATTGGCTCAATGTCAACACTTTGTAAAGGCAAGAAGCAGAATGGTAGTCCACAGAACTGGTGCTAAAGTTCATGGGTTGACCCGTGAGGATAAGCCCATTAGCATTTCTCATTTCCAGAGCAATGTGATGTGGACTTCACATGGATTCAGACACAAAGCTTATGTGACTCTGGTCAACTGAAGGAACCTTACATATGTCAAGAGTGGTCAGAGTTCTAGAGAAAAGCAACATATTTCAGAGGTCTTTCATACATTTGTATATTCTAAAACAATGGTGAGAGATTAGGTTGGAAGGAAGAGGAGGAGAGAAAGAGAGAGATTAGAAAATCATTTACATTTTCTAATTCCTATAATCATTTTCTAACTTCAAATGACCAAATACTAAGATTGCATTTATAAATGCAATTTTATGTACCTACCCTAGAATTCCTTTTCACATATACCCTAGAAGAATAATTCTGTAGGAATTATCTTGCTATCATTTGTATTTAAGTCTTAACACAAATATTTGCATGGATGTTAGTCACACTTATTATTACACCAAAATAATAGGGTATATCATTATGATATCATAGATACTGGCTATTATTTGAGCACTACCCATGGCTCTTTGAACAGTCAAATTATTCTTAATCAAGAATATGAAAAAAATACAGAAAAATGTGGGCACACAGGTCCTATTGGATTTTACAGAAGGGAATGTAAACAAAATACAAAACACATATGCTGTGTACACGTGAAGGATAACCGAGCTTCACTGAGAGAAAGGAAATAGTTAACCACAAAGACCGGGCCAAGAAACTGTGGTCAGTTGGACTGGGCAACAAAGTAAATGAAAGGTAAAAGGAGTAACGTTGAAGAGATGGCTTATTGCTTATATTTAGAAGCTGGACTCTGGGAACTATAAATACTTGTTTTGAATTAAAAACAGCTAGTGATGGATTAGATTTCTTTTTGAGAAAGAAGACATTTCTTAGATGCAGACATATGCCTTAAGAATTTCATTTCTCTGAAATTTTGGAGCCAAAGGGTTAACAGTTGCTCAGTTCTGTATGATGGAGTGATGATGAATCTTGGGATTATTTCAACTCCAGAATGAGTCAGTGACTGAAAGTGGACATGTTCACACAACTTCATCCCTAAAAATAAATGTCTTGCATTCCTGCAGGACGCAGTGGGTGCCGCTTATTAAAGAAGTCGTGGCTCTCTTGCATTTTTAATGTACACCTTGGGAAGGAGCGACACAGAGAAAGTTCTACACACCGTCTTGCTGGTGGATTTCTGTTATCATCTGCTGCACTGTTTGTGTTCCAAAGGTGACTCTTGATGGATTTTGCCTAGCAGAGAAACACCTACCTTCTACCCTTTGCCCCTGATTTATGCAGGGACATGTGTCTGTATGCAACAGAAACATAAACAAAGCTAGGAAAAAGAGCTAAAAAAAGTTTGCAGACACCATTGAGAACCTTTGCTAATAAGAAGGAACTCACTATAATCTTTCTATGTCTGCAAACGGACTCACTTCACTAGAACAATTAGATAGACTTCAAAAATATCAAACACACACATCATTAGGGGAGCTTTAACTTCACAAAAATATTTTTCATTGCTTTCTGGACACATTTAATCATATAGTTCGTTGTCCATATGCTTTTCATTGTCTATGTAAATGTCTTAGAAACTAGCTAACACGAATCTGAATTCTTATGTCAGTATTAACTTAAAAGAAGCAAAACCCAAATCCTGCTGCTGTTGTAGTTATAATGCAGTTAGTCCTTTAATCATGACTCTGTTCCTCTAAACCCTAAGTACATCAAAATATGAAATCTACCTGCACCTAAATTCAACACCGTTAAGTATTTAATTTATACATTAAAAACAAAAATAACAATTGCCGTCTGAAAACATTTTATATTCAATCTAACTTTATTAAACTTCTGACAAACCCCAAACATGTGGTTGGAAGGTGTGAGTGATATTAATCCATGTCTTAAAACACACGAGACGTGAGGCATTACTATTAAAGCTAGTAATTACCATGTAAGACTATCTATGACAATTCATTCCAACATGAGAAAAGATGCCACTGGATCTTCCCAAAAGAGTGATAGTTCCCCAAAGTGAATTCTCATGCTGTGCTTATTTTATGTTCCGTGCACACCCGACACACTACGGAATTATATACCTTTCAGCAATCAGATACATCCAGGCAATGCCGAAATATTTCTGTCCAATTAGAAAAACAGGAAAGGAAAAGATGGCCAAAAAGAGCAATGAGAAATGACATGTTTGCAAAGAGAAACCAGCCATGGTGAGGGAGCCGACCTCATCTACAGAGAAGACACACAAACACTGGGTAAAAACCGAGCATAAGGTACCTGCTACTTTTTGAGTGTTTATAGCATATGTGATCATGTTCTCTTTTAGGTAATTTGTTTTAATTTTAGGAAAAACATGAAACACAGTATGAAAAGAAACAAAAGTCTATCTATCTATCTATCTGTCTGTCTGTCTGTCTGTCTGTCTGTCTGTCTGTCTGTGTGTCTATCTGTGTCTATTATCTATCTATCTATCTATCTATCTATCTATCTATCTATCTACCTATCAGTTATCTACCAATCTATCACTATCTATCTATCATCTATCTATCATCTATCTATCATCTGTCTGTGTCTATCTACCAATCTATCATCTATCTACCAATTTATCACTATCTATCTATCTATCTATCTATCTATCTATCTATCTATCTATCTATCTATCATCTGTCTGGGTCTGTCTATCTATAATCTATCATCTATCTATCTATCTATCTATCTATCTATCTATCTATCTATCATCTGTCTGTCTGGGTCTGTCTATCTACAATCTATCATCTATCTATCAATATCTATCTATCTATCTATCTATCTATCTATCTATCTATCTATCTATCATCTGTCTGTCTGGGTCTGTCTATCTACAATCTATCATCTATCTATCAATATCTATCTATCTATCTATCTATCTATCTATCTATCTATCTATCTATCTATCTATCTCCACAAAACAGCCAAGGGTTTACCAATATGTGCTTCCAAATGCACGTCCTATTGTGGAGCTGCATAGTGCAGGGCTACCATGCTTCAAAGACTCCAAGAAAGAGAAGTTAACACTGGGATTAAGCTCAGCTCAAGGGAGGGGGTTCCTAGGGTTTTGTCTTGAGACTTTGTATGGATAACTCATTCCAGGGTCTCTGTTCTGTACTTTAGGACTTTAAGATGTTGAACTAAACAGCCACCAGGCTGTATATCAACATGGTAACTTTTCATTATTTTGGCAATATTTTAGGTGGTGCAACTACAGTAGCAGGACTTTGACTTATTTATTGTGCGTTTCCTCGAGTAGCGGTTCTCAACCTGTGGACCCTGACCCTTTTGACAAAACCCCATCACCAAGAATATTTGCAATATGATTAATAACATTAGCAAAATTACAGTTACAAAGTAAGAGTGAAAATAATTTTAGGTTGAGGGTGACCACAGTGTGAGGAAGTGTATTACAGGGTTGCAGCGTTATGTAGGTTGGGACCACTGCCCTAAACTATTTTTAAGTCATAATTGGTGGTTTCTCCAAATTTTAAATGCAATTAAATATGAACTCACTGCCACTTCATGTATCAAAACTTTTGCCAAGGATTATATCTGCCGATTTTAAGAAAACACAATGCTTGCTACGTTCATGTCCTAATTATTCTTGCTCATTATGTTTTTACGGTTACAAATGGAAAACGTCTCTGGGGAGTAAAATTAGCAAGAGTTAGATTCCAAGGGGGACAGATAATGTTTTTAAACCTTTGATTTGCAGTAGAAGGACTGACTGTGGACATTTATCATATACTTTGGAACAAATACCTGTTCTTTTTTCTTGGCTCTTGGCATCGGAAGCTTTTGGAACATACTTGGTGATGTTGTTTATGTCATTGCCTAAGAATCTGGATCAGAGAGCAGTACCTTTCTTCAAGACGATAGGAGCTTGCTCAGAAATGCAATCAAGGAATAGAAAGATGAGTATATTCCAGCCCCTTTGTACCTCTGCATGGGGGGAAAGGCTGCAACCTGAGTTCTGCCACAGAAACCCTACTGAGTAGTTTCAGGGCTAAATAATAGGAGAAAAACTGTGAGAGTCCTAAGTTTAATTGCACACATGGAGGATGTAAAATAGTAAGATAAGGGCAGTTAACCAGTTAACACCTTTGAGATATACCAATGAAATATATTCCATATCCCCATACATATTTAATATATGATTATATTGAATAATATATTTAATACTTTTTAAATTTCAACAATCATGCTAATAGTTATATGTTTAATAATAATAATAATAATAATAATAATAATCAGTAAAAAGCCTGATTACACATCCTTTAAGGAGCCCATTTAGTACTCCATCCACCCTTTCCAGAATAAGTAGATACTTCTTTTTGTGGCCTGTCTTGTCTCAAAACTTCCTCCAGTAACTAATACCAGTGTAGGCTGATTAGAAAAACACATAATTCCCTTTCCCCAAGATTTTGCTTGAAAGTCTTTCTCTGCTCTAGTTTCCACAGACATTCTATCCACCCTTGCTGCTGGTGGCTGTGGAACTTGTCCCAGAGCTTGGTCCTCCTCTGGCTCCAGAGATCCCTTAGTCAGGAGCGGCCTGGGTAAGGGACTACAACATCACCTTTCTCCCACTGCTTTGCCATGGGTATCTCTGCCATGTTATAGTAGAGTAATTGTACCCTTTACAACATCACTATAGTGGGAAGACTGCTCTATGACCCGTTTTTATTAATTATCAGACAGGAGGAGGGTCTAGTTTTGTGAGGAGAAAGGGCCAGAAGGCTGCACTCTCGGTTTCAGGTGTTATCTGAGGCAGATTACTCTGATCCAGTCTGTAGCTTCTGGGGGAACTTCCTAAGTGAAGCAGTAGTGTCAGATGGGTCGAGTCTGTGGGATGCCCGGTGGAGTTAGGGTAATAGAAGAACTGTGTGTAATTGGAAAGGATGCAGTGTATGTCTTGTAAAACAGTATCAGGAAATAGAAAACAAAACACCTAATGCAGCCATATAGAGACCACGTATTCCTCTGGAATAGGTCATTGATTTAGACAGGGGTTTCTTGGATCTGAAAAGGGTGAAGTTTGTCAATCCTCTGCACAGGATAAGTGCATCAGTTGAACGACCCAATTTCTTTTTAAGAAATGAGAAAAAAGCAAATTACAACTTAATTAAATTTCAAAGGGTAACTTGAGTATTTTTCAAAAGACTGGAGGAGAGGCAAATAAAAAAGGACATGGTAATTATATTAAGTCCTATCTCACACAGATTGTTAATCAAAAATCTTAGAACTATATTGGTATCTACTTATTGCTAACCCTGCCTCGTAAAGTGTAGGCTCCCTGCTATCAAATAGACCTTACCAGTGGACTCCTCTAATACATAAACTGATGAGTTTCTCTGTGTGTACATGTGGTGCATGTGTGTGTGTGTGTGTGTGTGTGTGTGTGTGTGTGAGAGAGAGAGAGAGAGAGAGAGAGAGAGAGAGAGAGAGAGAGAGAGAGAGCTCAGACTTGAAATTCTTCCATTAAGCCTAATGGTTTTCTAGTAGGAAGAAACAAAGCTGTTCTGTAGAAGTTTTAATTTTTTTTCAAATTTAGCAAATCCAGAGTCAGAGTTGGAATTCTGGAACGGATTAAACAGCAGGGACAGAACTTTTGTAAATACCAGCAGGTTATCTATGAAGCTGGTGGACTTTCTCAGCGAACGCAGCCCAGCACACAGGCAGCACTGCCATTCCCTGTAATCACAGGAGACAGCAGGCACCTGTGCTGACATGGTTTTCAAGAACTTATTCTGAAGCCGTGGCTCCCATGATCATTAGAGAATGTCGACTTTTATTTTTCAGAGACTCGAGGGAAGCGGCACCTAAAAGATGCCCAATCCTGGATGAAAGAAACCCCATTCCATCTAAAAGCCAGACCGCGTCTTCACTCTAAGCAGCGTGCCGAGTGCCACATTGCAGCCCCGAGAAGCTCTGAGTGATATTTAGAAACGGATCTAGCTCTTAGCTGCTGCGCTGATACCAAGAAGGGAAAATATTCAAATATCAAGTGAAGAAGCAGAGCGATATTTAAACACACAATGCAGAGGTTCTGATTTCTGCCCCAACATTTTCCACTCCCTTTTATATTATCTAAAACTATCAACAGGTATCCTTTTATTTAAAAAAAATCCATAACTCTGAATACAGTTGAAGTAAATATTTTACTTGCCTTTTGACACTTTAACTCAAAATTTTTAAAACGTTTCAAACAACCAACAGCTCGTCAGTGACCAAATTGAGCTCTGGTAAAAATAAAATATCCTTCACTTCGGCACCAGCTGGCTAAATTTAAACCTTGCATTATGCAATCTTAAAGTGTCCTTGCTTTTCCACCGTGCCTCAGGAGAATCTCTCACACTGTCACTCCCAAATCACTCCAATCTCTTAACATCCAAACACAGAACAACAGGACCAAATTAATGTGTTCGCGGGCAATTGAAGGCAGAAAAAAATCCATTTGAAAGTGTATATAGGGCATGACACCGTCACAGAGCTATCTCAGTATCTTCTATTTGAGTTTGCAGTTACCATAATTAGGGCTGGCAGATCCAACCGACAGTACTTTAATTCTAGAAAACACACAAGAACCGGATTCTTTACTCCTTAACTCCAGTAAGATTCCCAGAGGACGGAAGCCCCCACCTGGAGGAAGAACTACAAAATCAAACTATAGCCAAGAAGCAATACCTTTCCTGCATTTCTCTGAGTACGCTGAAATACTTGAAAATATTTCAGACCCCTCCTGTTCCTCATCAAATTTCATGAAATATCATTCACACTTCTTAATCTGTATTTTTTTTTAACTTTGTGCACATGAGAGACAAAGAATTGTCAGTTTCCCTTCTGGCTGTAAATTGTAGGATAACTTTTAAGCTGTGCCTGGTTATTAAGTTCATTATTCTTTAATATTAAACGTAAAACTAATTTATTGGAAAGGGATCGACATATGGGGCCCTAAATTTCATATCCAATAATGCTAAGCACAACCCTAAGAACAGATCCAACCCGATTGTCTTCCCTCATATGATGACTATTGACTTTCTGTCTCCTCTGCTCCTCAGTAAGAGTAGAATGTTTTATAACCTTGGCACGCACACGATTGTGTTACACATACCTTTGTACCAGAATTGACCCTATCTCCGTAGAAATGCTCTATGGATTTGCAACTCTTCACTCGGAAGGTTCCTCCCTGTTTGAGATACAGCAAGTTTCCCAGTCCCCTGAAAGCAACCAGCAGAGTGGAGACCAGCTCCACCGAAGAGTCTATGAAGCAAGTAGACAGCGCTGCTGAATTTATTTTAGCCCTGTGTCCAAAGGATGCAACCTAGCATCTATTTTTAGGAGCTGAGCTCTGTATAGGTGGGGCTTGAGTCAACCACTCTTTCCAGAAGTGAGTCTCTGAGGTCATACTGCTTAGTACTGCCCTGAGCATGTATGCGCGGCTCTTACACATGTGCGGTCACTCGAACTCCCTTCCACAGCCACTACCGACTTCCCAACATAGTCTGAGAAATAAATTATGAAGGAAGTGGGGTTATTAAAGCCTTCAATTGCTTGTAATTAAAAGATAGTTTTACTCATTTAAGAGTAAAGGATTTGAAAAAAACATATAAAAAAGTAAATCTTATTTATTCTGTTGGGATACTGGTAATTAACTTGGAATCTTTGGAAGGAAACTTTGATTTTTGTTTTATTTTCTTTTATAAAGGAGGTAGGTGTTCCCTGTGTGCAATGAGCTGGCAAGGAATTTGGAATCCTCCTACATCAGATTGTATAAGCTGGAATATAGGAAGATAACCCTGGAATCAACATAGATATTTTTAATTTACAGTGTTCATATTCTTGATATGTAAAAGAATGATTGCTTTTTCAAGTCTTCTATCATAAAGCAAAACCATGCTGTAGGGTTTAGAAGGGAAAGAAGTATTTAATTAATTAATTAATTAACTAATTAACTAATTAATTAACAGCAGAGGGAAAGGAAGAAGGGGATAAGAGACTCTGAAGAGAAAATAAAAACCACATATATTAATATTAGCCTTAAATTATTTGGCACAAGATAGAGTAGGCAGGCAAGAAGTCATCTTACATGTTCCTGAGAGAATTCTATTACATACCATTGCCACTGTAGCACTTTCACAGCACACCCTGCTAGTTCAAATGGAGACAGATAGAAGTTAACTAATGTTATCCTTAAGCTTCATTCTGCCCCCATCTAACACATTCTAAATAAATATGAGGACCCTACTCACTCACCTAACACCTCTTCTATAACTTCCCTAGAGTTGTGTCCTATGTGTAAGCATCTGGACTCACACCAAACCCAAACAAAGGAAAGCATGAAGAAAGCATCTTGCTTTTATACTGTTAATTTCTTCCAAAATGCAAGTGAGCTTATAATCATATTATACCCAAGGAAGATAAGCATATATGATCTTTCATATACAATATTAGTTTTTATTTAAAAGTAGTACAACTAGTGATATTGCAGCTTATTATCTCTACAAAAAAGTTTACTCAATGGTCCTGAATGTTCCACAGGATTTTCCAGTGCAATCTATTTCAAGGTTTACTGACCAGTATGTATGGCTACTGCTAAGCATGAGGCAATCTGAAATTTAAATTACTAATATTTAGTGAGATTTTAAAATTCAGTTTCTCACTTGTACTAACTACATTTCAAGTACCCAGTCCACACCTGTGACATGTGTTTCTGTATTGAGAATGTTTTTATCACTTGGAAGTTCCCACTGACCATTGCTCACGTCACAGAGGGTCTTACCAGAGGTTTATACAAATTGTGTTCTGTTACCTGGACAAGTTGAACATTCATACACATTCTGATGCATTCGTCTTTGATTAAATTAGAGTAAGTTCAAAAGTCTTTATATGGTTGTTATCAAGATTAAATGAGACAGTAAGTTAATTATTGCATTTACAATATTACTACTCCAAAATAATATTTCTCAGGAAATCATGTTAATACACTGTGTTCATAAGAAATAGATAGTATATCTAAAATCATAAGTTATGAGACAGATTCTAATATGTAAATGAGATTAACTTTATTTTTATTTTTTCATTCTTTTATTTGGTTATTAATGATACTGTTTTGCAATAAGGTAAATTGCTCAAATATCTGATACCAGCCTTTGTCATCTCCTTCTCAAATGAAATCTTTGTATTTTAATGACTACTTTCTTGACTTGAATCCTCAGATTTCATACAATGTTTCTGATTTATACAACCTATGAAAAACCAATGATTAAAATAAATATATTTAGCGTGATTTAAATACTCTACAATGTATATATGTATTGAGGTATTACCCAGTATCCATTCATATGTAGAACTTTTATAATTATATACATTAGTTGAGATCATTGAATTAAAAATTTTAAAATGAGTCAAGGAAGTTAGCATACATCCCCTGAGGTGGTTATAGATGGCAGATAAGCATGTGAATAAGACTTCACACCATTTATCATCAGAAAAATGCAAGTAACAGCAGTGAGGTATGACTGCCTAACTGTTAAAAAGATTGATACAGCCAGTACATGGAAATAGCAAATATCTCCAAAGATTGAGTGCACTGGAACCTTCACCACTCCCAGTAACACAGTGAAAGGAAGAGCCATTGTGAGAGATCATTGGTGATCTCTCATACGACTAATGTTTCCTTCCTTATAGGCCAACTTGAAGTTAAAATGACACTTCTACCCAAAAGCCTGCAAATCGAGATAATGTTTTAAGAGATATTTACCAAAATTTGAAACAAACTTATCTGTCCTTAACTGATCAATACAATCTTGTACAGTTAGAAATTAGAATGCTCTACTCCCTCTGAGCCCCTTTCTTTACCTTTGAAATAAGGTAGACAAAACTGCACATTTGATCGCATGACAGAACAGACATCCTAAACAATACTTTTGAATAAAATAAGATGTCTTATTAAAAAAAATGAAATTAGAATTCTACTCAGTGCTTTATAAAGAAAGACATTGAGGAAAATCAAATATTAAATGTAGTGCAAAAATCTGCATTATATATGGATTCAATGTTAGGGCATTCTGGGAAAGACAAAACTATGGAAAACTAAAAGTTTTTAAGTGGAAGGGGGTGATTAGGCTGGAATAGAGGCTCTTTCTGAATGACACTGTACTAGGGAGGTGCGGTATTAAACACCTTTTAATCCCAGTGAATGGACAACATCAATATTAATGTATAGAACTATGTGATCGAAGTGTGTCAGTGTGGATTCTACAAAATTATAAGAAATGTTCTACCTGCTTAAGGACATTGATGGTGTGGTTTATGTGTGAGGAGGTAGATGGAAAATTTTGTACATTCTTTTCAGTTTTGTTAAGAATCTAAAATCCTAGATAGAGTACCTTACAAGAAATTTAATGTAAGTTCTTATATCTGTAATTTTTCTCTTTTTTTTTTTTATTTTTTTTCCACTTTTTTATTTTTTTTTATTTTTTTTTATTAACTTGAGTATTTCTTATATACATTTCGAGTGTTATTCCCTTTCCCGGTTTCCAGGCAAACATCCCCCTCCCCCCTCCCCTTCCTTATGGGTGTTCCCCTCCCAACCCTCCCCCCATTGCCGCCCTCCCCCCATAGACTAGTTCACTGGGGGTTCAGTCTTAGCAGGACCCAGGGCTTCCCCTTCCACTGGTGCTCTTACTAGGATATTCATTGCTACCTATGGGGTCAGAGTCCAGGGTCAGTCCATGTATAGTCTTTAGGTAGTGGCTTAGTCCCTGGAAGCTCTGGTTGCTTGGCATTGTTGTACTTTTGGGGTCTCGAGCCCCTTCAAGCTCTTCCAGTTCTTTCTCTGATTCCTTCAATAGGGGACCTATTCTCAGTTCAGTGGTTTGCTGCTGGCATTCGCCTCTATATTTGCTGTATTCTGGCTGTGTCTCTCAGGAGCGATCTACATCCGGCTCCTGTCGGTCTGCACTTCTTTGCTTCATCCATCTTGTCTAATTGGGTGGCTGTATATGTATGGGCCACATGTGGGGCAGGCTCTGAATGGGTGTTCCTTCAGTCTCTGTTTTAATCTTTGCCTCTCCCTTCCCTGCCAAGGGTATTCTTTTTCCTCATTTAAAGAAGGAGTGAAGCATTCACATTTTGATCATCCGTCTTGAGTTTCGTTTGTTCTAGGGATCTAGGGTAATTCAAGCATTTGAGCTAATAGCCACTTATCAATGAGTGCATACCATGTATGTCTTTCTGTGATTGGGTTAGCTCACTCAGGATGATATTTTCCAGTTCCAACCATTTGCCTACGAATTTCATAAACTCGTTGTTTTTGATAGCTGAGTAATATTCCATTGTGTAGATGTACCACATTTTCTGTATCCATTCCTCTGTTGAAGGGCATCTGGGTTCTTTCCATTTTCTGGCTATTATAAATAAGGCTGCGATGAACATAGTGGAGCACGTGTCTCTTTTATATGTTGAGGCATCTTTTGGGTATATGCCCAAGAGAGGTATAGCTGGATCCTCAGGCAGTTCAATGTCCAATTTTCTGAGGAACCTCCAGACTGATTTCCAGAATGGTTTTACCAGTCTGCAATCCCACCAACAATGGAGGAGTGTTCCTCTTTCTCCACATCCTCGCCAGCATCTGCTGTCACCTGAGTTTTTGATCTTAGCCAATCGCACTGGTGTGAGGTGAAATCTCAGGGTTGTTTTGATTTGCATTTCCCTTATGACTAAAGATGTTGAACATTTCTTTAGGTGTTTCTCCGCCATTCGGCATTCCTCAGCTGTGAATTCTTTGTTTAGCTCTGAACCCCATTTTTTAATAGGGTTATTTGTTTCCCTGCGGTCTAACTTCTTGAGTTCTTTGTATATTTTGGAAATAAGGCCTCTATCTGTTGTAGGATTGGTAAAGATCTTTTCCCAATCTGTTGGTTGCCGTTTTGTCCTAACCACAGTGTCCTTTGCCTTACAGAAGCTTTGCAGTTTTATGAGATCCCATTTGTCGATTCTTGATCTTAGAGCATAAGCCATTGGTGTTTTGTTCAGGAAATTTTTTCCAGTGCCCATGTGTTCCAGATGCTTCCCTAGTTTTTCTTCTATTAGTTTGAGTGTGTCTGGTTTGATGTGGAGGTCCTTGATCCACTTGGACTTAAGCTTTGTACAGGGTGATAAGGATGGATCGATCTGCATTCTTCTGCATGTTGCCCTCCAGTTGAACCAGCACCATTTGCTGAAAATGCTATCTTTTTTCCATTGGATGGTTTTGGCTCCTTTGTCAAAAATCAAGTGACCATAGGTGTGTGGGTTCATTTCTGGGTCTTCAATTCTATTCCATTGGTCTATCTGTCTGTCTCTGTACCAATACCATGCAGTTTTTATCACTATTGCTCTGTAATACTGCTTGAGTTCAGGGATAGTGATTCCCCCTGAAGTCCTTTTATTGTTGAGGATAGCTTTAGCTATCCTGGGTTTTTTGTTATTCCAGATGAATTTGCAAATTGTTCTGTCTAACTCTTTGAAGAATTGGATTGGTATTTTGATGGGGATTGCATTGAATCTGTAGATTGCTTTTGGTAAAATGGCCATTTTTACCATATTAATCCTGCCAATCCATGAGCATGGGAGATCTTTCCATCTTCTGAGGTCTTCTTCAATTTCTTTCCTCAGTGTCTTGAAGTTCTTATTGTACAGATCTTTTACTTGCTTGGTTAAAGTCACACCGAGGTACTTTATATTATTTGGGTCTATTATGAAGGGTGTCGTTTCCCTAATTTGTTTCTCGGCTTGTTTCTCTTTTGTATAGAGGAAGGCAACTGATTTATTTGAGTTAATTTTATACCCAGCCACTTTGCTGAAGTTGTTTATCAGCTTTAGTAGTTCTCTGGTGGAACTTTTGGGATCACTTAAATATACTATCATGTCATCTGCAAATAGTGATATTTTGACCTCTTCTTTTCCGATCTGTATCCCTTTGATCTCCTTTTGTTGTCTGATTGCTCTGGCTAGAACTTCAAGAACTATATTGAATAAGTAGGGAGAGAGTGGGCAGCCTTGTCTAGTCCCTGATTTTAGTGGGATTGCTTCAAGTTTCTCTCCATTTAGTTTAATGTTAGCAACTGGTTTGCTGTATATGGCTTTTACTATGTTTAGGTATGGGCCTTGAATTCCTATTCTTTCCAGGACTTTTATCATGAAGGGGTGTTGAATTTTGTCAAATGCTTTCTCAGCATCTAATGAAATGATCATGTGGTTCTGTTCTTTCAGTTTGTTTATATAATGGATCACGTTGATGGTTTTCCGTATATTAAACCATCCCTGCATGCCTGGGATGAAGCCTACTTGATCATGGTGGATGATTGTTTTGATGTGCTCTTGAATTCGGTTTGCCAGAATTTTATTGAGTATTTTTGCGTCGATATTCATAAGGGAAATTGGTCTGAAGTTCTCTTTCTTTGTTGTGTCTTTGTGTGGTTTAGGTATAAGAGTAATTGTGGCTTCATAGAAGGAATTCGGTAGGGCTCCATCTGTTTCAATTTTGTGGAATAGTTTGGATAATATTGGTATGAGGTCTTCTATGAAGGTTTGATAGAATTCTGCACTAAACCCGTCTGGACCTGGGCTCTTTTTGGTTGGGAGACCTTTAATGACTGCTTCTATTTCCTTAGGAGTTATGGGGTTGTTTAACTGGTTTATCTGTTCCTGATTTAACTTCGATACCTGGTATCTGTCTAGGAAATTGTCCATTTCCTGAAGATTTTCAAATTTTGTTGAATATAGGTTTTTATAGTAAGATCTGATGATTTTTTGAATTTCCTCTGAATCTGTAGTTATGTCTCCCTTTTCATTTCTGATTTTGTTAATTTGGACACACTCTCTGTGTCCTCTCGTTAGTCTGGCTAAGGGTTTATCTATCTTGTTGATTTTCTCAAAGAACCAACTTTTGGTTCTGTTGATTCTTTCTATGGTCCTTTTTGTTTCTACTTGGTTGATTTCAGCTCTGAGTTTGATTATTTCCTGCCTTCTACTCCTCCTGGGTGTATTTGCTTCTTTTTGTTCTAGAGCTTTTAGGTGTGCTGTCAAGCTGCTGACATATGCTCTTTCCTGTTTCTTTCTGCAGGCACTCAGCGCTATGAGTTTTCCTCTTAGCACAGCTTTCATTGTGTCCCATAAGTTTGAGTATGTTGTATCTTCATTTTCATTAAATTCTAAAAAGTTTTTAATTTCTTTCTTTATTTCTTCCTTGACCAGGTTATCATTGAGTAGAGCATTGTTCAATTTCCACGTATATGTGGGCATTCTTCCCTTATTGTTATTGAAGACCAGTTTTAGGCCGTGGTGGTCCGATAGCACGCATGGGATTATTTCTATCTTTCTGTACCTGTTGAGGCCCGTTTTTTGACCAATTATATGGCCAATTTTGGAGAAAGTACCATGAGGAGCTGAGAAGAAGGTATATCCTTTTGCTTTAGGATAGAATGTTCTATAAATATCCGTTAAGTCCATTTGGCTCATGACTTCTCTTAGTCTGTCTACATCACTGTTTAATTTCTGTTTCCATGATCTGTCCATTGATGAGAGTGGGGTGTTGAAATCTCCCACTATTATTGTGTGAGGTGCAATGTGTGTTTTGAGCTTTAGTAAGGTTTCTTTTACATATGTAGGTGCCCTTGTATTTGGGGCATAGATATTTAGGATTGAGAATTCATCTTGGTTGATTTTTCCTTTGATGAATATGAAGTGTCCTTCCTTATCTTTTTTGATGACTTTTAGTTGGAAATTGATTTTATTTGATATTAGAATGGCTACTCCAGCTTGCTTCTTCTGACCATTTGCTTGGAAAGTTGTTTTCCAGCCTTTCACTCTGAGGTAGTGTCTGTCTTTGTCTCTGAGGTGTGTTTCCTGTAGGCAGCAGAATGCAGGGTCCTCGTTGCGTATCCAGTTTGTTAATCTATGTCTTTTTATTGGGGAGTTGAGCCCATTGATATTGAGAGATATTAAGGAATAGTGATTATTGCTTCCCGTTATATTCATATTTGATGTGAGGTTATGTTTGTGTGCTTTCATTCTCTTTGTTTTGTTGCCAAGACAATTAGTTTCTTGCTTCTTCTAGGGTATAGCTTGCCTCCTTATGTTGGGCTTTACCATTTATTATCCTTTGTAGTGCTGGATTTGTAGAAAGATATTGTGTAAATTTGGTTTTGTCATGGAATATCTTGGTTTCTCCATCAATGTTAATTGAGAGTTTTGCTGGATACAGTAATCTGGGCTGGCATTTGTGTTCTCTTAGGGTCTGTATAACATCAGTCCAGGATCTTCTGGCCTTCATAGTTTCTGGCGAGAAGTCTGGTGTGATTCTGATAGGTCTCCCTTTATATGTTACTTGACCTTTTTCCCTTGCTGCTTTTAATATTCTTTCTTTATTTTGTGCGTTTGGTGTTTTGACAATTATGTGACGGGAGGTGTTTCTTTTCTGGTCCAATCTATTTGGAGTTCTGTAGGCTTCCTGTATGTCTATGGGTATCTCTTTTTTTAGGTTAGGGAAGTTTTCTTCTATGATTTTGTTGAAGATATTTACTGGTCCTTTGAGCTGTGAGTCTTCACTCTCTTCTATACCTATTATCCTTAGGTTTGATCTTCTCATTGAGTCCTGGATTTCCTGTATGTTTTGGACCAGTAGCTTTTTCCGCTTTACATTATCTTTGACAGTTGAGTCAATGATTTCTATGGAATCTTCTGCTCCTGAGATTCTCTCTTCCATCTCTTGTATTCTGTTGGTGAAGCTTGTATCTACAGCTCCTTGTCTCTTCTTTTGGTTTTCTATATCCAGGGTTGTTTCCATGTGTTCTTTCTTGATTGCTTCTATTTCCATTTTTAATTCCTTCAACTGTTTGATTATGTTTTCCTGGAATTCTTTCAGGGATTTTTGCGATTCCTCTCTGTAGGCTTTTACTTGTTTATTAATGTTTTCCTGTGCTTCCCTAAGTGTGTTCAGGTCTTTCCTGAAGTCCTCCAGCATCATGATCAAATATGATTTTGAAACTAGATCTTGCTTTTCTGGTGTGTTTGGATATTCCATGTTTGTTTTGGTGGGAGAATTGGGCTCCGATGATGGCATGTAGTCTTGGTTTCTGTTGCTTGGGTTCCTGCGCTTGCCTCTCGCCATCAGATTATCTCTAGTGTTACTTTGTTCTGCTATTTCTGACAGTGGCTAGACTGTCCTATAAGCCTGTGTGTCAGGAGTGCTGTAGACCTGTTTTCCTCTCTTTCAGTCAGTTATGGGGACAGTGTGTTCTGCTTTCGGGCGTGTAGTTTTTCCTCTCTACAGGTCTTCAGCTGTTCCTGTGGGCCTGTGTCTTGAGTTCACCAGGCAGCTTTCTTGCAGCAGAAAATTTGGTCTTACCTGTGGTCCCGAGGCTTAGGTTTGCTCGTGGGGTGCTGTCCAGGGGCTCTCTGCAGCAGCAGCAACCAGGAAGACCTGTGCCGCCCCTTCCGGGAGCTTCAGTGCACCAGGGTTCCAGATGGTCTTTGGCTTTTTCCTCTGGCATCCGAGATGTGTGTGCAGGGAGCAGTCTCTTCTGGTTTCCCAGGCCTGTCTGCCTCTCTGAAGGTTTAGCTCTCCCTCCCACGGGATTTGGGTGCAGAGAACTGTTTATCCGGTCTGTTTCCTTCAGGGTCCGGCAGTGTCTCTGGCAGGGGTCCTGCCGCTCCTGGGCCCTCCCCCACGGGAGCCCAGAGGCCTTATACAGTTTCCTCTTGGGCCAGGGATGTGGGCAGGGGTGAGCAGTGTTGGTGGTCTCTTCCGCTCTGCAGCCTCAGGAGTGCCCACCTGACCAGGCGGTTGGGTCTCTCTCTCACCGGGTCTGGGAGCAGAGAGCTGCTGCGGGCCGGGATCCGCGGGTGTGGGACTTCCGGTAAACACAGAACGTGCCCGGTTCTAGAGAAATTCTGCTTCCGTGTGTCCCAAGCTCACCAGGCAGCTTTCTTGCAGCAGAAAATTTGGTCTTACCTGTGGTCCCTTGGCTCAAGTTCGCTCGTGGGGTGCTGCCCAGGGGCTCTCTGCAGCGGCAGCAACCAGGAAGACCTGTGCCGCCCCTTCCGGGAGCTTCAGTGCACCAGGGTTCCAGATGGTCTTTGGCTTTTTCCTCTGGCGTCCGAGATGTGTGTGCAGGGAGCTGTCTCTTCTGGTTTCCCAGGCCTGTCTGCCTCTCTGAAGGTTTAGCTCTCCCTCCCACGGCATTTGGGTGCAGAGAACTGTTTATCCGGTCTGTTTCCTTCAGGGTCCGGCGGTGTCTGTGGCAGGGGTCTTGCCGCTCCTGGGCCCTCCCCCACGGGAGCCCAGAGGCCTTATACAGTTTCCTCTTGGGCCAGGGATGTGGGCAGGGGTGAGCAGTGTTGGTGGTCTCTTCCGCTCTGCAGCCTCAGGAGTGCCCACCTGACCAGGCGGTTGGGTCTCTCTCTCACCGGGTCTGGGAGCAGAGAGCTGCTGCGGGCCGGGATCCGCGGGTGTGGGACTTCCTGTAATTTTTCTCTTAAAAATAACATCTGAACTATATGAAAGGATTATGTTATAGATTTGATTTGTGTTATTTACATTTATTTCATCTTACTCTTAGAAGAAAACAAGAAATTGATGCTTTTATTATTTCTAATAAAACTGAAGATTAGAAAAATTAAATAACTTTTTCAAAGATAAACGTTAATAATAAGCAAAAACAATGGGCATTGATCTTAATTCTGATGACTCCTTAGGTACACATTTTCAGGAACATTATTCGTACTGACTGTAATTTAAAAGTTCCCAACATTATTATACATCACGGTAATAAGCTTTGTGAGGAACAGAGTCTTCCTCATATTAACAGAAGATGAGGTAAAGGCTTAGTGTATGCCTGCAATAGCTATGCTGTCTGTGCAGGGCAGCAGGAAAGCTATTGGGACCTTATACAAACAGGAGGACTCTGTTTTACACTTGGGCCAACTATATTTCAGGTACTATATCTGAAACCTCTGGACCAAGGGGGTCCATCTATCAGTTTTATAATTAAAATATGTAATTTATTACCAGCAATATAATATACTTGCATACCAGTTACAACAAAGCAATCGGTTTTTAACACCATAGGTGCCATGTTGATCCATTCAGGCATTTTTTTTTAAGCAGGAACAAAGTCTTAGTAAAATGAATTGTGGCTGGAGTTGATTAATTATCATCTTTACCTGCTCAATTCAGTCACATTAAAAGTATGTCGTGATTCTAGGGAAGCAAGATAAGGTGATCATGTTTATATGACTCATTTAAATTGTATCTCATAATCTATGTAGAGTGGTAATGTATTTGAAAATACAAACTAGAGAACTTCAGAGAATGAAATCAGCACTATTAATAACTATGCCAACACACAGTGTAAGCTGGGGCTGTCTGGGACAAAGACATCTGTAAACACTTGACTAATAAGCCAAATGTGGACCCTCTTGACTCACACTGTTAGTACACATTGAAAGATTTGCAAATGACTTAACACTCACTAAGAAAAAACATAGCTTTCTTACTGAGCACTTCATAGTAGATCATTTCTATACTTTAAATTTGATCACATGTAAATCTTTGAATAAAGAATGAATGGATGAAATAAACCTAGTGAATATTTTAATTTGATCCATGAAAAGAAATACTATGATGAGAAATGTTCTTAGTTAAAAATGGGAAGGAACACACATGCTGGATGTGTTTTTATTAACAGTCAATTAAAATAGAAGAAAGGACATATATAATACAATGGATTGCTTGAGACAGAGGCAGAGACAGTGGGCACAAAAAGAGGTGTGGCAATAGAAGAGAGTGAAGACTCCCAACTCAAAGGACCAGTAAATATCTTCAACATAGATAGAAGAAAACTTCCCTAACCTAAAGAAAGAGATGCCCATAAACATACAAGAAGCCTACAAAATTCCAAATAGAATGGACCAGAAGAGATACTCCTCCCATCACATAATAGTCAAAACACCAAATGCACAAAACAAAGAAAGAATATTAAAAGCAGTAAGGGAAAAATGTCAAGTAACATACACAGGCAGACCTATCAGAATTACACCAGACTTCTCACCAGAGACTATGAAAGCCAGAAGATCATGGACAGATGTCATACAGACCCTAAGAGAACACAAATGCCAGCCCAGGTTACTGTATCCAGCAAAACTCTCAATGAACATAGATGGAGAAACCAAGATATTCCATGACAAAACCAACTTTACACAATATCTTTCTCCAAATCCAGCCCTACAAAGGATAATAAATGGTAAAGCCCAACAAAAGGAGGCAAGCTACACCCTAGAAAAAGCAAGAAACTAATCAGTTTCCAACAAAACAAAGAGAAGACAAGCACACAAACATAATCTCACATCCAAATATGAATATAACAGGAAGCAACAATCACTATTCCTTAATATTCTCAATATCAATGGTCTCAATTCCCCAATAAAAAGACACAGATTAACAAACTGAATATGTAAGGAGGACCCACCATTTTGCTGCCTACAGGAAACATCAGAGACAAAGACAGACACTATCTCAGAATAAAAGACTGGAAAACAACTTTCCAATCAAATGGTCTGAAGAAGCAAGCTGGAGTAGACATTCTAATATCGAATAAAATCAATTTTCAACCAAAAGTCATCAAAAAAGATAAGGAAAACACTTCATATTCATCAAAGGAAAAATCCACCAGGATGAACTCTCAATCCTAAATGTCTATGCTCCAAATACAAGGGCACCAACATACTTAAAAGAAACGTTACTAAAGCTCAAAGTACACATTGCACCTTACACAATAATAATAGGAGATTTCAACACCCCACCCTCATCAATGGACAGATCATGGAAACAGAAATTAAACAGAGACATAGACAGACTAACAGAAGTCATGAACCAAGTAGACTTAACAGATATTTATAGAACATTCTATCCTAAAGCAAAAGGATATATCTCAGCTCCTCATGGTACTTTCTCCAAAATTGACCACACAATCTGGCACAAAATAGGCCTCAATAGATACAGAAAGATAGAAATAATCCCATGCGTCCTATCAGATCACCACAGGCTAAAGCTGGTCTTCAACAACAATAAGGAAAGAACGCCCACAAATATATGGAAGTTGAACAATGCTCTACTCAATGATAACCTGGTCAAGGAAGAAATAAAGAAAGAAATTAAAGGCTTCTTAGAATTCAATGAAAATGAAGGTACAACATACCCAAACATATGGGACACAATGAAAGCTGTGCTAAGAGAAAAACTCATAACTCTGAGTGCCTGCATAAAAGAAACAGGAGAGAGCATATATCAGCAGCTTGACAGCACACATAAAGTTCTAGAACAAAAGAAGCAAATACACCCAGGAGGAGTAGAAAGCAGGAAATAATCAAACTCAGTGCTTAAGTCAACTAAGTAAAAACCAAAAGGACTATACAAAGAATCAACAGAACCAAAAGCTGGTTCTCTGAGAAAATCAACAAGATAGATAAATCCTTAGCCAGACTAACCAGAGGACACAGAGAGTGTGTCCAAAAAAACAAAATCAGAAATGAAAAGGGAAACATAACTACAGAATCAGAGGAAATTAAAAAAAATCATCAGATCCTACTACAAAAGCCTATATTCAGCAAAACTTGAAAATCTGGAGGAAATGGACAATTTCCTAGACAGATACCTGGTACCGAAGTTAAATCAGGAACAGATAAAGCATTTAATTGACCCTATAACTTCTACAGAAATAGAAGCAGTCATTAAAATCTCCCAACCAAAAAGAACCAGGTCTGGGTTCAGGGCAGAATTCTATGAGACCTTCATAGAAGACCTCATACCAATACTATCCAAACTATTCCACAAAATTGAAACAGATGGAGTGCTACTGAATTTCTTCTATGAAGCCACAATTACTCTTATACCTAAACTACACAAAGACCCATCAAAGAAAGAGAACTTCAGAACAATTCCCTTATGAATATTGACGCAAAAATACTCAATAAAATTCTGGCAAACCGATTCCAAGAGCACATCAAAACAATCATCCACCATGATCAAGTAGGCTTCATCCCAGGCATGCAGGGATGGTTTAATATATGGAAAACCATCAACATAATCTACTATATAAACAAAGTGAAAGATAAAAACCACATGATCATTTCATTAGATGCTGAGAAGCATTTGACAAAATTCAACACCCCTTCATGATAAAAGTTCTGGAAAGAATAGGAATACAAGGCCCATTCCTAAACATAATAAAAGCCATATACAGCAAACCAGTTGCTAACATTAAGCTAAATGGAGAGAAACTTGAAGCAATCCCACTAAAATCAGGGACTAGACAAGGCTGCCCACTCTCTCCCTACTTATTCAATATAGTTCTTGAAGTTCTAGCCAGAGGAATCAGACAACAAAAGGAGATCAAAGGGATACAGTTTAAAAAAGAAGAAGTCAAAATATCATTCATTGCAGATGATATGATAGTACATTTAAGTGATCCCTAAGTTCCACCAGAGAACTACTAAATCTGATAAACACCTTCAGCAAAGTGGCTGGGTATAAAATTAACTCAAATAAATCAGTAGTCTTCCTCTAAATAAAAGATAAACAAGCTGAGAAAGAAATTAGGGAAACAACACCCTTCATAATAGTCCCAAATAATATAAAACACCTCGGTGTGACATTAACCAAGCAAGTGAAAGATCTGTACAATAAGAACTTCAAGTCTCTGAAGAAAGAAATTGAAGAAGATCCCAGAAGATGAAAAGATCTCCCATGCTCATGAATTGGCAGGATTAACATAGTAAAAATGGCCATTTTACCAAATGCAATCTACAGACTCAATGCAATCCCCATAAAAATTCCAATCCAATTCTTCAAAGAGTTAGACAGAAAAATTTGCAAATTCATCTGTAATAACAAAAAACCCAGGATGGCTAAAACTATCCTCAACAATAAAAGGACTTCAGGGGGAATCACTATCCCTGAACTCAAGCAGTATTACAGAGCAATAGTGATAAAAACTATTAGTGTATGGATTGGTACAGAGACAGGCAGATAGACCAGTGGAATAGAATTGAAGACCCACAAATGAACCCACACAACTATGGTTACTTGATTTTTGACAAAGGAGCCAAAACCATCCAATGGAAAAAAAGATAGCATTTTCAGCAAATGGTGCTGGTTCAGCTGGAGGTCAGTATGCAGAAGATTGCAGGTCGATCCATTCTTATCACTCTGTACAAAGCTTAAGTCCAAGGGGATCAAGGACCTCCACATCAAACCGGATACACTCAAACTAATAGAAGAGAAAGTGGGGAAGCATCTCAAAAACATGGGCACTGGAGAAAATTTGTTGAACAAGACACCAAAGGCTTATGCTCTAAGATCAAGAATCAACAAATGGGATCTCATTAAACTACAAAGCCTCTGTAAGACAAAGGACACCGTTGTTAGGACAAAATAGCAACCAACAGATTGGGAAAAGATCTTTACCAATCCTATAACTGATAGAGGGCTACTAACCAAAATATACAAAGAACTCATGAAGTTAGACCTCAGGGAGAAAAATAACCCTGTTAAAAAATGGGGTTCAGAGCTAAACAAAGAATTCACACTGAGAAATGCCGAATGGCTGAGAAACACCTAAAGAAATGTTCAACATCTTTAGTCATCAGGGAAATGCAAATCAAAACAACCCTGAGATTCCACCTCACACCAGTGAGAATGGCTAAGATCAAAAACTCAGGTGACAGCAAATGCTGGCGAGGATGTGGAGAAAGAGGAACACTCCTCCATTGTTGGTGGGATTGCAGACTGGTACAACCATTCTGGAAATCAGTATGGAGGTTCCTCAGAAAATTGGACATTGAACTGCCTGAGAACCCAGCTATACCTCTCTTGGGCATATACCCAAAAGATGCCCCAACATATAACAAAGACACATGCTCCACTATGTTCACAGCAGCCTTATTTATAATAGCCAGAAGCTGGAAATAATTCAGATGCCCTTCAACAGAGGAATGGATACAGAAAATGTGGAACATCCACGCAATGGAATACTACTCAGCTATCAAAAACAATGCATTTATGAAATTGATAGGCAAATGGAAAATATCATCCTGAATGAGGTAACTCAATCACAGAAAAACACACATGGTATGCACTCATTGATAAGTGGATATTAGCCCAAATGCTCGAATTACTCTAGATGCACAGAACACATGAAACTCAAGAAGGATGACCAAAATGCAGATGCTTCACTCCTTCTTTAAAAGGGGAACAAGAATACCCTTAGGCGGGTATATGGAGGCAAAGTTTAGAACAGAGGCTGAAGGAACGCCCATTCAGAGCCTGCCACACATGTGGCCCATACATATACAGCCACCAAACTAGATAAGAGGGATGAAGCAAAGAAGTGCAGGCTGACAGGAACCGGATGTAAATCTCTCCTGGGAGACACAGCCAGAATATGGCAAATACATAGGTGAATGCCAGCAGCAAACCACTAAACTGACACTGGGACCCCCGTTGAAGGAATCAGAGAAAGGACTGAAAGAGCTGAAGGGGCTTGAAACCCCATATGAACAACAAAGACTATACATGGACTGACTGTGGGCTCCAACTGCATAGGTAGCAATGAATAGCCTAGTAAGGGCACCAGTGGAAGGGGAAGCCATTGGTCCTGCAAAGGCTGCACCCCCCAGTGAACGGGATTCTTGTGGGGAGGGCGATACTGGGGGGGGGATTGTGATGGAAACACCCATCTAAAGGGAGGTGTTAAGGGCACGTTGGCCTGGAAACCGGGAAAGGGAATAACATTTGAAATGTAAATAAGAAATTCCCAATTTAATAATGATGGAAAAAAATAATTCAACAAGAAAAAACGATAATTGAACTTTTCCTGGATCTCACATTCTAGTTCACAGTGTATCTTAAAACTACCCAAGTCTTAACTGCTATCCTGTTGTGAACTCAGTATAATCATTTAACCTGCCTTTAACAGGCACCAACCCCGACATTATTTCCTATGCTACGTTGTGCTTGCAGATGGAAGGCAAGAAAGCTGTCCTCTGAGAGGTTCTTCCAGCAGCTGACTGAAACATATACAGATACTTACAGCCAACCATGGGACTGAGGTCAGAGACCTCTATGGAAGAATTAGGGGAAGAATTGAAGGAGCTGAAGGGGATTGCAACCCCATAGGAAGAACAACAGTGTTAACTAACCTGGACCCGTGGGAACTCCCAGAGACCAAGCTACCAACCAAAGAGCATACACAAACTGGCACATATGTAGCACAGACTGCCTTGTCTTGCCTCAGCGGGGAGGATGTAGCTAATTCTGTAGAGTATATGCTCCTGGGAAAGAGCATGATGAGGAGCAGGTGCCAAGGGAGCAGCACCCTTTCAGAGGCCAAGGGGAGCAAGTAGAGGAAGAACTCAGGGACGGTGTTATGGGAGGGGGCAGCATTTGGAATGTAAATAAGTAAAATAATTACTTAATAAAGCAAACAATATAACAACCAAACTTACTTTTTACTTGCCTGGGATTTTCGATAATAACCCTTTATAAACCAAGCTAAAATATAGCTTTAATTTTTATGTAGTCTTTCATACCCTGATCCAGACAGGCATGTGTGAATGGTGTGTGTGTGTGTGTGTGTGTGTGTGTGTGTGTGTGTGTGTGTGTGTGTGTGTGTGTATTATGGTAATCACTTGTTAAAAAAACAAGTGGGTTGAAAACAATCTTTTACAACATGTATCTGTCACAAATGTTTAAAATAGCATATAGATGGGACTTGAAAGACTATGTTCACATTATCAAGTGATTTGGAATCAATTGGAGTAAATAATTTAATTCTTTGTAAAAATTCTGTGAAATATTTTATAAACTATCTCTCATTCCTTCCCTACAAGATGCTTTCCATACTTTTAAATAAATATAGAACAGAATTCTTTGTAAAAGAGCATCAATGATAGACATGGGGATAGTTAGATATGAGGCCACTGTGGATGCACAGGGAGTGGGGACATATCATATTCATACAACAGAAAGACTCAGGACAAGCCAGAAACCACAAACTACAGACACATGCAAGTCTTTGGGAGAGAAGTAGAGGATTTTATCTTGGGTTTACTCTGGGTTATATTAATCCAAGGGAAAGTGATGAAATTTTATTCCTTAATGTTATGCTGACATATTTTGTTGTCTTCAAGGCTATCTTTACTGTATTTAACAAATGCAAAGATGGGCATGATAAGTGAGATATGCTGAAGTTTCTATAGAATTTTCAGTACTGGTTATTATTAAGAGCAATAAATGCAAGTAACACTTTGGATAAGATATAGAGCCCCTTCACAGTCCGAGGAGGACAGTTTTCCCAAAGTGAAGAAAAGGCTTCAGACCACTCTGTGTTGCTAGGCCTAAACTAACTGTTTTTTCCACAAACCTGTACAGTATAATTTCTGGACCATTACAAGTTATAATAAATCCATATCACAACTCTCTTGTTAACATCTACTTCCCTCGGAACAGAAATTTAGTGCTTGGTTGCTAGTTTTTCAAGAAATCACTTCAGAGTGTGCGCAATAGAACTCTATAATAGTTCTTGTTACATACTTTTCAAAGGGAAGACTGCTTACCAAGTCTTTTGACATAAAGCAAGGCTGTATGATATGGAATAGATATTTCAAGATCTATTACCAAAATTTTAGGGCCTCAAATATTAATGGATTGGGTGTAACTGAAAGAAAAGCGAAGAAAATAGGTATATTGAAGTTGTAGGGTGTATTTAGTGACAGAATAAGACAAACTGATATATCTTGTCGGAGATAAATGCCACAATGACCAATTTTAGCTAATAAATTAAAAAATTCAGATACCAATTTGTCTGCTTGATGAGGGAAGTCAATAGTATAGTTCTTTAAATTACATTATCTTGAAATAACTGGAAAATTGATCTCATAGAAGTTGGGAGTAGAATGGATGGAGAACGTAGGCAGTCTATAGATATGTGCCTATCATGACAAAAATGGGTGTCAAAGTTTACTAACAACAGCAAGATGTATGAGACTGCGCAATCAATTGGCTACAGATGACTATCGGCATATTTGTTTATCATTGGGTTCTTATACTCCTACCTACCTTTTGACTCTTAATCTACCCTAATTTCTTCCAACTGCCCAACCCTAGGTAGGAGAGAAAAATGGTTAGAGGGGGAAAGGAGGAATGAACCTCTCTATAGGACACTTCCTGCTGATTAGGGTAGTCCAGTTTCTTCGGGCTAGTCCAATCTTTGTGGTTAGAATATCCTGCAGTCCAGCAAATGAGCAAGTCAACAGTCTAGCAGTCCAGCAACAGCAAACACAGCAGCAAACGCAACTGCAGAGGCAGCAACAGTGTTGAGCCACAGCTGCTACAGGCCCTCCTCTGGGCTCTTGAACTTGTGCCCTCTCCACAGTACCCAGAATTAAATATCTGTTGATGGCAAAACCAATCATACCCTGCCTAGAGCATGAGAGAACCATAGTTAATGACTGTGGACAAACTAAAGCAGCCCCAAATCTCACCCTTGGGATTAAAACAAAAACATATTCATATAATGTAACTGTTTTGGTTTTTTTTTTTAAGAAAGCAAAGTTCTCACTACAGAGGATAATAATGCACTTTGAAAAATATAGAGAAGGTATATTGAAAGTATCATCATAAATAATATTTCAAGAAGTAATGTTAGATGCAATTTAAAAATTATATAATGCATTTTAGCCTGCATGAAAATAATATGTGCATGAAAACATAAGAATGTATCAATATAATTTTAGTTTTCTTGAGAGAGGCAAACAGTCTAAAAATTAAGACATTGTCAAATACCTGATAGTTTTTATAAACCTGACTTACAGGAAGATCCAGCAGATCTGCTTCTTAGAAACTAGAATAGATGTTTCTATGAAAAGAATAGGATGAACTGAAAACATGAAAAATAAAAGGATAGAAGTAAAACACACTGGGAAAATGTAAAGTCCAGTGACAAAGTTGAAAGATATTTGAGATAGTAGAGAATAGATGTAAAAATTAATTCCACTCAATGAAATGTGGGAAAATATTAAATTCTATATTGCAGGATTAAAGTCAACAATGAGAAATATCACTTAGACAATAGTGGGCATGAAGGACAGAGATCTGATCAAAGAAAAGTAACAGTTTCCAAGGAAGAAAGAAATAGCAAGCAAATACATAATTAAGCCCCAAGGAAATGAGAAAGGTTTTGAGCTGAAGAAAGATTTGAGGTGAAAAATTTGAAGTTCATCTAGATACCAAGATTTAGTGTCTCTCTAAAAAAGGAAAGAAAAGAAAAGAAATACTTCACAAAAAACCCACAAAAATGTAAAACAATCAAACATTCTAGAAACAAGAATAAAAAAGCAAAGTAAACCTACTTCATAACCTTTGGAAATTATTTACAACATAACTCACCAGGACAATGAATGCTAATTAAGTCTACATTAAAATAAGACTTCTTCATACTGGGATGGTTAAATACCAGCAGCAGTTACTAAACATGATGTGAAAGATGTAGGAGGAATGAATTTCTCTCACATTCGCTGATAAGAGTGCAAATGGCAAAGGCGATGGTGGAAAAGAATTCCATAGTTTCCTATTAATCAGGACCTTATCAGCATGTTTCCAATTCAAGACGTGAAAATCCAGGTCCCCCAGATCTCTGTAAGATAGTTTAATACAGCTTGGCTATCAATGATAAACAAACAAAAATCTGCCTGTTCACCAATAATCAAGGGAGTGAAATAACAATTATGGGTATTCATGAAAAGTATTACATCCAAAAGGAAGAGGGCTGACCCAAACATATGTCACATTAGATAAATTTTAAAAGCATGTAGAATGAAAGGAGAAATTGACAACTGAACTATATGGAATTCTAGAATAAGAAAAAACTGATACAGGTGATTAAAATGAAATTGTAATTACTTCTGGCTTGAGTTTGATTGAATGGAAGTTGGCACTAGAGAACATTCTGGACAAAGAATGTGACTGAAATGAGACAATGCCCATGGAATTGGGAGTATGCTAAAGCCTTGCTTAGTAACAAGTGGCTCATAGAGGTTCTAATCATAGCTACATGATGAATTCAAAGCTGAATGGACTTTTAGGGAACTCAGCGAGGCTGAAGTAGGTCATTGGAGGGATGAGTTAATAGGATCACTTTTGTCCCTAGTCTTTCCTATCTTGTCTTGTCCACCTTCTCTATCCTATGGTGGGGGCATCTTTGCTCAAGTACATATCCTCATGGTCTACCTTACTCTATATTCACTAAGAAATAATAGAGCCAAATGCAAATTTGCTATAACCCATAGAACTGTCAGGTAAAATACGTTTTCCCTCTTTCACTTGCTTTTCTCATGTACTGTTGCGGTAGTGAAAATGGCTAACATAGGTGCTTATGGTTAAGGTGTTTTGTGTATCATTCTATTTAACTTACATATCAATTAAAAGTGGCTAGAAGTATCAATGTAGTAAAAACAATGATATAAAAATGGTTCTATAGCATAGACCAATTATGTGTGTGTGTGTGTGTGTGTGTGTTGTAGTATGTATGTGTAACTGTATGTATATGTATGCATGCATTAGCATGTAGAGGTCAATCATCAACCTTGTATATAATTTCCCATAAAATTTGAGACTGTCACTCAATGGGACAGACATAAAAGTTATAGATTAGGATGTCTAATTAGTGACCACTAGGGAGCTCCCTGTTTCTCCTTTTCCTACTCTGGGTTCATAAATCCGGCCTTTATGGTTTTTTAATCCAACTTTCCATGGATTTAGGGGGATTGGCCTTGGGTCTTCATGTTTTTGGTGTAGACACTAAAAATTATATTTTCAGCTTCAGCTTTCACACCAGTTAACAATGTAGATTACTGTAGATTCAGTAATATACACATAAACACAGAACAAAAATCTGGGAAGGAAGGAATTTTTGTTCTTCTTTGGAAGATTTATCAGTGATGATGCTAATGTGTAAAATGGTCTCTATTTTTTCAATAGAAAGTGATAGGCAGTTGCCCTTTATCCTAGGACTGGATCTACATGTCAGACAACTGCAGATCAGAAATATTTTGAGAGAAACTCTAGTTTCAGAATCTTTAATGGCCTCTTTAGAGATCTGTAGGCTGCACATGCCCATGTACAGACAAACCCTCAAAAACACACAAAATAAATAGATTTTAAAGAAAAAGTGTATAGAATGGTATTCATAGACTACATGTAAACACTCTTCTATTTCATACAAATGAACTGTGGGTTTTGGAATTGGTAGAACATTTTGTTACCAACACCCCATTTTTTAAAAAGAATGTTTCTATTGAGTTTTAAAAAAACGTGGACACATGACAAGCAGAATAAACACTTTTTTCCAAGTAGGAAATATGTGGTTATTCGTCACTCGATACGACAGTGCGAGTACTCTGTAGATGAACTTACTGTGGATTCTTATTTTTTATGTCTTATTTCTCTATTGTATTTTCGACATGTGAAAAAAGGGCCTAGCTTGTTTACAGAATGATTTATTAATCATCTCCTCTCCAGGTCCTCATCTGTCACCCTTGCTCTGTATTGCACAAGCTGCAGACACTCTGAGGGCTGTCTGACCTCTGTTAATTTATGAGTAGCTGGTTTTATTTCTTTTTTTTTTTTGGTTTTTATTTATAAACTTCTTATACCTTTTATTTTTTTTTATTTATTTATTTTTTTTATTAACTTGAGTATTTCTTATATACATTTCGAGTGTTATTCCCTTTCCCGGTTTCCGGGAAAACATCCCCCTCCCCCCTCCCCTTCCTTATGGGTGTTCCCCTCCCAACCCTCCCCCCATTGCCGCCCTCCCCCCATAGACTAGTTCACTGGGGGTTCAGTCTTAGCAGGACCCAGGGCTTCCCCTTCCACTGGTGCTCTTACTAGGATATTCATTGCTACCTATGGGGTCAGAGTCCAGGGTCAGTCCATGTATAGTCTTTAGGTAGTGGCTTAGTCCCTGGAAGCTCTGGTTGCTTGGCATTGTTGTACTTTTGGGGTCTCGAGCCCCTTCAAGCTCTTCCAGTTCTTTCTCTGATTCCTTCAATAGGGGACCTATTCTCAGTTCAGTGGTTTGCTGCTGGCATTCGCCTCTATATTTGCTGTATTCTGGCTGTGTCTCTCAGGAGCGATCTACATCCTGCTCCTGTCGGTCTGCACTTCTTTGCTTCATCCATCTTGTCTAATTGGGTGGCTGTATATGTATGGGCCACATGTGGGGCAGGCTCTGAATGGGTGTTCCTTCAGTCTCTGTTTTAATCTTTGCCTCTCCCTTCCCTGCCAAGGGTATTTTTTTCCTCATTTAAAGAAGGAGTGAAGCATTCACATTTTGATCATCCGTCTTGAGTTTCGTTTGTTCTAGGGATCTAGGGTAATTCAAGCATTTGGGCTAATAGCCACTTATCAATGAGTGCATACCATGTATGTCTTTCTGTGAGTGGGTTAGCTCACTCAGGATGATATTTTCCAGTTCCAACCATTTGCCTACGAATTTCATAGACTCGTTCTTTTTGATAGCTGAGTAATATTCCTTGTGTAGATGTACCACATTTTCTGTATCCATTCCTCTGTTGAAGGGCATCGGGGTTCTTTCCAGCTTCTGGCTATTATAAATAAGGCTGCGATGAACATAGTGGAGCACGTGTCTCTTTTATATGTTGAGGCATGTTTTGGGTATATGCCCAAGAGAGGTATAGCTGGATCCTCAGGCAGTTCAATGTCCAATTTTCTGAGGAACCTCTAGACTGATTTCCAGAATGGTTTTACCAGTCTGCAATCCCACCAACAATGGAGGAGTGTTCCTCTTTCTCCACATCCTCGCCAGCATCTGCTGTCACCTGAGTTTTTGATCTTAGCCATTCTCACTGGTGTGAGGTGAAATCTCAGGGTTGTTTTGATTTGCATTTCCCTTATGACTAAAGATGTTGAACATTTCTTTAGGTGTTTCTCAGCCATTCGGCATTCCTCAGCTGTGAATTCTTTGTTTAGCTCTGAACCCCATTTTTTAATAGGGTTATTTGTTTCCCTGCGGTCTAACTTCTTGAGTTCTTTGTATATTTTGGATATAAGGCCTCTATCTGTTGTAGGATTGGTAAAGATCTTTTCCCAATCTGTTGGTTGCCGTTTTGTCCTAACCACAGTGTCCTTTGCCTTACAGAAGCTTTGCAGTTTTATGAGATCCCATTTGTCGATTCTTGATCTTACAGCGTAAGCCATTGGTGTTTTGTTCAGGAATTTTTTTCCAGTGCCCATGTGTTCCAGATGCTTCCCTAGTTTTTCTTCTATTAGTTTGAGTGTGTCTGGTTTGATGTGGAGGTCCTTGATCCACTTGGATTTAAGCTTTGTACAGGGTGATAAGGATGGATCGATCTGCATTCTTCTACATGTTGCCCTCCAGTTGAACCAGCACCATTTGCTGAAAATGCTATCTTTTTTCCATTGGATGGTTTTGGCTCCTTTGTCAAAAATCAAGTGACCATAGGTGTGTGCGTTCATTTCTGGGTCTTCAATTCTATTCCATTGGTCTATCTGTCTGTCTCTGTACCAATACCATGCAGTTTTTATCACTATTGCTCTGTAATACTGCTTGAGTTCAGGGATAGTGATTCCCCCTGAAGTCCTTTTATTGTTGAGGATAGCTTTAGCTATCCTGGGTTTTTTGTTATTCCAGATGAATTTGCAAATTGTTCTGTCTAACTCTTTGAAGAATTGGATTGGTATTTTGATGGGGATTGCATTGAATCTGTAGATTGCTTTTGGTAAAATGGCCATTTTTACTATATTAATCCTGCCAATCCATGAGCATGGGAGATCTTTCCATCTTCTGAGGTCTTCTTCAATTTCTTTCCTCAGTGTCTTGAAGTTCTTATTGTACAGATCTTTTACTTGCTTGGTTAAAGTCACACCGAGGTACTTTATATTATTTGGGTCTATTATGAAGGGTGTCGTTTCCCTAATTTGTTTCTCGGCTTGTTTCTCTTTTGTATAGAGGAAGGCAACTGATTTATTTGAGTTAATTTTATACCCAGCCACTTTGCTGAAGTTGTTTATCAGCTTTAGTAGTTCTCTGGTGGAACTTTTGGGATCACTTAAATATACTATCATGTCATCTGCAAATAGTGATATTTTGACCTCTTCTTTTCCGATCTGTATCCCCTTGATCTCCTTTTGTTGTCTGATTGCTCTGGCTAGAACTTCAAGAACTATATTGAATAAGTAGGGAGAGAGTGGGCAGCCTTGTCTAGTCCCTGATTTTAGTGGGATTGCTTCAAGTTTCTCTCCATTTAGTTTAATGTTAGCAACTGGTTTGCTGTATATGGCTTTTACTATGTTTAGGTATGGGCCTTGAATTCCTATTCTTTCCAGGACTTTTATCATGAAGGGGTGTTGAATTTTGTCAAATGCTTTCTCAGCATCTAATGAAATGATCATGTGGTTCTCTTCTTTCAGTTTGTTTATATAATGGATCACGTTGATGGTTTTCTGTATATTAAACCATCCCTGCATGCCTGGGATGAAGCCTACTTGATCATGGTGGATGATTGTTTTGATGTGCTCTTGAATTCGGTTTGCCAGAATTTTATTGAGTATTTTTGCGTCGATATTCATAAGGGAAATTGGTCTGAAGTTCTCTTTCTTTGTTGTGTCTTTGTGTGGTTTAGGTATAAGAGTAATTGTGGCTTCGTAGAAGGAATTCGGTAGGGCTACATCTGTTTCAATTTTGTGGAATAGTTTGGATAATATTGGTATGAGGTCTTCTATGAAGGTTTGATAGAATTCTGCGCTAAACCCGTCTGGACCTGGGCTCTTTTTGGTTGGGAGACCTTTAGTGACTGCTTCTATTTCCTTAGGAGTTATGGGGTTGTTTAACTGGTTTATCTGTTCCTGATTTAACTTCGATACCTGGTATCTGTCTAGGAAATTGTCCATTTCCTGAAGATTTTCAAATTTTGTTGAATATAGGTTTTTATAGTAAGATCTGATGATTTTTTGAATTTCCTCTGAATCTGTAGTTATGTCTCCCTTTTCATTTCTGATTTTGCTAATTTGGACGCACTCTCTGTGTCCTCTCGTTAGTCTGGCTAAGGGTTTATCTATCTTGTTGATTTTCTCAAAGAATCAACTTTTGGTTCTGTTGATTCTTTCTATGGTCCTTTTTGTTTCTACTTGGTTGATTTCAGCTCTGAGTTTGATTATTTCCTGCCTTCTACTCCTCCTGGGTGTATTTGCTTCTTTTTGTTCTAGAGCTTTTAGGTGTGCTGTCAAGCTGCTGACATATGCTCTTTCCTGTTTCTTTCTGCAGGCACTCAGCGCTATGAGTTTTCCTCTTAGCACAGCTTTCATTGTGTCCCATAAGTTTGAGTATGTTGTATCTTCATTTTCATTAAATTCTAAAAAGTTTTTAATTTCTTTCTTTATTTCTTCCTTGACCAGGTTATCATTGAGTAGAGCATTGTTCAATTTCCATGTATATGTGGGCATTCTTCCCTTATTGTTATTGAAGACCAGTTTTAGGCCGTGGTGGTCCGATAGCACGCATGGGATTATTTCTATCTTTCTGTACCTGTTGAGGCCCGTTTTTTGACCAATTATATGGTCAATTTTGGAGAAAGTACCATGAGGAGCTGAGAAGAAGGTATATCCTTTTGCTTTAGGATAGAATGTTCTATAAATATCCGTTAAGTCCATTTGGCTCATGACTTCTCTTAGTCTGTCGACATCACTGTTTAATTTCTGTTTCCATGATCTGTCCATTGATGAGAGTGGGGTGTTGAAATCTCCCACTATTATTGTGTGAGGTGCAATGTGTGTTTTGAGCTTTAGTAAGGTTTCTTTTACGTATGTAGGTGCCCTTGTATTTGGGGCATAGATATTTAGGATTGAGAGTTCATCTTGGTGGATTTTTCCTTTGATGAATATGAAGTGTCCTTCCTTATCTTTTTTGATGACTTTTAGTTGAAAGTTGATTTTATTTGATATTAGAATGGCTACTCCAGCTTGCTTCTTCTGACCATTTGCTTGGAAAGTTGTTTTCCAGCCTTTCACTCTGAGGTAGTGTCTGTCTTTGTCTCTGAGGTGTGTTTCCTGTAGGCAGCAGAATGCAGGGTCCTCGTTGCGTATCCAGTTTGTTAATCTATGTCTTTTTATTGGGGAGTTGAGGCAATTGATATTGAGAGATATTAAGGAATAGTGATTATTGCTTCCCTTTATATTCATATTTGGATGTGAGGTTATGGTTGTGTGCTTTCATTCTCTTTGTTTTGTTGCCAAGACGATTAGTTTCTTGCTTCTTCTAGGGTATAGCTTGCCTCCTTATGTTGGGCTTTACCATTTATTATCCTTTGTAGTGCTGGATTTGTGGAAAGATATTGTGTAAATTTGGTTTTGTCATGGAATATCTTGGTTTCTCCATCAATGTTAATTGAGAGTTTTGCTGGATACAGTAACCTGGGCTGGCATTTGTGTTCTCTTAGGGTCTGTATGACATCAGTCCAGGATCTTCTGGCCTTCATAGTTTCTGGCGAGAAGTCTGGTGTGATTCTGATAGGTCTGCCTTTATATGTTACTTGACCTTTTTCCCTTACTGCTTTTAATATTCTTTCTTTATTTTGTGCGTTTGGTGTTTTGACAATTATGTGACGGGAGGTGTTTCTTTTCTGGTCCAATCTATTTGGAGTTCTGTAGGCTTCTTGTATGTCTATGGGTATCTCTTTTTTTAGGTTAGGGAAGTTTTCTTCTATGATTTTGTTGAAGATATTTACTGGTCCTTTGAGCTGGGAGTCTTCACTCTCTTCTATACCTATTATCCTTAGGTTTGATCTTCTCATTGAGTCCTGGATTTCCTGTATGTTTTGGACCAGTAGCTTTTTCCGCTTTACATTATCTTTGACAGTTGAGTCAATGATTTCTATGGAATCTTCTGCTCCTGAGATTCTCTCTTCCATCTCTTGTATTCTGTTGGTGAAGCTTGTATCTACAGCTCCTTGTCTCTTCTTTTGGTTTTCTATATCCAGGGTTGTTTCCATGTGTTCTTTCTTGATTGCTTCTATTTCCATTTTTAATTCCTTCAACTGTTTGATTGTGTTTTCCTGGATTTCTTTCAGGGATTTTTGTGTCTCCTCTCTATGGGCTTCTACTTTTTTATTTATGTTTTCCTGGAATTCTTTCATGGATTTTTGAGATTCTTTCAGGCATTTTTGCGATTCCTCTCTGTAGGCTTCTACTTGTTCTCTAAGGGAGTTCTTCATGTCTTTCTTGAAGTCCTCCAGCATCATGATCAAATATGATTTTGAAACTAGATCTTGCTTTTCTGGTGTGTTTGGATATTCCGTGTTTGCTTTGGTGGGAGAATTGGGCTCCGATGATGCCATGTAGTCTTGGTTTCTGTTGCTTGTGTTCCTGCGCTTGCCTCTCGCCATCAGATTATCTCTAGTGTTACTTTGTTCTGCTATTTCTGACAGTGGCTAGACTGTCCTATAAGCCTGTGTGTCAGGAGTGCTGTAGACCTGTTTTCCTCTCTTTCAGTCAGTTATGGGGACAGAGTGTTCTGCTTTCGGGCGTGTAGTTTTTCCTCTCTACAGCTCTTCAGCTGTTCCTGTGGGCCTGTGTCTTGAGTTCACCAGGCAGCTTTCTTGCAGCAGAAAATTTGGTCTTACCTGTGGTCCTGAGGCTCAAGTTTGCTCGTGGGGTGCTGCCCAGGGGCTCTCTGCAGCGGCAGCAACCAGGAAGACCTGTGCCGCCCCTTCCGGGAGCTTCAGTGCACCAGGGTTCCAGATGGTCTTTGGCTTTTTCCTCTGGCGTCCGAGATGTGTGTGCAGGGAGCAGTCTCTTCTGGTTTCCCAGGCTTGTCTGCCTCTCTGAAGGTTTAGCTCTCCCTCCCACGGGATTTGGGTGCAGAGAACTGTTTATCCGGTCTGTTTCCCTCAGGTTCTGGCGGTGTCTCAGGCACAGGGGTCCTGCCGCTCCTGGGCCCTCCCCCACGGGAGCCCAGAGGCCTTATACAGTTTCCTCTTGGGCCAGGGATGTGGGCAGGGGTGAGCAGTGTTGGTGGTCTCTTCCGCTCTGCAGCCTCAGGAGTGCCCACCTGACCAGGCGGTTGGGTCTCTCTCTCACCGGGTCTGGGAGCAGAGAGCTGCTGCGGGCCGGGATCCGCGGATGTGGGACTTCCGGTAAACACAGAACGTGCCCGGTCCTAGAGAAATTCTGCTTCCATGTGTCCCAAGCTCACCAGGCAGCTTTCTTGCAGCAGAAAATTTGGTCTTACCTGTGGTCCTGAGGCTCAGGTTCGCTTGTGGGGTGCTGCCCAGGGGCTCTCTGCAGCGGCAGCAACCAGGAAGACCTGTGCCGCCCCTTCCGGGAGCTTCAGTGCACCAGGGTTCCAGATGGTCTTTGGCTTTTTCCTCTGGCGTCCGAGATGTGTGTGCAGGGAGCAGTCTCTTCTGGTTTCCCAGGCTTGTCTGCCTCTCTGAAGGTTTAGCTCTCCCTCCCACGGGATTTGGGTGCAGAGAACTGTTTATCCGGTCTGTTTCCCTCAGGTTCTGGCGGTGTCTCAGGCACAGGGGTCCTGCCGCTCCTGGGCCCTCCCCCACGGGAGCCCAGAGGCCTTATACAGTTTCCTCTTGGGCCAGGGATGTGGGCAGGGGTGAGCAGTGTTGGTGGTCTCTTCCGCTCTGCAGCCTCAGGAGTGCCCACCTGACCAGGCGGTTGGGTCTCTCTCTCACCGGGTCTGGGAGCAGAGAGCTGCTGCGGGCCGGGATCCGCGGATGTGGGACTTCCGGTAAACACAGAACGTGCCCGGTCCTAGAGAAATTCTGCTTCCATGTGTCCCAAGCTCACCAGGCAGCTTTCTTGCAGCAGAAAATTTGGTCTTACCTGTGGTCCTGAGGCTCAGGTTCGCTCGTGGGGTGCTGCCCAGGGGCTCTCTGCAGCGGCAGCAACCAGGAAGACCTGTGCCGCCCCTTCCGGGAGCTTCAGTGCACCAGGGTTCCAGATGGTCTTTGGCTTTTTCCTCTGGCGTCCGAGATGTGTGTGCAGGGAGCAGTCTCTTCTGGTTTCCCAGGCTTGTCTGCCTCTCTGAAGGTTTAGCTCTCCCTCCCACGGGATTTGGGTGCAGAGAACTGTTTATCCGGTCTGTTTCCCTCAGGTTCTGGCGGTGTCTCAGGCACAGGGGTCCTGCCGCTCCTGGGCCCTCCCCCACCTTCTTATACCTTTTAAATTCACTATTCTAGATATTTGAGGTATTTTAATGAGGAAAATATCTCAATAACCCATGACAATAAACAGGAATCTAGAAGTGAGTGTCATGCATGTGCCCATCATATTCTAGGCTAATTGAAACCATCATATAATCTAACCTGCATGAGAAACAGACGTGGTAATACATGGTTTGGCTTTTCTTCTTATGCTCGTTTAATGAATTAGCAGAGACACAAGAATGTTGAGTATATTGACCAATATATTTACTCCAGGTGTAAGAGTCAAAAAACTTGATCCAAATAGACTTACACCAAATTCAATTCTTTTAATTATCAGAATACCAGCATAATTCTTTGACCTCATGGAGAAAGCATTTAGCTTTGCATTGTCTTTCAGAACTAATTACATAAAATTATTTTTAAATGAGTTCATCCAAGATTTAATTGTATTTCTTAGACTCTAGCTTGGCAACCAGACGGCACAAAGCCATTAACGTACAAATGCACCAGTTGTCACTCCACCACTATCTGCTCCCATTCCACTCACTGTCGCTTAGCCTGTGATGTGAGAACATTCCTCCTTTGAGAGAAAGCAAAAGTGATAAGCTTTGGGGAGATAGGAGAGGGCCCTGGAGGGAAACTAGAGAGAAATGGCTCTTGGTTTCTGTAACATTTCTCCTGAGGGTCCCTGCAGAGTGGTGGTACTGGCATCTGGCAGCTCTCCATGGTACCTCCTCAGGACCCTGGAGGATGAGTTGCAGTGCAGACTCCCAGACAAGCCCTTCCTCACACAGTGTGTCTCACTGAGTGAGCCCTTTGCAATGATGCCTGGTACATCGGCACTGGACACGAGAGTCCTATTTTAGATTCTGTTTCCTGTGTATGATATGTTGCATGTGATTGTCACAATTTTATGTAATTATGCATGTTAATTGTTAGTCTGATAGAGATTAGTATCTTCCATGGGGGTGGTGGTAGGGAAACTTAATTATGTTGATAGATATGAGAAGACGCCATTCCCTGAACATGTGATCCTGGACTGTATATAATAGAAAATATGAGTACAACTTTAGAAAGCAAGCGGCCATCACTTTCTGCTTCTTGTTTGTGGGTGCATTGTGAACAACTCCCTCAAGCTCCTGTGGCTGTCACTACCTAGCAGGATGAACTATAACTTTTAATTGTAAATCAATGTAAACCCCCATCTCTCTTAAGTGGCTTTTGTGGGTTCATTTTATCACAGCAGCAGGGTATCCACATTCACCTTAGAACAGGTGGCTTCTTCCTGTGCCTGTTATTTGCAGATCTCTCATTCCGTTATAGCCAACCTCCAGTTCTTCCAAATACTACTATAGTTGAGTTCAATAAAACTTTTGATTTTTCAAGTAACTATGTGCTTCTTGCCCCTTAGTTTGAAATTTCCTGTCAAGAGTTAAGTACAATAATATTTAAATGGCTACATTTGTGATAGGGCATTTTGTATTTGGAGTTACCTCTGTTTGTCCAGGTATTGAGCATTCCAAGTTTCAATTATTTTCACTTATAAGCCGGAATAATAACACCCAACTCAAAAGAATATGATACAAATGACAAAGCATTTGGGAAATGCTTCATATTGTGGAAGTTATAAATGGGAAATAAAAGAAAATCGGGAGTAAACAACACAGCTTCTGACAAGAGTGCTCCAAGTCACATTTCACTTAGGTGTTTCATCTGAATTTCATAAAGACTGCAAGACAAGGAAGCTACACAATTATCAATTATTCTTTTGTTATACTCAAAACAACTGTTGACTCTGGAGGCAAACACTGCTTATGACACAGCGTAAGCAGATCAACATGTTGAAGCATTTCATTTTAGTGAATAACCTCATATTTATGCACTTCATTTTCAGGGAAGAGAAATAGCTATCAGCTGTTTTTGTCCACTTTTGATAAGTTCTTCTAGACGATCTTTACCACATTTTCAAGCAGATACCAAGCTAAGCTAAACTGTATGACTATGGATAAGCTGAAACTGCACAGTTTTTCTTCTTCCACCATTGCATGGGATTACATGCACACACACACACACACACACACACACACACACACACACACGCAATGCACACACACTCATGTGCGCACGCATGCGCACACGTGTGTAATATATGTTAACTATTAAAATATTGTTAAAAATGATTCTCAATCACCCTGCCAAACTTCATTGTTTTCTTTCAAAGTAAATTAAAGTAATGGTGCTGTGCAAATACTGTTTGCTTTTCAAATTCACATCGAGATGAGTATAGAAGACATTTTAAGTCTACAGTCTTGGCAGACCAAAGCATGAATGAGAAGATGCCATGGCTGTGGACCTTAAAGAAAACTAATTGGACGTCTACATGCAGAGGAATGCAAACAGATCCATATGTATCACCCTGCACAGAAGTCAGACACAAGGGGATCAAAGACCTCAATGTAAAACCTGATACACTATGTCTTATAGGAGAGAAAGTAGAAAATAACTTTGAAGGAAGTGATTCAGGAGAGCAGAATTTCCTGAGCAGAATGCCAGTGGCTCAGTAGTTTCTAAGATCGACAATTGATTAATAAGACCTTATGAAATTGACAAGCTTCTGTAAGGCAAAGGACAATGCCAAGAGGACAAAACAGCAGCCTACAGATAAAAACTTCACTAACCTCACATCTGACAGAGGTCTAATATCCAAAATATGTAAAGAACTCAAGGAGTTAGATTCTGACACACAAAATAACCCAATTTGAAAATGGGGTACAGAACTAAACAGAGAATTCTCAACAGAGGAATCTCCAATGGCTGGAAAGCACTTAAAGAAATCCTCAGCATCCTTAATCATCAGGAGAATGACCCTGAGATTTCACCTCACACCAAGTGTCTGGCAGATAATTGATGTGCCAGGTTGTGTGGGGATGAATGCCCAGAAGTGAAGGGTTGGGGTATGGGTTAGGGTCTCTCTGAGGGAGGAGTAGGGAAGAGAGAGGCATTTGGAATGTAAATAAATAAATAAATAAATAAATAAATAAATAAATAAATAAATAATAAATGTAAATTTAAAGGGGAGAAAATGCAGTAAAATTAAAAATTAAACAAGTACACTATGGGATTCCTGACTGTGAGAACTGAGAAATGGTGGGTCTTTGACTTTAGCCTGATCTTAGGACTCTTTTCCTCCCGTTGGATTGCCATGTCCGACTTGGATATGACAGCTTTTGCTTCATCTTACTGTATTTCATTCTCTAAGGAGAAACAGAATGGGAGCAGATCTGGAGAAAAAAGGAGTTGGGGAGGAACTGGAAGGGGCAGAGAGAGGGAAAACTAGAGTCAAGACATTGTATTAGAAAAGAATCTAATTTTAATTTTAAAAAATTAACAAGAGAAAAGTAAACAAATTAAAAATTTTTTGAATTAGACACAAGAAACCTTATAAGAAATTGAAACCTCCAAGAATTAATGAAAATGCATGTGTTTTATAGTTTGGCTTGATGGTGTGTTGAAACTCCAAGAGAACTATGAACAGATAAACGTACATATATAATCACCTATAGTACAGAATCAAATCAATTCTTTCTATACAACAGTAACAGAACACACTAACAGTGAATCCCAACTTTTCCTCTTTTATGCCAGCTGAACATTGTTCTTTTTGGTTATATGGAATATTTTGTGATAATAGATAAACCAATTTATCTACACTCCCTGATATGATAGACATACATGCTGTACTAATCTTTCTTCATAGAAATCGGTAGTGTACAAAGCCCATCCTCAGTGACCACACTCAGGTGCAAATTCTTTTAGCTAAATAGGTAAAAGTTGTGTGTGCAATTGAATGGCATTTTAAATATTAATTAAACTAATATCTCCCAAGATTATCTTATTTTTGCCCTAGAACAAAGACATTCCTGTATAGATTCAACAACCATACATTGTTAAACTTTCCCTTATCATTGCTCTTCAAATGATAAAGTCTGTGTCTGAGCATTATGGTAATGTTTATTGCTTTAATTATTAATAGTGATGTTCCCATTTTTGTACAATCTTTATCTGTTTCTAATTTTGATTTGCTTCTTAATCATTACCTAATTTTATATTTGACTCTTTTCTTGATAGAACCACGTTGATATGTTGATGTTTATAAGTATTGGCAAACTTATTCTTTCTATTTTTTTGATCATTTAATAGTAAATATGTTGTTAGCAGAAGCTTAACTGTATTTATGGTAATTTATTCTTCTATTATTAGAATTTATAATTTATAATTTCTTATAAATGCTCTATGAAGCACAACATTTTCAGCAGGTTTTATTTCATTATTTATTACAGTATTGAGGTTTGAGTTTTTATATTGAAGGCATGTGAACTTTAAAACCATATGAAATGAGTTTTGTGTGTACTCAAAGAGAAGTTATGTTGTTCACTTTAGTTCTAATTAGTAATCTCAGGGATATTACGACACCTTAATATTATTCCTAGAGATAGACTCCCTAGTTGGCTGTTTTCATCTGTTTAATGAATTTATTACAGATTCAGGAATGGACAGGTGGTGTGATATCTCTCCAAGACCTCAATCCTGAGTGGCGTTTGGTCGGAAGCCACTAGGTCTTACTTTAAGAATTACACAGAGATACAATTATTTCTGATTATTTCAGCCAAATGTTTGACATAACCATATGTTTAGTCTATCTCTGGTTCACTTATGCTTACTGGACTTCTCAGCTATGTAACTTGTTACTGATGCTGCTGCTCCTCATTCTACAGAAGCTCAGAGCCTTGCATCCTAAGTAAATTTCATGCATTCAACTCTGAAATCAAAACTCTAGCCATTAGGATAAACAGAGAAATAGACAGCTTCTATACTTCTGTGCTTGCTAGTTTCTCACTTTCATTAATTATATATTTATGTAGATATTCTCTACCTTCCAAAGAATTAGTCATATAAACATTAATCAATATTTTTGGCACTTAATGGCTAGATAATTTCAAAAATTTTGGCTCATGTTATTTCCAGGAAAGAAATATTTTCAAACATTCACAAATAACAAGGATCTTCTATATTATTTAATATGTGCTCTGTATGAAATAATGTAATCAAAATATGTGAGAGTTTCCATATAGTCCTTAATAACAGCTCGTAACAGTTTACACAGCTGTTCTTGTAGTCAGTTTATATAACAGTAGTATGTTTCTTCAGGGTTATGTATACCTGCTTCCACTGCTTGGATAAATATTTATTAAACATATATCTAAAATCTTTCAATTATTTTGTTTTACAATTTTTGTATTTTTCCAAAAATTTTAATGGTTTTGTTTTTTTGTGATTGAAGGCAAGTTTACAACACTAGTTTCTTGATTACTTTTAAAGTTGTTATGTTGTAAATTTTTGTTTGGTTTTATCTGTTTGTTTTCTGAGACTACATGGTGATTTACTTTTTTATGTTTTAAACAAGTTTCTTTACCTTTTTTTTTATTTATTTATTTATTTATTTATTTATTTATTTATTTATTTATTTATTTATTTATTTATTTTTTGGTTCTTTTTTTCAGAGCTGGGGACCGAACCCAGGGCCTTGTGCTTCCTAGGTAAGCGCTCTACCACTGAGCTAAATGCCCAGCCCCTACCTTTTATTTTTTGAGATTATGATATAATTACAATATCTCCTTCTTGTCTTTCCTCCCTTCAAATCCTCTAATGCATACAACCTCCCTTTGCTCTCTTCCAAATTCATAGCCAGTATATTTTAATTCTTTAATTACGCATGCAAGTTTCAAATACATAGATTAAAAACTTCTCAGTCTGTATAATGTTTTACACACACACACACACACACACACACACACACACACACACACACACACACACACACACACACACACACAGCCTTTGGGAAAGACTATTTTGTCTGCTCTTAGCATTTCTTGATTACCTGAAATTCTTTTTCTAGATTTAGGTCCTTGGATCTCCTACCCCCCATTCATATTAACATATCTATTGATGTCTTGTTTTAGTCATATTTAGGCAACCACGTAGGTGTGACTTTATGGGTGCAGCTTCTGACATTTCTGGGGGCCACAATTTCACAACAAACTCCTCGATCTTACATTTTTCTCTGCTCCTTCTTACACTGATCCCTGAGTCTTAAGTACAGGAGTTGTGTTGTAGATGTATCCATTGTTATTAGGCTCCACAACTCTGCATTTTGATTGGTTGTTATCTTTTCCAATGCTCCTTACATGTTGCAAAAGGAAGTACCCTTGATGAGGAGTAAGAACTACACTAATCTATGGAAATAAGGACACATATGAAGTATGTAGTTAGGGATTGTGCTGCTTTCAAACACTAAAGTATTATGTTCTACTATGTTCTCCTCTAAGAGCCATGACTTCACGCTCTCTGAATAGTTGGCTAGGTTTGCAGTACTAGGCTAATGGTCCCCCTTGTAGAACAGGTCCTAAGTCTGATTAGAAAACATTTTGCTGCTGGTTGATATTTGCTTGCTAAGTTTTTCTACCTTTGCACTACATTCCAATTTTAGAGTGTCTTTTGCAGGCTGTCTTTTTACAGGACAGAGTGACAATCATACTGGTAAATAGTTGGCACAAATCTTTCTAAGAAATATGATCAATTAAAGAAATTTCAACTCTCCATTTTTATATTATAGACACTTCAGCTACCATGTTGATTTGTTTTATCTATTCTGGATTTCCTTTAAATTATTCAAAGTTTCTTGTTCCCCTCTAATAGTTTTAAAATGGTTTTACTTAAATATTTTATTTGTTAATTTAGAAACATTAATATTTTAACTATGGAAAAAGTTAATCATTTTGTTTCCCCCCCCCAAAGAACCAGTATAGCTACCTAAGAACACAGGCTGATCCCATGCCTTCTGCATTTCATGTTGTCATTGGAAATTTTGGTTCTCACGTAAACCCATAAGTTTGACGTCCTCAAGATTCCCTTCAGACCACACAGTCATAGAACTCAGGAAAACCTTCATTCTCGGTTATTCTTTATACATAAGAAGCATACAGACTAAACCAAGAGGATGGAAAACATGCATAGAGTATAGTAGAAGGGAAATCAGGAGCTGCACTGTTTAATCTCGCACCAACTGTTTGTGAAAACATATCTGGAGTATGACCAACTGGATAGGGAATTTGCGATCCCAAATTTTAAATCATTTTCTCCATTTAGGAGTGTGTGTGTGTGTGTGTGTGTGTGTGTGTGTGTGTATGAGAGAGAGAGAGAGAGAGAGAAAGAGAGAGAGAGAGAGAGAGAGAGAGAGAGAGAGAGAGAGAGAGAGAAGGCAACGAAAGTTCCAACTTTTCTTTCTATTTCTGCAAATAAAGAAAATGCAATTGCTCACAGTTTTCATTATTTTCCTGTTAGAATATCTATTTGGATATGAGTAATAGAACACTCCATGGAATAGCATTATCACTAAATATTGAAAATAAAATAGTTTACTGCTATACGTGAAGATAAGAATTATCAAATTCTTAGCAAAAAATCAATTGATATATCATCTATTTAAAACATAATATCTATGTTCACCAGAATTATCAAATTTATTCATTAAAGGTATATTTCTCTGACATCTGTTTTTATTAAGTTTTTAATCTAAATTTTTCCATATGGAATTGCAAGGAATGTTAAAAATTTTAAATTATTATCCAAGTTGAAAAAATTTAAAGCCATGGACTACAAAGTGTGATATGTTCTGAAGGAGCAATATACTATTATTAAGAGGCTGGGCAGTGAGAATATTTAAATAGTGCTTCTTAGCATTGAGAAACAATGACACAAAATGGCTTTGATGGTGATACGCCAAGTTACTCCTTGATATTTATGAAAATTGGTTGTTCTTTTATGCCTCTGAGAAATAAATATGTATTCAGTAGTAAATAAAAACTATCTAGTCTATAAGAACTGAATGTTACATCAAATAAACTACTAGCAATAATGTTCCTATTCCATTTGACCAGACCTTAATTATTTTAAGGCCAATTTTAAGTCCGGGGATATGGCATTCTGCCGCAGTCAATATGGAGATGAGTTATTGTTTACAAAAGTGCTAAGTATCTCTGCCTGGGACTTCATGTACCCTTCTAATTGAGTGCACATACACTGTTTCAGCAGCTTGGAGAGTCTAAATGAAGAGTCATAAGTATGACGTGCAAGATTTATTCATAGGGAATTATTTTAGCTCTATGTCCGTATTTATAGGTGTAAAAGCACATGACTCTGTAAACATAACTTCACAAACTAGAAGGCTCCAGCTCTAAGTTTTGGGTTTTTATCTTTATTGTTGTGTTATTATTTTTACCACCTATTTTAAAAGTATGCGAAACTAATCTAACCAGTGACATGACATTTATTCAGAACAGAAATATCTGTAATGGCATCAGGCTTCAAGTTGTATACATCGAATGCTAAATGCTCATAAATTGATCAAAAATTAGGTATTTTTAAATAAACCATTTGACTTAACTGTGGAAAATAACTTAAAAACTTCAAAGGTTTAAAGTTGAATTTATAACTCAACATGGCTAATTAGCAAGCACATATAACTTTTTTTAATAATCTGCCTATTTAAAATGCTTAAGATGTGAAGGTTGTTTCTACAGTAGTAATATTTTTAACCATGATGAGAAATGGTCAAAATATTCCTCTCTAATTCTTAAAAATTACTTATGTATATGAACATACATTATGATCAACTTAGAAAACACCAAGATAGTCTTCTCATTTTACTCAGTTCATTTAGCAGTGTAGCAGTTTAATTAACCACAGTCTTAATTATTTCATCTCTAGCTTAGAATCCAGTGCCTACCCTGGCTATAGCTCATTAAGCTACATGAATATTTATTGATATGTGCCATTACGCTTCAGAAATATGGAAGGGTTCCTATTTTACCCAGTTCTTCATGATTGATGATACTCCAGTACATTACAGGATCTATGTAGATTTGGTTTATTCTTTTAATTCCTCCCTCTACTCACTAATTTCTTCTTCTTCTTCTTCTTCTTCTTCTTCTTCTTCTTCTTCTTCTTCTTCTTCTTCTTCTTCTTCTTCTTCCTCCTCCTCCTCCTCCTCCTCCTCCTCCTCCTCCTCCTCCTCCTTCTTCTTCTTCTTCTTCTCTCCTTTTTCTCCTCCTCCTCCTTCTCCTCCTCCTCCTCCTCTTCTTTCTCCTCTTCCTTTTCCTCTTCTTCCTCTTTGTCCTCTTTTTCCTTCTCCTCCTCTTCCTCCTCCCCCTCCTCCTCCTCCTCTTCCTCCTCTTCTTCTTCTTCCTTCATTTGTTCTCATGCACATTTCAAGGACATGCATACCCTTCTCCAGTCAATATTCCTCTAAAGGTGTCTGAATCTAGGAATAGCATGATGCTCCCATTGCTCGCTCTCTCTCTTGTGGTATACATTGCTTGCTACCTATATTTGTAAGTGATAACGTGATCGTGGATACAGTATTTGTCTTCACATACTTACCACCTCAGTACAGAGCCAAGAGGGAAGCTCATAGTCCATACTCTATAATTGCTCGCTACGTTTATGGATTTTGCCTGTGTTTGTCTAATAATATTACTTTTCGTTTCATTTATTTTTCCCTTTTCTTTTCTATCCTCAAACTTGCTGTGTAACAGAGGATGACCTTGACTTCTGATCCTCTTTCTTCCATCTCCTAAGACCTGTGTATCACCACATTTACTCACAGTTCTGCATTGGCATGATTATAGTTACCTCTCTAAGGCTTTGCAGAGAAGACTCTTTCAGTTATTTTTCCATTTCTTCTTCCTTTTGTCCATTTTTGCTTGTTTTTCATCCTTCCCCTCTTCCATGTTTTACTTTGAATCTTTCAACATCAGAGTAGCAAGTGTTCTTATCTGTTTCTTACTTTCATTACTAGATTTTCTTTCCATCTTTTACTTCTCTTAAACTCGGTCTTGCTAGGTTTGTATCATTATATTTCTCCTTGAACTTCTCTGTTAGATCAACCACACTGGTAGATCTCTCCTGTTGCATTATTTTGGAACAGTGATGGTCACCTGAACCAGCCTGAGTAAACTCATGGTGTCATGGATTTACTTTAAGATGCAGACATCTAGGGTTTCACCTTTGTACTGACATTCTAATTTCAAAGCTATTATGCAATGAAATTCTCATGTACGCATGCCTAGAATAACAAACTGTGGTGTGGTCCCCATGTGTGGCTTCTAAATCTTGAGCAAGCTCTATGATTCTGCCTGAGCCCTTGTTCTCTGCTGTTCTATATCGATGACTATGGTTGGATTGCACAATATCCCATAAAACATGATGCAGAGTAGAAAACCAAGGAAGGAAGAGTTTCACACACTTTCTGTTAGAAACAGTTGATACAAGGACCTTACACTTGTATGTTTGCTATAAGCTCAAGTGACTACATAGAAACCCAACAATAAACTCAATCCAGTTCTAGAGAATTGTTCATTCAGACTTTTCTTCCAATCTATCTTTTACAACATATGAATTTGCATATTCATATTTTTAAATGTACAAAACCAAAATATTTTATTTAAGCCCTTACTGAAATACCATTCTCCACTATTGTTGATCTTAACATCCTAATTTTAATGACAAAACTCCACTAGTTTCCTTTCCTTTTATTTGTATTATTTCAATATATAATTTCTTTAATTCTTAATGATATTATCCATTGTCTGTGCAGTCCTGTTAAAATATTAGTTACATAAGGGAGAGTTTATTTTTATTAATTTTTAGTTTCTAATATTGAAACATAGTATCCAATACTTATAGCTAATTTTTTATTAATGAATGGTAAGTGGGTAGATGAATGGTAACATGCTCAAATCATTCTACAGACTGCATGTGCATGTTTTTTTACATTCTTCTATCAGAATATTGAAAATGTACTTAGCTCTTTCCAACTTCAAGCATGAATAGTTTCAAAAGATATTTATATTTGGTGTTATCCTGCTGGGATGGCATCATATTTTAAAATTAAGTATGACCTTGCACATGCTTAGCCTGGGTTCCTGGGTCTTGATTATTAACTAGTGGACTCTTTCCAGCATTCCGAAGCACTGACTTGTGGTTCCCATGTGAGTACTTTATGAATAGTCCTTGCATTACCTATTCCTTGGAATAGTCAATTCTTAGCTGTCTCTTCTGACTGGGTTCATGACTTCATTCTGAAATTTGTATTCACTCACCAAGTATGTGTGATAGTGACTAGAAAGAATGCAGGGAAGTTAGTGAAAACTACAGGTGAATTGACTTCAAGAAAGCATGAAGATGGCTGGGTACAGTTGTTAGAGCGCTTGCCTTGCATGCCTGGGGCCCTGGGTTCCATCTTCAGGACCACCAACAAGGGAAAAAAGAAAGGACAGAAATAAATACGATTTGCCAGCAAAACAATCGAAAGTGATTACTAACAAGAAAAACAATCTTTATTCTTTATGATACACTGTCTATATTTTTTAATTAAAATATCTCTGATGTGGATTTTAAAAGAAAGCAGAAAATTGCCTGGGATCTGCACTTAAAGATAATGGATGAGGAAGATATCCTGAGGTCAGTATGTGGGTCTTGGGTCAACTGTATGCAGAGATGATGTCCCTAAATCTGTGCTCTAACTAGCTTTAAGGGGAGGGAATCAGTCAGAGCTCAATACATGCTGCCAGTGATCTTCCCTGGAGCTGCCTTATGACTCAGTGTCTGAGTTGTTTATACATGTTTCCAGCAGAAGCATTCATTCATTCATTCATTCATTCATTCATTCATTCATTCATTCATTTGTTCATTCAATTTTGGTTATCACCCATACCGCAGTTTCTCCTTCCTCCATTCCTCAAAGTTCCTCTCCCTACATCCTCTTTCCTCCAGATCCACTCCTCCTTTTCTCTTCAGAAAAGATAAGACCTTCTAAGAATATTAACCAAACAGGGCAAAACTAGTTACAAGAAGACTAGGAACAAACCCTCATATCAAGACTGGATAAGGCAACCCAGCAGGAGGATGAGGGTCCCAAGAACAGACAAAAAAGTCAGAGACAACCCCATTCCCACTCTTAGTTTTTTTAAATCTTTTTATTTGTTCTTTGAGAATTTCACACCGTGCGTTCCAATCTCACTCATCTATCCCTCCTCTTGTACCTGCCCTCCACCTTTTTTTTTTTTTATTAACTTGAGTATTTCTTATATACATTTCAAGAGTTATTCCCTTTCCCGGTTTCCGGGCAAACATCCCCCTCCCCCCTCCCTTTCCTTATGGGTGTTCCCCTCCCAACCCTCCCCTCATTGCCGCCCTCCCCCCATAGTCTAGTTCACTGGGGGTTCAGTCTTAGCAGGACCCAGGGCTTCCCCTTCCACTGGTGCTCTTACTAGGATATTCATTGCTACCTATGGGGTCAGAGTCCAGGGTCAGTCCATGTATAGTCTTTAGGTAGTGGCTTAGTCCCTGGAAGCTCTGGTTGCTTGACATTGTTGTACTTTTGGGGTCTCGAGCCCCTTCAAGCTCTTCCAGTTCTTTCTCTGACTCCTTCAACGGGGGCCTATTCTCAGTTCAGTGGTTTGCTGCTGGCATTCGCCTCTGTATTTGCTGTATTCTGGCTGTGTCTCTCAGGAGCGATCTACATCCGGTTCCTGTAGGCCTGCACTTCTTTGCTTCGTCCATCTTCTCTAATTGGGTGGCTGTATATGTATGGGTCATATGTGGGGCAGGCTCTGAATGGGTGTTCCTTCAGTCTCTGTTTTAATCTTTGCCTCTCCCTTCCCTGCCAAGGGTATTCTTTTTCCTCATTTAAAGAAGGAGTGAAGCATTCACATTTTGATCATCCGTCTTGAGTTTCGTTTGTTCTAGGGATCTAGGGTAATTCAAGCATTTGGGCTAATAGCCACTTATCAATGAGTGCATACCATGTATGTCTTTCTGTGATTGGGTTAGCTCACTCAGGATGATATTTTCCAGTTCCAACCATTTGCCTACGAATTTCATAAACTCGTTGTTTTTGATAGCTGAGTAATATTCCATTGTGTAGATGTACCACATTTTCTGTATCCATCCTCTGTTGAAGGGCATCTGGGTTCTTTCCAGCTTCTGGCTATTATAAATAAGGCTGCGATGAACATAGTGGAACACGTGTCTCTTTTGTATGTTGAGGCATCTTTTGGGTATATGCCCAAGAGAGGTATAGCTGGATCCTCAGGCAGTTCCATGTCCAATTTTCTGAGGAACCTCCAGACTGATTTCCAGAATGGTTGTACCAGTCTGCAATCCCACCAACAATGGAGGAGTGTTCCTCTTTCTCCACATCCTTGCCAGCATCTGCTGTCACCTGAGTTTTTGATCTTAGCCATTCTCACTGGTGTGAGGTGAAATCTCAGGGTTGTTTTGATTTGCATTTCCCTTATGACTAAAAATGTTGAACATTTCTTTAGGTGTTTCTCAGCCATTCGGCATTCCTCAGCTGTGAATTCTTTGTTCAGCTCTGAACCCCATTTTTTAATAGGGTTATTAGTTTCCCTGCGGTCTAACTTCTTGAGTTCTTTGTATATTTTGGATATAAGGCCTCTATCTGTTGTAGGATTGGTAAAGATCTTTTCCCAATCTGTTGGTTGTCGTTTTGTCCTAACCACAGTGTCCTTTGCCTTACAGAAGCTTTGCAGTTTTATGAGATCCCATTTGTCGATTCTTGATCTTAGAGCGTAAGCCATTGGTGTTTTGTTCAGGAAATTTTTTCCAGTGCCCATGTGTTCCAGATGCTTCCCTAGTTTTTCTTCTATTAGTTTGAGTGTGTCTGGTTTGATGTGGAGGTCCTTGATCCACTTGGACTTAAGCTTTGTACAGGGTGATAAGGATGGATCGATCTGCATTCTTCTACATGTTGCCCTCCAGTTGAACCAGCACCATTTGCTGAAAATGCTATCTCTTTTCCATTGGATGGTTTTGGCTCCTTTGTCAAAAATCAAGTGACCATAGGTGTGTGCGTTCATTTCTGGGTCTTCAATTCTATTCCATTGGTCTATCTGTCTGTCTCTGTACCAATACCATGCAGTTTTTATCACTATTGCTCTGTAATACTGCTTGAGTTCAGGGATAGTGATTCCCCCTGATGTCCTTTTATTGTTGAGGATAGCTTTAGCTATCCTGGGTTTTTTGTTATTCCAGATGAATTTGCAAATTGTTCTGTCTAACTCTTTGAAGAATTGGATTGGTATTTTGATGGGGATTGCATTGAATCTGTAGATTGCTTATGGTAAAATGGCCATTTTTACTATATTAATCCTGCCAATCCATGAGCATGGGAGATCTTTCCATCTTCTGAGGACTTCTTCAATTTCTTTCCTCAGTGTCTTGAAGTTCTTATTGTACAGATCTTTTACTTGCTTGGTTAAAGTCATACCGAGGTACTTTATATTATTTGGGTCTATTATGAAGGGTGTCGTTTCCCTAATTTCTTTCTCGGCTTGTTTCTCTTTTGTATAGAGGAAGGCAACTGATTTATTTGAGTTAATTTTATACCCAGCCACTTTGCTGAAGTTGTTTATCAGCTTTAGTAGTTCTCTGGTGGAACTTTTGGGATCACTTAAATATACTATCATGTCATCTGCAAATAGTGATATTTTGACCTCTTCTTTTCCGATCTTTATCCCCTTGATCTCCTTTTGTTGTCTGATTGCTCTGGCTAGAACTTCAAGAACTATATTGAATAAGTAGGGAGAGAGTGGGCAGCCTTGTCTAGTCCCGGATTTTAGTGGGATTGCTTCAAGTTTCTCTCCATTTAGTTTAAGGTTAGCAACTGGTTTGCTGTATATGGCTTTTACTATGTTTAGGTATGGGCCTTGAATTCCTATTCTTTCCAGGACTTTTGTCATGAAGGGGTGTTGAATTTTGTCAAATGCTTTCTCAGCATCTAATGAAATGATCATGTGGTTCTGTTCTTTCAGTTTGTTTATATAATGGATCACGTTGATGGTTTTCCGTATATTAAACCATCCCTGCATGCCTGGGATGAAGCCTACTTGATCATGGTGGATGATTGTTTTGATGTGCTCTTGAATTCGGTTTGCCAGAATTTTATTGAGTATTTTTGTGTCGATATTCATAAGGGAAATTGGTCTGAAGTTCTCTTTCTTTGTTGTGTCTTTGTGTGGTTTAGGTATAAGAGTAATTGTGGCTTCGTAGAAGGAATTCGGTAGTGCTCCATCTGTTTCAATTTTGTGGAATAGTTTGGATAATATTGGTATGAGGTCTTCTATGAAGGTTTGATAGAATTCTGCACTAAACCCGTGTGGATCTGGGCTCTTTTTGGTTGGGAGACCTTTAATGACTGCTTCTATTTCCTTAGGAGTTATGGGGTTGTTTAACTGGTTTATCTGTTCCTGATTTAACTTCGATACCTGGTATCTGTCTAGGAAATTGTCCATTTCCTGAAGATTTTCAAGTTTTGTTGAATATAGGTTTTTATAGTAAGATCTGATGATTTTTTGAATTTCCTCTGAATCTGTAGTTATGTCTCCCTTTTCATTTCTGATTTTGTTAATTTGGACGCACTCTCTGTGTCCTCTCGTTTGTCTGGCTAAGGGTTTATCTATCTTGTTGATTTTCTCAAAGAACCAACTTTTGGTTCTATTGATTCTTTCTATGGTCCTTTTTGTTTCTACTTGGTTGATTTCAGCTCTGAGTTTGATTATTTCCTGCCTTCTACTCCTCCTGGGTGTATTTGCCCTCCACCTTTTAACAGCCCCTCCCAACAGGGGAAAAAACAAAAACCTCACTGTCAGAGTTGTGTGACAGTATGTCCCACAGTGTACCATTTTGCTCTCAGTCTTTTCATTGCAAATGTTCATTGCAATGGCTCTTTGGTTTGGTATTAGGACCCTGGCTTCTACTACTCTATCAGTATTGGAACCTTACTGGGACTCCTCTCAGATATCCTCACTTTGGCCTGTGTTATGGAGATCCTGTAGTTGTGGATCTGTAGGGTCAGCCCCTTAATGCACTCCAGCTAGTCATCAGTGGGGTGGATATTAGGGTGGTCCAATCCACAGCTCTGAAACTGAGCCTGAGAAATATCTGAACTGGCCCAGCTTTCATGCCCTAAGGTTGGGCTCACCAGCAATCCCCACAAACAGGGCCAGCTCTGCCTTACTGCTCAGTTCAGGTACAGGGGCCTCTCTCTTGAATGCTGCACTGGTAAGGGAGCTAGCCAGTGCAATTTTGTGACCTGGGGGACAGCATCTCTCCCTATTGCGTGCCACCTCAAAACAGACAAGAGACTGGGCCAACTCTCTTGTGCTCATGCCCTTGGACAAACTCATCTGCAACCCTCACATCCTTGGCAAGCTCTACCATGCTGCCCAGGTAAGGTGTAGAGCCAGTTCTTCTGCCTGCCATAAGTGGCAAGGGTCAAGGACTGCGAAGGGCTTCACTACCTCCCCATGCCTCTGCACTGCAGACAAGTTGCTGGGCCAGCACTGCCATGATCACACCCTCATGGCAGGCTGGCCCACATCCCCACAAGTGCTGCAACTGGTGAGGGGCGAGATCAGTTGTCCTCCTCTCATGACCCTAGAGCCAGGTCTCCTGCCTGCCTGAGAGGGTGGGGAGCAAATGGCAAGTCTCTCCCTTCAATGCACCATCTCACTGGAGACAAGTGGTAAGGCTAGCTCTCCCCTGGTCATACCCTTGGGGCTGGATCACATGCAATTCCTGAAATGTGCTGGCCTTCTCCTCTGTACTGTAGCTGTCTAGGGACTGGGTCAATTCTCCTGCTCTCAGGCTTCAGGAACCAGGTCTCCCATGATGCCCCTATGAGGGGTGGAACTTGTTCTGCACAGCCCTCAGACATCAGCATGTCCCTGGTGGCAGCCCAGAACAGCATATGGCTGTTTTGGGGTGGTAACACACCACTGTTGTTGCAGGGCCATGAACATGTCATGGTCTCAGGTGACATCACTGGCTACTCACAGGCTATTTTTCACTATTCTTGAGTTTTCAATTCTGTCTTTCTTCATTGTGGTCACATCCTTCTGTTTCTCTTTCTCTTCCATTTCTACACCATTTACTTGATTCTCTTAGTGGTGGTCAAGGTTTCTAAGTGTCTGGGTCATCTCAGGAATGGTGTCAGGGAGTGCTATGACCCTCTTATGCATTATGGCACTGGGCAGGGCTCATCTTGGCACAATCTGCCCCCAAGACCTGCATGTAACTGGACTGGGGATTTTCTCAGCCTAGCTCCCTTTCTGGACCCCATAGTGCCAGTCTGGTGGTCATCTCAGGCTTGCTCCTGTCCCAGGTCAACTGAGTGGCCCTTTGCAATTGTTGTCTGTCTTAGGGTCTTTCCTACCCATGGCCAATGGTCCCAGGTATGTTTCTTCTAGTCTCTGGCTTGCTGGTCGTTGCCTCGGGCTAGCTTTTTTTCAGGGAAGATTAGCCTACTCACCATTCAGATGTTCACAGTTCAGAACACTGAGTATAGTAGACATACCGTTTCTTCTCTCTGCCTCCTACTGATGCAGTATGACACAGCAGCCATACTGGCAATGGCTTGGGGCAGCCCACCATTATTTTTTTAATAAAGAAGTGATGTTATTAATTTTCAAGTATTCTGTTACTCATTTTCATTTAACTTTGTTAACCTTCAGTATCTAGAAAATAATTTCCTTTCAGATCTGTAGAGAGTCACGGGATCAAAACAAAAATGCTGTAGAATTGGTGTCATAGAGAAAAGGCTGACAGTAGATATTACTTTCTATGACAAAAAACATTGCATTTTGGTCTATTGCAAATGGAACTCAGAGAAAATGATCTTTTTTTAGTTTTATAAATGGAAAAGACTAAAGAGAGGAGACTGTCGTTGAGACTGGAAGCAATATTTTAATATATTGATTGCTGCTATTTATCCATTTTACTGATGGGTTCTCTTTCTACTTGCTTACATATACTTTTTCAAACGTACATTTTCATGTAAAGGAAATGAGATGAACAGCTAGTATTTTAATGCTTAGGGGCTACTCACCAGTCAAAGCTAAATAAAATAACCATAGTCTGAGTCTCCTTTAGCTTTAAGCTAGCTAAGGACATGCTTTAATTGGTTGTATTTCATTTTGGCTCACCTTACATGAGGCATAAAACTGAACTATCTGCGATAAGTTACCAGGTAGAGATATAACCCAAAACATTCCCCAAAAACATAGCTTTCAAGTTATTGCTTATGAAGACCAACTTGCTCAGTGGGTGATAGAAACAGAGGCTGTGTTTCTCCCAAGAGATGCATGCTGTTTTGGAAAGCCAGCACTCTTCTTGGTGGAAAGAATTGCTTATACTGAGGCCTATGGAGAAAAACGGCAGCTTAGTTTGGGTCTACTGAATCTACAGCCCTCTGTTGGCGAGAGACAAGCATGGCAGAATACATGGGCCAGAGATTACTGATGTCTGAGGATGAAGGCATAAAGTTGCACAGAAGCAGGACAAGTTGGAGAAGTCTAGCCAGGACTGGTAAAAGGTCAAACAAGGAGCTCTGAGCTAGCTGAACAGCTGGGTTGTGGCTAACACAGCACAAAGTACAAACTGAAAGGTCCCAAGAGTCTAATAAAGTATTGAATTTAAAGAATAATAAAAGACAAGGGAGACTAAATATAAGAAATATCATAGAGAGAAATATTTAAGTAAAATATAAGAAAATAAAATCCTTAGGGAGAAATTTTGAAATTAAAAAGAAAAACAGTGTGTGTGTGTGTGTGTGTGTGTGTGTGTGTGTGTGTGTGTGTGTATGTGTGTGTGTGTGTGTTTAGGTTGCAGGAAAACACAATGACATACTGCATCTGGATTCTTTATGATCTCGCTTCGTTTATCAGCATAAAAATGGTTATTTTTACAATGATTACAGTTTTGTATTTCCTCTTTGGGAGAGATCAGAATAAGACAGACATGGTGGAAGAAGACACTGAGAAATTAGATAAGAGATTAGAGACCATAACACAGAGGTTGAAATAATCTTTTAGTCAGAATAGGAACTTCTCAAAGGAGTCCAATCTGGAACTTACAATAGCATCAAAAAACAAAACAAAACAAAGCAAAACAAAAGACCCCAGCATAATTTCAGATGGGAAGGTTCCATAGGGGCTTGAGAAATTAGAAGGTCAGCCCACAGAGATGCAATATATTGAATTAAGGATCCAGATTCTGCTTATTGATGCTAACGTAAAGCAAAGACAAACAAAGGATTCATTTTATAGTGTTTGGAGAATAGTGTTGACACATCATGCAGTTGATACATGTTTGGAGTTTCCGTGGATTTCTACCTTGAGTTGTGAGATGAGATCGCACATTTATTACAGCTAATGGCTGTGTTGGAAGTGGCTTTACAGATCAAAGCTGATGATGTTTAGACATATAAGTCTATTAAAATACAACAATTCTATGGTTTTATGGCAGGAAGCCTATTCTGGTTATAGCTTACAGTCCTACAGATCAAGCCATTATAAAAAGCCTAACAGTACTTTGAAGAAAATGCTCATAATCAGAAGGGGGATCTGATATCTCCCAAAGATTGTTTAAAATGTGCTTTATCGAGTTGCATTGACACATAGTACCTGAGCTCAGGTAACCAGCCATGTGGCACAATATAGATTAAAATAAATGGATATCTTTAGTTGTGATCTACTCAGAGTGGAGCCTAGCTTTATGGCTAAAGTATTTGTAAATGTAATTTGAGTTTGAGTCTCATTTCTGGAAGCATGAGGCTGGGAGGCAGAACCAGGACTTAACTTCAAAAGGGAAGATGGACAGTGAGTTCCTTGGAAATAAGTTACCCTTTGTCAATGCTGACCACACACCATCACTATAAAGATCCACAGGATTCATAAAGTGACCTGGCTGTAATCTACTTCTCAAAGGCATTGTAGACAGTGGGCTAGCGGTTACCACTAACACAGAAACAGTACACTACTCTTATTATTCAGTAAATTCCTAGTGAGTATTATTGTTCTAAAATAGGACTTAAATAAAAAAACAATATACAAAATAGAGTCCTCTTTGCTTAAATATTTTAGAAATATTAATAATTAGAAAAATCCCACAATTTAAAAAGTAAAAGAAAACTGACAAGAACAAAATATTTCATTGGAAAAATAGTTCGGAGATGAATGGCAATTATAAGATTAAAGATGAGAGCACTGATGCACCTAAGAGAAGAGGTAAGACCAACACTTCTGCTCTGAGCAACCCACCTGTAGGCCTCACGTCACACAAACCCAGGTGCAGTCTTGGGCAGAACACTTTGAGTTTCTGCTTGTGCCTGGAACTAAACTGGTTCCACAGTTCTCTGCATCCAAATTCTGTGGGTGAGAGAGCTGGACTCTCAGAAGTGCAGACATTCTTGAGAGCTCAGGGGAGAACTCTACTTCTGCTCATATTCCTGACCCAAGAGGAACCAGACTAGTGTCCTTTGGGTACAGGAAACTAGGAGCAGTCAGGGGCAGGATACTTTCAGTTTCTGCCTGCACCCAGAGCTGAAAGTCAGTCACTAGGATCACAGATACATCTGAGGGCAGAGGAAAGACCAACTCTTATGACCAGAGGGACCCACCTGAAGGCCTCAGGATACACAAACCCAGAAGCAGTTTGAGAAAGGACCCTTCCGATTTCTGCCTGCACCCTGAGCTGTACTGGTCCTACAGCTCTCTGTACCCAGATCCAGCTGTAAGAAAACAGGTCTACAGGAGTGTTGACACACCGGCTTACAGGAGGGTCAAACCACAGTCAGAGACAGCAAGGGATATCCTGATGGTGAGAGGCAAGCACAGGAACCTAAGCAACAGAAACCAAGACTACTTGGCATCATCAGAGCCCAGTTTTCCCACCAAAGCAAACACTAGATATCCAAACACACCTGAAAAGCAAGATTTGGATTTAAAGTCATATCTCATGATGAGATATGATATGATAGAGGACTTTAAGAAGGACATAACTAATTCCTTTAAAGAAATACAGGACAACACAGGTAAACAAGTAGAAGTCCTTAATGAGGAAACACAAAAATTCCTTAAAGAATTACAGGAAAGACACAACCAAAGAGGTGAAGGAACTGAACAAAACCATCCAAGATTTAAAAATGGAAACAGAAACAATAAAGAAATCAGAAAGGGAGACAACCCTGGACACAGAAAACCTTGGAAAAAGATCAGGAGTTATAGATGCAAACATCACCAACAGAATACAAAAGATAGAAGAGAGAATCTCAGGGGCAGAAGATACCACAGAAAATACTGACACAACTGACAAAGAAAATGTAAAATGCAAAAGGCTCCTAACCCAAAAATATCCAGGAAATCCAGGACAAAACGAGAAGGTCAAACCTAAGGATAATAGGTATAGAAGAGAGTAAAGACTCCCAAATTAAAGGGCCGGTAAATGTCTTCAACAAAATTATAGAAAAAAAAAACTTCCCTAACCTAAACCAAGAGATGTGCATAATCATACAATAAGCCTATAGAACTCCAAATAGATTGGAGAAAAGACATGCCTCCCATCACATAATAGTCAAAAACACCAAACACACAAAATGAAGAAAGAATATTAGAAGTAGTAAGGGAAAAAGGTCAAGTAACCTATAAAGGTAGACCTATCAGAATTATACCAGACTTCTCACTAGAAACTATGAAAGCCAGAAGGTCCTGGGTAGATGTCATACAGATCCAAAGAGAACACAAATGCCATCCCAGGTTACTATATCCAGCAAAACACTCAATTGACATAGATGAAGAAATCAAGATATTCCATGACACAACCGAATTTACACAATATCTTTCTGCAAATCCATCCTTACAAAGGATATTAGATGGAAAACTCCTACACAAGGAGGGAAACTACACTCTAGAAAAAGCAAGAAAGTAATCTTCTTGCAACAAACCCCAAAGAAGAGAGACCCACAAACAATTCTACCTCTAACAGCAAAAATAATAGCAAACGACAGTCATTATTCCTTAATATTTCTTAATATCAGTGGACTCAATTCCCCAATAAAAGACATAGACTAACATACTGGATATGTAAAGAGGACCCAGTATTTTGCTACATAAAGGAAACACACCTCAGAGACAAAGACAGACACTGCCTCAGAGTAGAAGGCTGGAAAACAATTTTCCAAGCAAACAGTCCCAAGAAACAAGCTGGAGTAGCCATCCCAATATCAAATAAAATTGACTTTCAACCAAGAGTTATCAAAAAGATAAGAAAGGACACTTCATACTCATCAAAGGAAAAGTCCACCAGGATAACTCTCAATTCTGAACATCTATGCTCCAAATGAAAAGGCACTCACATTTGTAAAAGAAACCTTACTAAAGCTCAAAGCACAAATTGAACTTCACACAATAACATTGGGAGACTTCAATACCCCACTCTCAGCAATGGACAGATCATGGAAACAGAAACTAAACAGAGACATGGAGAGACTAAGAGAAGTTATGAACCAAATGGACTTAACAAGTACTTATGGAACATTTCATAAAACAAAAGAATATACCTTCTGCTCAGCACCTCATGGTATCTTCTCCAAAACTGACCATATAATAAGTCACAAAACAGGCCTCAACAGACACTAGAAGACTGAAATAATCTCATGCATCCTATCAGATCAAACTGAATACAAGAACACATCAAAACGCTCATCCATCATAATCAAGTAGGCCTCATCTCAGGGATACAGGAATGGTTCAATGTATGGAAATCCATCAATGTAATCCACTATATAAACAAACACAAAGAAATGATCATTTCATTAGATGCTGAGAAAGCATTTGACAAAATTCAACATCCCTTCATGATAATAGTTCTGGAAAGATCAGGAATTCAAGGGCCATACCTAAACATAGTAAAAGCATTATACAGCAAACCAGTAACTAACATTATACTAAATGGATAGAAGCTTGAAGCAATCCCACTAAAATCAGGGACTAGACAAGGCTGCCTACTCTCTCCCTACTTATTCAATAATATAATACTTGAAGTCCTAGCCAGAGCAATCAGACAACCAAAGGAGGAGGGGCAGAGGGATACAAATTGGAAAGGAAGATGAAGATGTCAAAATATCACTATTTGTGGATGATAGTATACTTCAGTGACCCCAAAAGTTCCACCAGAGAATTATTAAGCCTGATAAACAACTTCAGCAAAGTGGCTGGGTATAAAATTAACTCAAACAAATCAGTAGCCTTCCTTTACTCAAAGGATAAACATGCTGAGAAAGAAATTGGGGAAATGACACCATTCACAATAGTCCCAAATAATATATAATACCTCAGTGTGACTTTAACCAAGTAAGTGAAAGATCTGTGACAAGAACTTCAAATCTCTGAAGAAAGAAATTGAAGAAGACCTCAGAAGATTGAATGATCTCTCATGCGCATGGATCGGCAGGATTAATATAGTAAAAATGGTTATTTTGCAAAAAGTGGTCTACAGATTCAATGCAATCCTCACCCAATTCCAACTAAGTTCTTCATAGAGTTAGAAGGAGCAATTTGCAAATTCATCTGAAATAACAAAAAACCCAGGATATGGACAACTATCCTCAACAATAAAAGGACTTCTGGGGTAATTACCATCCCTGACCTCAAGCTGTATTACAGAGCAATAGTGATAAAAACTGTATGGTATTGACAGATAGATCAGTGGACTAGAACTGACGAACCAGAAATGAACCCACACACCTAAGACAAAGGAGCTAAAACCATACAGTGAAAAATAATATAGCATTTTCATCAAATGGTGCTGGTTCAACTGGAGGTCAGCATGTAGAAAAATGCAGAATGATCCAATCTTTTTTTTTTCTTTTTTTTTTTTTTGGAGCTGGGGACTGAACCCAGGGCCTTGCGCTTGCTAGGCAAGCGCTCTACCACTGAGCTAAATCCCCAATCCCAGATCGATCCACTCTTATCACCCTGTACAAAGATTAAGTCCAAATGATCAAAGACCTCCACATCAAACCAGATACACTCAAACTAATAGAAGAGAAAGTAGGGAAGTGCCTCAAACACATAAGCGCAGGGGAAAATTTCCTGAACAGAACACCAGTAGCTTATGCTCTAAGATCAAGAATCGACAAATGGGACCTTATAAAATTGCAAAGCTTCTGTAAGACAAAAGACACTGTCATTAAGACAAAACAGCAACCAACAGATTGAAAAAGATCTTTACCTGATAGCGGGTTAATATCCAATATATCCAAAGAACTCAAGAACTTAGACTCCAAAGAGTCAAATAACCCTATTAAAAATGGGGTACAGAGCTAAATAAAAAAATTTCAACTGAGGAATATTGAATGGGCTTGAAGCATCTAATAAATGTTCAAATCCTTAGTCATCAGGGAAATGCAAATCAAAACAATCCTGAGATTCCACCTCACACCAGTCAGAATGGCTAAGATCCAAAACTCAGGTGACAACAGATACTGGTGAGGATGTCGAGAAAGAGGAACACTCCTCCATTGTTGGTGGGATTAAAAGCTGGTACAACCACTCTGGAGGTTCCTTAGAAAATTGGATATAGTACTACCTGAGGATTTAGCTTTACCACTCCTGGGCATAAACTCAAATGATGCTCCAACATATAAAAAGGAAACATGCTCCACTGTATTCATAGCAGTTCTATTTATGATAGCCATAATCTGGAAAGAACCCAGATGCCCTGCAACAGAGGAATGGATACAGAAAGTGCGGTATATCTGCAAAATGCAGTGCTAATCAGCTGTCAAAAAAAAAGACTTCATGAAATTCATAGGCAAATGGATGGAACTAGAAAATGTCATCATGTGTGAGGTAACCCAATCATAGAAAAATACACATGGTATACCACATTAAGCTTAAGAAGAAGAATGACCAAAGCACAGATGGTTCAGTCCTTCTTAAGAGGGAGAAAAAAATATTCATAGGAGGAGATATGGAGACAAAGTTGTTTGGAATATATATATATATATATATATATATATGTATATATATATACATACCTACATGTATACACACACACACACACACACACACACACACATATATATATATATATATATATATATATATATACACACACACACACACACATTCACCAAACCTTGATGAAGTCAAAAAATGTATGCTGACTGGATGATTGTAGCCTGATATAGCTGTCTCCTGAGAGGCTCAGCCAGAGCATGACAAATACAGAGGCAAATGCTAGCAGCAAAACATTGAACTGAGAGGGGGTTCCCATTGGAGGAGTTAGAGAAAGGTTTAAAGGAGTTGAAGGGGCTTGCAACTCCGTAAGAACAATACCAACCAACCAGAGTTCCCACGACTAAACCACTACCCAAATACTACACGTGGACAGACCCATGGCTCCAGCTGCATATGTAGCAGAGGGTGACCTTGTTGGGCACCAATCAGAGGGGAAGCCCTTGTCCTGCCAAGGCTGGTACCCCCTCAGTGTAGCGGAATGTCAGGATGGGAAGGAAGGTGGTTGGGGAGGGGGAAAACCCTTGTAGAAGAAGAGGGAGGGGAAATGTGATAGGGGATTTATGGACGGGAAACCTGGAAAGGGAATAACATTTGAAATGTAAATAAAAATATCCAAAAAGCAAAAGAATGAAGATGAATTTAGCTGTAATCAAGTAGAATAAAGAGAAATCCATCAGGTAATTCCCAAAGCTTCTAGCAAATACCTTGAGTTAGTGAATCTGAATATGTATATTATATGTCAGCATTTCACACTGATGATTTAGAAGATTAAAACTGAAACTATTATTTAAAGAACAAAAGTAAAAGCAAGCAAAGTATTCTGGATTAGGGAATATCCCCTAGATTTTAGAACATTTGTATGTACATAAGGAGACATCTTAGTTACAGAATCAAAACGTAGGCACAAAATACATTATGCTTTATGTACAATTTTATATACATTCTTGAAAGTAGTTTTCCAAAACACTGTCATTTACATCCTGTGGCCATGGGCCATCTCAAGTGGTCAGGAGTGAAGTCTTCCACTTGTAGTATCTACTGTGAAACTATTTATTCCAAATTGAAACATTGCTGCCTACATTGAGAAGGGAAGCTTTGTAAGGCTCAGAAAGAGAATGAAGAAGCTTCAGGAAGCACACTGAACATTCAAGACTAATGTGACCCCACCTTATGTTTAAATATGTAGTAGACAATTGCTGGGAGGAAGGAGGCTGCATGGTGACAGTCCCTACGGACATGCAGTCTCGTGTATCTCTGTTTATGCTGTTTTGGGTTTTTAGTGATGTAAACTGGCAGATCATTATGTTTTTCTGTAAGTAAACCAAGAAATCAAGCTATTTCATGAAGCTACTCTTTGCTGTTATTGGTGACATACCTGGGAGAGGATTGTTTTGTCAAGCAACAGGAGCAACTCAATAGAAGTCAGAGGGATCCGTGAAATTTCACGGATCTCTGGGTACTATTAGTTAACCATAACTATTGACAAAAGAGTAATATTTTTTCAATACCACAGCCACAGATAGATTTCCCATATTCCAGCAATTAACTTTCTATCTACACTCAGGCAAGAAATTCTAATTAAACTTAATGGGCTATATACAAAAAGAGCACAGGCTAGGATGAGGTAGACTTCTTCAGAAGAAGGGTGTCAGTGGGAGACAGAGGAACATGGCAGATGGACCAGATGAGAAAGACTAAAATTCATGACGTAAACCTTTAAAATTATCCCGCAACAATTAAAATATCTCAGCACTGTATCCATCCTGTGGTGCTCACTATGCTGCTATATCTTTGTAGGCTGTGCTCATTAGTTAGAAACAGAAAGCAAGTAATAAATGTGTGCCGGGCCATTTGATAACGTTGAAATTTGAAACAATTTTTTAAGATTTTTTTTGGATTTTTCTATTAAAGGTGTTTATTTTTCTCCTGTTTCCAGCAGACAGAGACTTCTATAGAAAGCCACAGCTAATCCAACTGTAGACTTGTAGAACACGGTTCTAATGGATACATCTAAAGACTCTTTCTGCACCTAGGATCCAGGAAACATTGCAGAAGGGGGGATGGAAAGACTGTAAAAACCAGAGGCCTGGGGAGTTCGCTGTGAAATTGTGTCTCCTGGTAATATCAGAAGCTAAAGCCATAAAGCCTCACCGACATGACTGCCCAAATGTGAGCTAGACCAGGATGACACCAACAGACGTGACAAAGAGTATGGGGGTAAGAACTCCAAAGGACTCAGCCCTACACGATGAGCTATAGGCAACTGAGGAATACTGTGGGTCAGGGGCGGGAGAAATAATACCCTCCAGAGAAGAGTACACCAATAGCTTACCCAATACCAAATGGTCTGACTTGAAAACATACTAAGAATAATATTAAATATATTTAGGAGTAAATATACATATATACAAACTGCTCAATATATGCATGTAACAACCATGAGTAGCAAGAGGTCATGAATTTGAAAGATAGAAAGGAGGCATATATGGGAAGGTTTGAAGGGAGACAAGGAAAGGGACAAATTCTTATAATCTCAGAAGTGAAAAAAGATGTTTATTTTATAAAGTGAAAATAATGTCTTCTAGTTGCTTTTCTCCCATATCTATATCATTGCCAAAATCCATCAAATTTCAAATTTTTCAAGTTGTATTTAAATTTATTAAGTCTTCTGAAAGTCATTACAAATACTAGCTGATTAAATCTGTTTTATAGAAAGCATGAATGGAATGTACTAACATACAAGCTTTGCTTGACATTAGTTCATAAGTGAAGAATGTGGAAAAAAACAAATAGATGCCGAAGGAAATTCAATACACATGGGAATCTGGGAGTAGATTATGAAGCATAGAAATTGGGGGCAATGAACAAGTTCCTTTCAGTGTTTTCCAAGGCTTGTATTTGGGTGGACAGGTGTTTGGAATTAAGCCAAAGTGTACTGATCATTCTGGGATGGAGTTATAAATCATATTATTTACTAAAATTTAAAACTATAAGATATATCCAATATCACTAGTGTATCGTAAGTATATTTATATATGATTTTGTAACTATAATTACAAAAGTTTATGAAAGAATGGGTAAGTACTGATTCAACTTGGTATTTTTATGGTTAATTACTTAAATGCTTAAATATTATTTGACCACATTCGAGAAGTGGTTCTCAACAATCCTAATGCCATGGCCTTTTAACACAGTTTCTCATAATGTGGTGACCCTGGACTATGAAATGATTTCATTACTATTTCAAAACTATAATTATGCTACTGTTGTGAATCACGATGTAAATACCTGATATACAGGATATCTGATATATTACCATTGTGAATAGGTCATTCTGTTCCCAAAGCAGTTGAGACCTACAGGTTGAGAACAAGTGCATTGGATTAACTCACACTGTCAAACTCTGAAACCTGTCAGTTTTCATACTATCCTGGCGAATATGTTTATATCCTTGGATAAAAACAACTTTTTGCAACAGGGAAGCACTGGCAATATACTCTGGTAGTCTAGGTTTTGTTAAGCTTAGTCAATGCTAATCAACATGAGGGAAATAATGTATAACCACATTCAGAGTCAAATATATGGGCACCAAGGAAGTATTCAAAATATCTCATAGTGAAAGAAATTTCTTCTTTTAAAAATAGTAACTTATAAGTCTGAGGTTATTTTTGTAGCACAGAAAAAAGAAAACCAAAATAAAATTATCAATGTTTATCCTATTACATTTCTTTTCTTCTTTGAGTTTCATGTTTAGTTCTTGATATGTCAAATTATTTAAAAATTTAACAACAACAACAAAAAGATATAAACTCCAATCCTATCCTGGAGAGGGGAATTGAGCCTGACAGGTCGGTCTTAGTTGAACAACTATTGCCAATTGATGGCTTCTAGGAGATGGAGGATGAGTTTTGTTTGCTTTCTGTTTTGTTTTGTTGTTGGTGGTTGTTTTTTGTTGTTTGTTTTGTTTTTTGATTTTTTTTTTTCAAAAATGTTTCTCTTCCATTTTTGTTCCTGCATGTCTTTAAGACAGGAACAATTTTGGGTCAAAAATTATGAAGGTGAGTTGGAGTCCCCATCCCTCCACTGAGGGCCCTGTCTAACTACTGGTGACAGTCTCCTCAGGTTCCGTAACCCCACTGTTGAACATTTCAGCTAAGGTCACCCATATTGAGTCCTGGGAGCCTCCCTCACCCCAGGTCTCTGAGACTTTCTAGAAACCCCTGACCCCGGCACGTCCATACTTCCTTTCATTCTCCTAGCCCTCTAGGATTCTCTCCTGTCTCCCCCACACCTGATCTTGTCCCCCTGTATCTCCCTCCCTCTGCCTCCTATGCTTATTTTGTTTCCCCTTCTAAGTGGGATTGAAGCATCCTCACTTGGACCTTCCTCCTTGTTTAACTTCTTATGGTCTATTGGATGTTTCATGGGTATTCTGTACTTTTTAGCTAATATCTACTTTTCAGTAAGTACATATCCTGCATGTCATTTTGGGACTGGATAAATGGCTGACTAGTGACCTCCCCGACCAAGGATCTATCCCATGGGTGGGCACCAGAGCCTGACACTGTGATGTTATGTTGTGCTTGCAGACAGCAGCCTAGCTTGGCTGTCCTCTAAGAGGTTCTACCAGCAGTTGACTAAGACAGCTGCATATACAGCCAAGCATTGGTCAGGGACCTCTATGGAAGAATTAGGGGAAGGATTGAAGGAACTGAAGGTGATGGCAAGCCCATAGGAAGACCAAGAGGGTCAACTAACTGGATCCTTGGGACCTCCTAGAGACTAAGCCACCAACCAAAGAACATGCACTGGCTGGTTTGAGGTCCTTGGCACAGACTTGCTAGTCCTTGGCAGAGGACTAGCTTTTCTGGCCTCAGTGGGACAAGATTCCTCTAATCATGTAGAGTCTTGATGCCCCATGGAGTGGGGAATACCAGGGGACAACCTCTCAGAAGTGAAAGGGAGAGGAGAAGAACTCTGTGAGGGGTAGGGGGAAGGAGCAACAGTTGGCATGCAAATAAATAAAATAATTAAGACTCTCATAGAGGGAAAGGAGAAGAGGGATGGGATGGGGGAATTGTGGAGGGGAGACCAGAAAAGGGGACAAGGATTGAAATGTAAGAAAAGAAAAAAAACAAATAAAAATTAAAAAATAAAAAAAGAGTTGTTCCTAGGAAGTCAATGACACTCTAATGGAAAGGCACACATCCAAGGATATTTGGACATAAATTGGATTACATGGATTAAAAAAAAAGGGGGGGTGGACACAAACTGGGTATGGTAGGAAGGTGGTTCTGGTAGGAATTGGAATGGTGTATAAAAGGTCGGAACTATAAAAATATAGTCTAAACACAAATTTGTCTTGCTTGAAACCAAATAATAAATATCCCGGAAGATACAATCTCTAAGTCTATAAAACCAAAGTGTTACTGAAAACCTTTGCCTGGGAAAAGAAGGACACAATGGTGAGCAGGAGGTGTGAGTGGAATTACGGTCTCACAACTCCCATCAGCTAGTAGGCCTCAGTTTTGCATCTCCATGCTAAGATCTCCACAGGCTCACAATATCAGGCCCTGGGGAAGACACTCTTCAAACCCTCCTTTTGAACCTCGACTATCTTTTTGCTTATCTTCCACTTGCATTCAACCTTGTGCAAACTAAGTTTAATCACAGGATAAATAGACAAGTGGGTGGGGGACCTTAAAGGTTGATACTTGGTTTAGGACATCACTTAGTTATGCCTAAGTAAACTTAGAGGGGCCAGAGATGGAGACACCAATTCATATGCATTTAAAGACTCATATATCATTAGCAAACTTCCCTCTTCTTACACCCACTGCCCACCCTAAATTACATAGTTAAGCTAAATGGAATCAGAATGGGCTGAGCCACATGTAAATTTATATAGTAAGGATCAGTTTGTACTGTCATAAAATATAGCTTCTTAAGGTTTAATGAGAACCACTCAAGGTTGTGTAGAACCATTGTGAACCTAAGAATTCTGCATTTCTAATGACAACCTAGCTGATGTTTGTAGACTGATTCACAGAAAACATTTTAAACAGAAAGGCTTACAATCCGAAGCATTCCATAAACTAGTCAATATTCTTTCCCAAAACTATAAGGTGGAAGATTTCATAGACTTAGTTAACAATGTTCTTGTTGGCTAGAAATGAGACAGTTTGAGACATATATAGATATTCCAGTAAATAGTCTGAAAGCACAAATAATTTTGTCAAAAACTATTACAAAACCCACACTATGGAATACTTGGCTAAGACTGAAAATATTCAGAACATGTCTGATCATAACAGATAATAAACAACTGTACTTTTAAATAAATTACTATCATTGTCAAAAATATATTAGCAGCTCAATTGCTAACATACGAGCCACTAATATTTAATAGCATTTGTAAATCATTTATCACATTTATGTGTCTTCATCTTAGAATGTGACAGTGTCATGTCTCTTTTTATTCCACATTTATTAGACACATTTAATCTAATTGCATGAAAAAGATACTCAGGTCATTGTTATTTACTGTTTCATTTTTGCCACTGACAGTTGCATATATTTTATCATTTTATAACTCACACTGAGAAAGAGAAATATGATTTTTATATTTTCACAAAAGGAAAAGCAGATAATTGTGAAATTCATGGTTTCAGTCTAATATTGAAAATGTATGTTGACCTGAAAAAATATTTTAATGGATATGGAAGCATTATCATGTTGCACTGTTATCTCTGAATTAAATATTTTAGTCTCTATGTTGCCATCAATTTTCTTGTTAATTTTTAAATGAAGCACTTATAGTTTGCAGAGTCCAATATCAGAAAACACATTAAGATGTTGGCGCTAACCTTCCATGGTGGGGCTACGGCCACTCTTGGGTAACATCTTGTCCAAAGGTATTTGTTCACTTTTCAGGACTGAGTCTCTCACAGAATCATCAGCTTGGCTCCCAGGGTGACTCCTAAATGTTGGTGAGCACAGACTTCGCCCAATTTCCACTTCCTGTTAGGAGACATTAAAGGCAAACGTTTTAAAAGCTATCAGTGGGGAACAGATGTGGTTTTCGGGGACTTAGAAAGCAGGATTGATGGAAGGAGGGGGTCTCCAGCATGAGTGATGTTTTCCAATATGCTTTGGGGAAAATTTTGATAACTTTGCCAAGAACTGCAAACACACATCTGACGGTTAGTTTACTTCTCTGCCTCTGGTTCCATTTCTGAATTAGCTTTACTTTTATGTGTGTGTTCTCTCCTCCTCATAAAGTGAAAATAACGGTCACAATACAGAGTAATACATGTTAATAGATGCAACTTCCTGGGACTGAGAAATGTCAATGAGGGACTTGCAGAAAATAGCCATATATCAAAATTATATGCTAAAGACAGAAGGAAATGAGTTTTTTTAATGTCATGCTCACCCTATAATGATAATCTTAGCAATTACAGAGCTCCCGAATTACAGACATATTCAACCACAATATAGTGAGCACAGTTTGTCAGTTCAGAGAGATTATGAAATTGCTTCCTTCAGATAGTAATCAAGTGTGTAGTGATAAAGGGTTCCCAAGAAAAAGGCGAAAAATATTTAAGCATAAAATCTAGCATTCCATGTATTATAAATTGAGTAATATAAAGAAACACACCCATCCAATCATGCTAAATAACTAGAATTAATATTATAGAATGTAGGAAATGAGCACAGTTTAAGAAGCTAAATTCCATAATTTTAAATCAGTAAACGTATTGAAAATATTTTAATAGCTGCTTAATAACATTTTTGTTTGAACTTGGGGCTGTATTTCTATTCGAACTTTGCAGTAACCTTGCTTTTAAAAGGTTGTTCTGGAAGAGTCAAGTTAATGAGATGTCTAAAGATTTTTAAATATTTTCCAGATTGTACTTTTTTCTGTTTCCTGATATGGCAATGACATGTGGCCAAACCAAATTCTTGCTCCAGCCGCCTGCTGCCATCCTAGCTCCATCATGGGCTCTAACCATCTGGAAGCTTCAGCCAAAATAAACTCACCGTTTCATGAAAACTAACATTCAATTTTAATCCCATTGTTAGGAAAGACAAACTAACTGGAAAAATAACTCGTTAGTATGTTTTTCTTCAATCTATGTATCCATATAATATTTATTTTATTAAAGACTCTCAAAATATATGATATTTAGGTTTCATTACTGAGAACTTTAACTGGACTAAATAATTTACAAGAGAAAGCAGGGTAGAGGTTTAAAATTTTCAAAGCACAGCTTTTAATATTAGTGCTTCTGTGAATTATTAAATATCCAAATGTTCCTAGCCTATATTGATGCATTAGGCTGAAGCAGATGCCAGCTTTCTGTCAAAGAGAAAATGAAAATATCCAAATTGTTTTTTCAGAAACCAATTAAATTTGGAAAAGAATTGAAAGATGAACACAGTCTATGGACCAGGGTTAATGTCTTGAAAGAATAATATTATTTTCATATATAGATACAAAAAGTGTGACTTGTTGACACTGTTGAAATAAACGTTTCAGGCAGTGATGAAAATGACTCGTATAATATTGATATTCTCAATGTGGAAGTCACAGTATCTAGAGTCTATTGTATACTGAGGTTAAGGGATGTCAGTGACATTTCACATGCGAATGTACTAAGCCTGTGTCTGAGCCTCAGTCACAGTACCATGTCATTCTGATATACGTTCTTCAGGACCATGGAGAGCTGTAAAATGTATCCGAGATGAGGTTGTCAAAGAGGTGCGCTGGCGTAGTCCCTTTTCATCTCTTTTATGCACTGAGCTCTACACATGAGTTGCTTTGAGCAAATCTCCACATCTCAATAAGTGCATAAATGAATGTTTGGGAAAATAAGTAAGTGAAACACTTGACAAAGAGGAGCTTTGAATCAAGCCTGCTGTCAATGGTATCCAACCGAAAGGAATACGTCTACCCACATTTGTGGTTTCCATCCTTGCGAGAGAGCCAAATCATAGTAAATCACATAAAAATTCTACAGATTTATAAACACGGACTCAGGAGAATTTGCCCTAGTGAATAAATTATGCAAAGGTTCTCCAGCGAAAATAATACACAGATAATCTTTTAAGAATAAATGTGGTTTTTCTAGTGCACATGTAAATATTCTAATACGGGAGAAGTCACAGCACATGGAAATATGGTTACAAAGATTCTGAGAGAAAACATAGAGCTGGATGAGTTACAAATGACCAAGGGTCAGGGAAGGACTTTTTGACTACTCCAGGCTTAGTCAAATAGAAAGGTACTGAAGGGTTTTGTTAACCTTGTTACCATTGGCATCTGGGGTTGCTTAGTTTCTTTATTTCAGGGACCTATTCTCCATTCTGACGATGCTAGGCAGCACTCCCAGTTTTTGCTCACTTAATGTCAGAAACCGCTGTCACCATGTATTCAGATATAGCAAGTGAATTATGCTTAGGGATTGTCAAATCTCCCATGAGAAACAATTCCCTACAGATAGGAAGCTACCAATGGGCTCAATTGAAAAATTTCAAATTACACATGGAAGATTAGTTAGGATATATACTGTGGCATAGAAGCTAGTTGCTCCTTGGTACTATTTTGGAATTGGTTCCAGAACTTTCCAGAAGAAATGGAAATTTGTAGATGCCCATATATTTCATATGAAATGATTTAATATTTGAATACAATGTTCATCCTCCTGTACATTTTAAATGAGATAAAAATAGCTTATAATCCTACTATAATGTAAGTGTTGTATGAATAATTTTGTACTATTTTTATTTACATTACTTTTTTATATATTTTTTTTTATTTTTCTAAATATATTTAAGTGCACTGTTGGTTGAATCCTCAGATGTAAAACCCAAAGATATAGAGGGGTGCGTGTACTCTAGGAGAGTGGTGACAACCTTGGATAGAGTGGCTGATGAAGGTAGACAAAATGAGTTAATATGAAACTTACCAAGGTTGGAACATGAACAAACAAGATGATAGAATCAGAGACATGGCACAGTGGTTCTGATAAAGAAGGATTTCATTATTCTCTATGTATGGAATAAAGTAGAATGTGATCCCACTAAATGATGTCAAAAATAGCATAGGAAGGTTAGTTTGCAAGGGGAAATAGAACATGAGTTGGGTACAAGGTGCCCAAAGGAGAGTTGAAGATAGAGCCCCAGCGCATGGAGGAGAGGTTCATATAGAACACATACCTTACAGTGTCTGACTTCTAGTTTTTACTAACAGAATGAATGTGGTTGAACTTGCTGAGGAGAGAGCATATAGAGTCTGATGAAGAGTGGGCATAAAACAAGCCTTGAAAAATGCCAAATCCGAAGACTACGGCAGAGAGAGAACAATGGGTAAGCTGAGAAATCAGAAGCGAAGAATTGCTATAATAATGCTGTTCATGAGAGGATAAATTAAACATAATCTTAAGCATAAACTCCAAGGTGAGTAACATCGTGTTCACTATTGAGCAACATTGCTTTGGTGGAACGAAATGTTAGTGAAATAACCATGGTGTTTGTAGGAGTGGGCATGAGAGAGGGGGAACATAGAGAACACCTTGGCATTGTGGAAGGGTAAGATATTGCAGAAGTTTGATGCTCTATTTGGTTTCATTTTAAATGGAGAGATTTAAATATGGTAAATGCCAATTTGAGAAGTTTGATGAGATAGACACAATTACCTACAAGGAAGCGAGAAGGAACATTCAACCTGGTAAAAACTCTCAAAGGGTAAGAGATGAGTAGCTATACATGCTGAAGAAAAAGGAACAGGAGGTTGTCACTGAAGGAGAGGAAGGAGAAATTGATGTAGCATGAATTGTTTGAAGGTTTGCTCTCTAAAGTCAACTTGTTTTCTTCTGTTTTTTTAAGGCGTAAAACTTGTTGAAATTAGGAATTGAAGACAATGAAGAAAGTTTAGTTCTATGGGTTTGTGTGTTATATAATATAACATATTATAAAATAAATTTATGTAATATATCAATATATAATATGTAACATTTATATATAAAATATATTATGTGTATATATGTATATATTTTAAAATATTTTATATGTTTATATTATGTAATTTACAAATATATTTTACATATTAAAATATATCTTATATTATATATATTTAATTATACATAATTTATACACATTATAAATGTATACATATAGATATATATGTAAAAACATATTTATATGTAGAGAGAGAGAGCAAGCCTGACAGGATATGATGAGTTGGTGGTTGGCTGGTGAGAACAGGTACATACGAGTGGAATGAGCCTCAACTGTGCAGAATTGTAAAGCAGAGAATAGCTGACCTATGGCCGAAAGGAAACATGACCTCCAGATACAAACAGAATATCCAAAGAAGGTGACATCTCAGGAAACTGTCATGTTTCCTGGCAAGAAGAAAGAGCGGGTACTTTCAGAAGAGATAGAGGGGACCACACAAGGAGGCTTCAGTCTGTGGGAAGCAGTTCCACAGGGACTTTTAGACACTCTCACTTCAATCATATGTATAAATAAAATCTCTCTTTTTCTTTCTGAAATTTTAGTGTAATTACATCATGTCTCCCTTTCCTTTCCTACCTCCAATCCCTTCCATATTTTCCATGGAAAATATCAAACATCTAATTTGCAAAAGAACCAGGAGCATTGGACCAATGGAAATGTTTAAATACTTTACAGATCCTACAGATCTCCACTCCCTGCCACAACATCCCCCCAAACTCCACCACAACTTGCATTGTGGTTTTATATCTCTCCCCATGAGTGTGTATTTATGGCTGCAAAAGAAAAGTAAACATGGGCTGTTAAAAAATGTGGATGTCTGGATGTAAAATATGGAGACAGCTCATATATACTCCCAGAATTATTGAGTTCTGTCCTTAGAGAAATAAAAATTGAAATAAACATAAAGGATTTTTATACAGGCATAAAAAAGGAGAACAGAAACAAAGGGAAATTACCAAAATATAAGAGACAAGAGAAGAATGTCCTTATTTTGCTTCTGCTCTTACTGCGTCCCCTGGCTTCAGCAAAGCCATTTCTCCTTCCTGCCTTTGAGTTCCTGGCATTCCTCTTTAGATCTTTATCTTTTCCAGGAAGGTTGCAGGTTAAAAAAAATTTTTTTCAGTTTATTAACAGCAGCCTTTCATAAACTAGCTCAGTGTAACCTGTTCAACCACATAGTTCTGCTCTAATTTTTCACTCATCCCAAATGTGCTACATGGCTAGCATAGCTAAAGGAATGTTCTAGAATAATGAAGGCTGAGAGGACCGAGCTGTGGGATGGAGTCTCACACAGATTTTAGTGAGGAGGCAGAAGATGACATGGAACAAGGGTTAGCCCCAGCGAATTGCCAATAAGGAAATGAAGGCATCCAGAGCCCGCAGAGGGAGAGATTTAGAAGATGCGTTAGAGTGAGCTTCCTGCAGGAGCCAATAAAGCGGAGCCATGAGAAGCACCTGAGTTCACTCCAGCAGAGAGGAGGGACGTGTGTAGGTAAATTGCACACAGCTGCCAAGTCAGATTTGTCTTTTACATTGACGTGCCTGCTAGCTGTGCCAAAGAGATGTAATAAGGGATACAATGGCAGCTTATAAATCTTACGGTTCTTATAAAAGAGCTGTATCAAACTCTGCTGTTGAGAGATAGAAAAACACATAGCAGGATGGCAAAGAGGAGAGAGCAAACCGAAAGAACCGGGCATCATCACCACAGCAACTGCTCTAACAGGTATAGGGCTGTGACATTTCTAGTCTAACCTCCAGATGTTCCGACTCTGACGGTCCACAAATGGGAAAACCGTGAAGAATAATTTCTCTGAACTACTCACTGACTCCAAGAAGTAGAGCGAACCTTGAGCTATCATCACAACCTCAAAAATATTAAGTTGATGAAGATGGCACACTAAGGATTGAGAGCCCACGGTGTTCTCAGTTTTGTGACACCACTCCCATGATTCCATAGCTGGGAAGCACAGAGGACCCCACACACATGTATTCCTTTGGCATCCTGATGCACACATCTTTATGACAAACGTGAACTTCACGATGAGTGCACGGGTTAGCTGGCTTTAAAACCCCCACCTGTGTTTCAGAGGTAAAGATGGTGAAGTGAATTGTGCAGTCGCTGAATTTGAATTTTCCCTAAGATCTTGATGAAGATGTTCAGGATGTAGCTAGACAGTTATAACTCTGAGGAGTTGGTGCTAGAGGGAAAGAGTGGACTCATCAGATAGAAGGTGACATCTACAGCAGGGAAGGTCTATCAAATCACTCAAGTAGAAATGCAGAGCAGTGGTTAGTGACCTCCCTAGTGCTGTAACCCTCTGGTTCAGCTCCTCACGTTATGATGACTGCACCCATAAAATCATTTTTTATTGTTACTTCATAACTAATTTTGCTACAGTTATGAATGTCTATGTAAATATCTGTGTTTTCCAATTGTCTTACGCAACCCCTGTGAAAAGGTTAACCCTCAAAGGATTTGCAACCCATAGGCTGGGAACCACTGATGTAAATTGAGAAAACCAACTTAATAGACATTTATGGGACAAGGGAAGATTATTTGGTAAAAAATGATGAGGTTCAACTGTGAAAGGTTGGCCACTTATGTGGTCACATGGTGTCTTTCCATAAAGTGGAGCTTGTTTCTCCTCAAGAGTTCTTCCACATCTGTCCAAGAAATCTACAAATTTGAATCAGACTAGACGATGTTACCACTATCTTCTGGAAACCCTTCATATTATGCCACTGATTTTCATCTTGATGAGTGGTCTTCACTAGATGTGTATCTTTGAGTAGTTTGAAGCTTACACAACTGCATGTGACTCTCAGAGGCAGGCAGACAGAGAGAGATACAATGTCATGAATGGCAAGGAAACTATTTCAAATGCAGCAAGGAGCTAAACAAGATAAGTAAGGAAAATATTCCCTGGTTTGTACAATCAAGATGTAGTGTCCATGCAGAAGAAATAAAGGATAGACAAAAGGAGAGACAGTGTTGCACATTTTCATTCTGAGAAATTTGAATGGTACCACCCATAACATCAATACCAGGAAAGCATTAGATACTCATTACACATCAAACATAGACAAGCATATTTCACAAGTTTAACCCACGCTATTTGTTTAGTACTTTGTTGTATAGTTATTAAATCAACTTGACATAAACTAGGGTCATCTTGGTAGAAGGAATCTTTTTTTTATCTTTATTAACTTGAGTATTTCTTATTGACATTTCGAGTGTTATTCCCTTTCCCGGTTTCCGGGCAAACATCCCCCTAATCCCTCCCCCTCCCCTTCTTTATTGCTGTTCCCCTCCCCATCCTCCCCCCATTGTCGCCCTCCCCCCAACAATCACGTTCACTGGGGGTTCAGTCTTAGCAGGACCAAGGGCGGTAGAAGGAATCTTAATTGAGAAAATGTCTCCATACGTTTGGTTTGTGTACAAGGGTGCAGGTTTATTGATTGATAGTTGAAGCGGGAGCACCTCTTTGGGGAATGTATTCTTGGACAGCATAAGAAAGCAGGCCGAGAAATTCAGAAGGAAAAGGAACCATGTAGGCTATCCTCCTCTATGTCTTCTACTCCATTTCTGACTCCTGGTTCTTGCCTTGAATCCCGGTCCTAACCTCTACTAGTGATAGACTGTGTTATGGAACTATAAGATGAAACAAAGCTTTCCGAGTTGCTTTCCATGGTGTTTTATCACAGGGATAGAAACTTAAGTAAAGCCTCACAGCCAGGGGAAAGTACTCATCTTTCCATTCTATAGTCAATGAAGCAGGGGGACATAAGGAGTGTCAGGGACACAGGCACAGAAAGTTGTAGATAAACAGGTGTAGAAGGCTAAGTGATCAATATTGAGTCATCGCCTTTATTGTTCATTGTGAATTATATGAAGCAAGGCAAGGATTTGTTTTCAGAAAAAGCTAATGTGCATTGTGTCTTGAGTTTTGGACTGAATTTGGATTTGAAGACCAGAGTTCAATGACATTCTTATTCATTTAATAATAAGCTGACCTTGGCTGTCCTATAATATTCTTGCGATTCAGGTTCCTCTTCCAGAGAACAAATCCGGTTAATGTTAAACCTGGCTAATTGTCATGGCCATATTCAATTACAATGCCATTTTTCACTTTCCATCCAAACGAAGTTGATTTCTCAAATGGTTTATATGTTTAGGGATTGTTCTTTTCGGGGACTACAGCATCAAGGCAGATAAGACAATGGCCGTCTTGACTCAGTTCTTCAACAGGTTATCATGTTTTATTTCCTGCCTGTTGAGTCATTTGCAGTGGTTCTCAACCTGTGGGTCGCAACCCTATTGGAGGACCAAGTAACCCTTTCACAGGGGCAGCCTAAGACCATTGTAAAACAGATATGTACATCACAATTCATAACATTAGCAAAATTGCAGTTATGAAGTAGCAATGAAAATAATTTTATGGTTGGGGTCACTGCAAGAGCACTGTATTAAAGGGCCACAGCATTAGGAAGGTTGAGAACCACTGATTTAGAGAGATAAGATTGTGGGGAGAGAGAGGAGGTGGTTGATAGAGACAGTGAGAGAGGCTGGGGGTGGAGGGTGGTGTATGAACCTTCTACATGCATGTGAATGGGGAAGCCTTCCTGTTTCTGTGGTCTTTTTAGATGTTTGTGGCAGAGATGCATGCCTTTCTTCGAAGCTGTATTACACTCCGAAGCAACTAGGAATGGTCATTTGCATTTGCTGGCACTTCATTTTACATGCATGCATGCCTGACATACCGGAAACAAAAATCTTTAGCAGCCTGCAGTGTAGGTGTGGCGTCCTGACTGTTCAATGCTAAAGAATCTTCCTATAACCCTTGCCCACTTTAGACTGAAATATTATGAAAGGCATAAGACGCTTTACTGTGAGTGAAGTCAACCCACAGAATCTTGAGGAAGAAATGTCAATCCGCTGGTTTGGCAAGGGTAAGTAGGAATGAAAAAAATTATTCTCCTCCTCTGTCCCTCCTATTGCGATCATCACCTTTGGTATTCAGACCTAGGAAAGCTGCATGTGGAGTGATACACTGTGCACAATGTGCTCTGAAGAAGTCATAACGGCTGCTTTCTCTGGAATAGTACTGTGTGCCACGTGTTTTGCTCTCTCTATATATACTTTTTATGTCGTAGGTTTCATAATGGTAACTAGGCTGTCCCTATTACTATAAAAACAAAATAAGGCCATGGAGTTTAAGCTTAAATAATTTGTCCAAGGCTACAAGGTAAGAAGGCATTTAACCAACTGCAGTGGGATTATAACCTTTTTTTTTTGCAACCATACCATATAGTGAGTGTAACTTACTGAGATGATGGTGCTTACAACAGAATGAGAGGGAATGGCAGGGAAGTTAACTCTTTCGTGTCTACTTGGCTCGTTCTGATTATGTCTCTCCTGTCTTTCTGCCTCACACACTGCAGCACTTGGCAACGATCGAGCTGTAATTTCAGTCTCATAACATCTTACAACCACTTGCCATCCAAAGACAGAATGAAGGAAAAACAGACAAACATAAGTATTAGGTATAGAGATCCTGATGCTTGGCATCTTTGTGTTCTATAACACACACCGATTTACCAACATGAACCCCTGTATGGCTCATTGCTCATTTATGCACACTTCGGAAAGACGTGTCAAAGTTACACTTAGTAGCTAGAGCAACGAAGCTACAGGAAGTCATGAAAATTCTTAGAAACTTGGTATCTACTGGACCAAGCCTATCCATGGTGGGCCATTCTGCTTTAGGTGGATAACTTTTGCCGTTGGGGTCATCTCTGAATTCTCTGCCTCTCCACTTGTGTTCAAGCATGGATTCCTAAAGAACACTCTTCATTCTGCCTCTAAATGTTGTTGTTTCTACAACATCCTTTTGCTTTAAGTCAAAATACTATTTACTTATCGAAGCTGTCCCCTGGTTGCTCAGTCGTAAACATTTACAGCCGGGTCTCAGTTCTGGAACTTGAAACCTCCCAACCATTGCCTTTCCTAACTACTGAGCACCCACTAAATGGTATTACATGTGCTTAAGTATCTTTGTGAATCTTATTCTCATATGAAGCCTCCGGGGGAAAAAATCTAAATATGTTTTAAAATGATGAAAACACATCCTGTAGAAAGAAAAGAATCTAATATTACTGGAAAGATGTGAAAAAACAAAACACATATCTGCATGTTCGGTATGGTCAACCCAAATTTTATTGTCAGTGCTGTACAAATAGTTCCCTAGGCAGAGTGCAGTACTGAAATTTTCTTAAATGTACAGAGTACGTTAGATAAATATTAAAAAATTCAAGGTTATCTTTCAGCTAGAATACATGAGTTTTCTGCAGTGTTATAAGGCAGATTTTAAAATCTACCATTCTTGCTCTTTCCAAAATGGATTAAATATTAAAAATTAATATAACAATTATCGTTTTCTTGTTTGTTTGATTATTTATTTATTTACTAATTCACTTATTTATTTGTGTGTATGTGTGTGTCCATAGAGGTCAGAAAAGAGTGTCAGATTCATTGGATTATCAGCAGCTCGAGCTGCCTGGTGTGGGAGCTGGGATCTGAACCTTGGTCCTGTAACATAGCAGTAGACAAGCACTCTTATTTACTGAGCCTTCTCACCCACCTACAAAACCTCCATGTTTGTGAGGAAGGGAAACATTCACTAATTTTTGTGCACACCATAAAAATGATTATTCTTAACCTTACTGGGTGTTGTAAAACCAACAGGACCCATGCAACTCCTATGTTGGCTTGCCCTTGGGTTCTCCAGCCTCTTGATCTGTGGTGTGCATCCCTGCTCACTCGCTGTGCACCTGTGATGGAGTTTGGCTAAATTATGTTCCTTTCCCCTAAATTCCTAAGTCCCAAAACTTTGTATGTGTTTATAATGGAAATACAGTATTTAGATCAGTGACTCCGTTATAATGAGGCTATTAGAGTCTCTAGGCTGAATGGTTTCCTTAGAAGAAGATTCTAGCATCATTATAAGAAAAAACAACTTAAATACAGAGACAGCAAGGGCATGGCCACAAAGGAGATGTGAGGAGGCAGAATAAGAGCAGCCATCTTCTGTAAGGCAAAGAAAGAGGGATGGAGAGACACTTCCTTCATTGTCTGCATCGGAAAAAAACCCAACAAAACAAAAACAATAGGAAACAAAACAACAACAAAAAGTCACTACTGTTGAAGCTACTCCATTCTGTAATATTTTGTTTTGGGAGCCCTAGCAAATTAATATAGTACATTTATACTTTGGGGAGTATGACTATTAAATATATTGATTGATTGAAGTAAAGTCTTTAGCAACCTTAAATTAGCTAGTGTGTCTTAATAGCCAGACAGAGCACTTCTTAGTAATCACTAATGATTTGTACCATGGCTGTGAGATAAGTTACATACAGACACCATCAAAATTATGTACAGAGATTTAGCTCACTATATTTATTCTGGATAGAAGACTCAACGTATAGTTTACACGTTATGCCAGCCCTGTATTCAGAGATAAACCACTGGAGTAACTTTTCATGTGATTTTGTATTCATTTATTGCATTTATTTGTGTGCAGGGCGTGGGTGTGATGACCATGAAGGCACACTTATGCATGTGTGCTGCTGCATACATGCCAGGGAGCTCGGGGAGATCACCTTTTTTGAGTCAGTTCTCTCTTACTATTTTGTGAGATCCAAGAGTTGAACTGAGACCTTCAGGTCTGTGTGCAATAATCTCTCTCTCTCTCTCTCTCTCTCTCTCTCTCTCTCTCTCTCTCTCTCTCTCTCTGACTCACCATGCCTGCTTAATATTGTCTGTGTCGAAGTGGGATACATTTTTTCCTCCATCTTTATTAACTTGGGTATTTCTTATTTAAATTTCAATTGTTATTCCCTTTCCCGGTTTCTGGGCCAACATCCCCCAACCCCTCCTACTCTCCTTCTATACCATACTCCCCTCAATACTGCCCTTCCCATAACAATCACGTTCACTTGGGGTTCAGTCTTGGCAGGACCAAAGGCTTCCCCTTCCCCTGGAGCTCTTTGTAGGCTATTCATTGCTACCTATGCGGTTGGAGCCCAGGGTCAGTCCATGTATAGTCTTTAGGTAGTGGCTTAGTCCCTGGAAGCTCTGGTTGCTTGGCATTGTTGTTCATATGGGGTCTCAAGCCCCTTCAAGCTCTTCCAGTCCTTTCTCTGATTCCTTCAACGGGGGTCCGGCTCTCAGTGCAGTGGTTTGCTGCTGGCATTCGCCTATGTATTTGCCATTTTCTGGCTTTGTCTCTCAGGAGAGATCTACATCTAGTTCCTGTCAGCCTGCACTACTTTGCTTCATCCATCTTATCTAGTTTGGTGGCTGAATATGTATGGACAACTTGTGGAGCAGGCTCTGAATGGGTGTTCTTTCAGCCTATGTTCTAAACTTTTACTCCCTAGCCCCTCCCAAGGGTATTCTTGTTTCCCTTTTAAAGAAGGAGTGAAGCATTCACATTTTGGTCATCCATCTTGAGTTTCATGTGTTCTGCGCATCTAGGGTAATTCAAGCATTTGGGCTAATAGCCACTTATCAATGAGTGCATACCATGTGTGTTTTTCTGTGATTGGGTTACCTCACTCAGGATGATATTTTCCAGTTCCATCCATTTGCCTATAAATTTCATTAAGTCATTGCTTTTGATAGCTGAGTAGTATTCCATTGTGTGGATGTACCTCATTTTCTGTATCCATTCCTCTGTTGAAGGGCATCTGGGTTCTTTCCATCTTCTGACCATTATAAATAATTATGGCTGTTATGAACATAGTGGAGCATGTGTCTTTGTTATATGTTGGGGCATCTATTGGTTATATGCCCAAGAGAGGTATAGCTGGGTCCTCAGGTATTTCAATGTCCAATTTTTTGAGGAACCTCCAGACGGATTTCCAGAATGGTTGTACCAGTCTGCAATCCCACCAACAATGGAGGAGTGTTCCTCTTTCTCCACATTCTTGCCAGCATCTGCTGTCACCTGAGTTTTTGATCTTAGCCATTCTCACTGGTGTGAGGTGGAATCTCAGGATTGTTCTGATTTGCATTTCCCTTATGACTAAAGATGTTGAACATTTCTTTAGGTGTTTCTCAGCCATTTGGCATTCCTCAGCTGTGAATTCTTTGTTTAGCTCTGAACCCCATTTTTAATAGGATTATTTGTTTCCCTGTAGTCTAACTTCGTGAGTTCTTATTATATTTTGGATATAAGGCCTCTATCTGTTGTAGGATTGGAAAAGATCTTTTCCCAATGTCTTGGTTGCCGTTTTGTCCTAACCACAATGTCCTTTGCCTTACAGAAGCTTTGCAGTTTTATGAAATCCTATTTGTCAATTCTTGATCTTAGAGCATAGGCCATTGGTGTTTTGTTCAGGAAATTTTCTCCAGGGCCCATGTGTTCGCGATTCTTCCCCAATTTTTCTTCTATTAGTTTGAGTGTATCTGGTTTGATGTGGAGGTCCTTGATCCACTTGGACTTAAGCTTTGTACAGGGTGATAAGCATGGATCAATCTGCATTCTTCTACATGTTGACCTCCAGTTGAACCAGCACCATTTGCTGAAAATGCAATCGTTTTTCCATTGAATGGTTTTGGCTCCTTTGTCAAAATTCAAGTGACCATAGGTGTGTGGGTTCATTTCTGGGTCTTCAATTCTATTCCATTGGTCTATCTGTCCATCTCTGTACCAATACCATACAGTATTTTTTATCACTATTGCTCTGTAATACTGCTTGAGCTCAAGGATAGTGATTCCCCCGGAAGTCTTTTTATTGTTGAGAACAGTTTTAGCTATCCTGGGATTTTTGTTATTCCAGATGAATTTGCAAATTGTTCTGTCTAACTCTTTGAAGAATTGGGTTGGTATTTTGATGGGGATTGCATTGAATCTGTAGATCGCTTTTGGTAAAATGGCTATTTTTACTATATTAATCCTGCCAAACCATAATCATGGGAGATCTTTCCATCTTCTGAAATCTTCTTCAATTTCTTTCTTCAGAGACTTGAAGTTCTTATCATATAGACCTTTCCCTTGCTTGTTTAAAGTCACACCGTGGTATTTATATTATTTGGGACTATTATGAAGGGTATCATTTCCCTAATTTCTTTCTCGACTTGTTTCTCTTTTGTGTTGAGGAAGGCTACTGATTCATTTGAGTTAATTTTACACCCAGCCACTTTGCTGAAGGTGTTTATCATCTTTAGTAGTTCTCTGGTGGAACTTTTGGGATCACTTAAGTATACAACCATATCGTCTGCAAATAGTGATATTTTGACTTTTTCCTTTCCAATCTGTATCCCTTTGATCTCCTTTTGTTGTCTGATTGCTGTGGCTAGGACTTCAAGGACTATATTGAATAAGTAGGGAGAGAGTGGGCAGCCTTGTCTAGTCCCTGATTTTAGTGGGATTGCTTCAAGTTTCTCTCCATTTAGTTTAATATTAGCTACTGGTTTGCTGTATATGGCTTTTACTATGTTTAGGTATGGGCCTTGAATTCCTGTTCTTTCCAGGACTTTTATCACGAAGGGGTGTTGAATTTTGTCAAATGCTTTCTCAGCATCTAATGAATGATCACATGGTTTTTATCTTTCACTTTCTTTATACAGTGGATTGTATTGATGTTTTCCGTATATTAAACCATCCCTGCATCCCTAGAATGAAGCCTACTTGATCATGATGGATGATTGTTTTGATGTGTTCTTGGATTCGGTTTGCAAGAATTGTATTATCTTTGCATTGAAATTCATAAGGGAAATTGGTCCGAAGTTCTCTTTCTTTGTTGGGTCTTTGTGTGGTTTAGGTATAAGAGTAATTAATGCTTCATAGAAAGAATTCAGTAGAGCTCCATCAGTTTCAATTTCGTGGAATAGTTTGGATAGTATTGGTATGAGGTTTTCCATGATGGTCTGATAGAATTCTGCACTGAACCCATCTCAACCTGGCCTCTTTTTTGTTGGGAGCCTTTTAATGACTGTTTCTAATTCTTTAGAAGTGATGGGTTTGTTTAAATGGTTTATTTGTTCCTGGTTTAACGTTGGTACCTGGTATCTGTCTAGGAAATTGTCCATTTCCTGCAGATTTTCAAGTTTTGTTGAAAATAGGCTTTTGTAGTAGGATCTGATGATTTTTTTGAATTTCCTCTGGCTCTGTTGTTATGTCTCCCTTTTCATTTCTGATTTTGTTAATTTGGACACACTCTCTGTGTCCTCTCATTAGTCTGGCTAAGGGTTTATCTATCTTGTTGATCTTCTCAAAGAATCAACTTTTGGTTCTGTTGATTCTTTCTATGGTCCTTTCTGTTTCTACTTGGTTGATTTCAGCTCTGAGTTTGATTATTTCCTGCCTTCTACTCCTCCTGGGTGTATTTGCTTCTTTTTGTTCTAGAGCTTTTAGGTGTGCTGTCAAGCTGCTGATGTATGCTGTCTCCTGTTTCTTTCTTAAGGCACTCAGAGCTATGAGTTTTCCTCTTAGCACAGCTTTCATTGTGTCCCATAAGTTTGGGTATGTTGTACCTTCATTTTCATTAAATGCTAAGAAGTCTTTAATTTTTTCTTTATTTCTTCCTTGACCGTGTTATCATTGAGTAGAGCATTATTCAACTTCCATGTATCTGTGGGCATTCTTTCCTTATTGTTATTGAAGACCAGCTTTATCCCGTGGTGGTCTGATAGGACACATGGTATTATTTGTATCTTTCTGTGGCTGTTGAGGCCTGTTTTATGACTGATTATATGGTCAATTTTGTAGAAAGTACCATGAGGTGGTGAGAAGAAGGTATATCCTTTTGTTTTAGGATAGAATGTTCTAAAACTATCTGTTAAATCCGTTTTGTTCATGACTTCTCTTAGACTTTTTATGTCTCTGTTTAATTTCTGTTTCTATGATCTGTCCATTGATGAGAGTGGGGTGTTGAAATCTATTATTATTATTATGTGAGGTGCAATGTGTGCTTTGAGCTTTAGTAAGGTTTCTTTTATGTATGTAGGTGCCCTTGTATTTGGATCATAGATATTTAGGATTGAGAGTCATTTTGGTGGATTTTTCCTTTGATGAATATGAAGTGTCTTTCCTCATCTTTTTTAATGGCTTTTGGTTGAAAATTGATTTTATTTGATATTAGAATTGCTACTCCAGCTTGCTTCTTCAGACCATTTGCTTGGAAAGTTGTTTTCCAGCCCTTTACTCTGAGGTAGTGTCTGTCTTTGTCTCTGAGGTGTGTTTCCTGTAGGCAGCAAAATGTTGGGTCCTCATTGCGTATCCAGGTTGTTAATCTGTGTTTTTATTGGGGAATCGAGTCCATTGATGTTGAGAGATATTAAGGAATAGTGATTGTTGCTTCCTGTTATATTCGTGTTGGGATGTGAGATTATGTTTGTGCTTGTCTTCTCTTTGTTTTTTTGGAAATGATTAGTTTTCTTCCTTTGTCTAGGGTATAGCTTGCCTGCTTGTGTTGGGCTTTACCATTTATTATCCTTTGTAGGGCTGGATTTGTAGAAAGATATTGTGTAAATTTGGTTTTGTCATGGAATATCTTGGTTTCTCCATCTATGTTAATTGAGAGTTTTGCTGGATACAGTAACCTGGGCTGGCATTTGTGTTCTCTTAGTGTCTGTATGACATCTGTCCAGGATCTTCTGGCTTTCATTGTCTCTGGTGAGAAGTCTGGAGAAATCTGATAGGTCTGCCTGTGTATGTTACTTGACCTTTATCCCTTACTGCTTTTAATATTCTTTCTTTTTTTGTTCATTTGGTGTTTTGACTATTATGTGACAGGAGGAGGTTTTTTGGTTTTTTTTTTTTTTTTGTCCAATCTATTTGGAGTTTTTTAGGCTTCTTTATGTTTATGGGCATCTCTTTCTTTTGGTTAGGGAAGTTTTTTTTCTATGATTTTGTTGAAGATATTTACTGGCCCTTTGAGTTGGGAGTCTTAACTCTCTTCTATACCTATTATCCTTACCTTTGATCTTCTCATTGTGTCCTGAATTTCCTGTATGTTTTGGGCCAGTAGCTTTTTCCGTTTTACATTATCTTTGACAGTTGTTTTGATGATTTCTATGGAATCTTCTGCTACTGGGATTCTTTCTTCTATCTCTTGCATTCTGTTGGTGATCTATGTATCTAAGTCTCCTTGTCTCTTCCTTTGGTTTTCTACATCCAGAGTTGTTTCCCTTTGTGCTTTCTTTATTGCTTTTATTTCTATTTTTAATTCCTTCACCCATTTGATTGTGTTTTCCTATAATTCTTTCAGAGATTTTTGCAGTTCCTCTCTATAGGCTTCTGCTTGTTTATTTGTGTTTTCCTGCATTTCTTTAAGGGAGTTCTTTATGTCTTTCTTGAAGTCCTTCATCATCATGTTCAAATGTGATCTTAAATCTAGATCTTGCTTTTTCTGGTGTGTTTGGATATTCAGTGTTTGCTTTGGTGGGAGAATTGGGCTCCGATGATGCCATGTAGTCTTGGTTTCTATTGCTTGGGTTCCTGTGCTTGCCTCTCACCATCAGGTTGTCTCTGGTGTTACCTTGTTCTGCTATTTCTGACAGTGGCTAGACTGTCTTATAGGCCTGTGTGTCAGGAGTGCTGTAGACCTGATTTCCTGTTTTCTTTCAGCCAGTTATGGGGACAAGGTGTTTTGCTTTCGGGTGTGTAGTCCTTCCTGTCTACTGGTCTTCAGCTGTTCCTGTGGGCCTCTGTCCTGTGTCCACCAGGCAGGTCACTTGCAGCAGAAAAGTTGGTCTGATCTCTGGTCTCTGGCCTGGAGTCGCTTCTCAGTTGGGTTTCAGCTCTTCGTGAGGACAGCAACCAGAATGGCCTGCCCCCCACCTTCACTCAGGACCCTGTGCACAGGGGGCCCAGATGGTGCGAGGTGTTTTCCTCCAGAGTCAGAAATGTGGGCAGAGAGTAGTCTCCCCTGATTTCTCAGACGTTTCTGCCCCTCTGAAGGTCTAGCTCTCCCTCTCATGGGATTTGGATGCGGGGAGCTGTTTGACCGGGTCCCTTCAGATCTGGGCAGTGTCTGGATCACAGAGTTGAGTGCCCCTATCTTCCTGTTTCCAGAGTCCCTATACAGTTTCCTCTTGGGATCTGGGCAGGGGTGGGCAGTACTGGTGATCTCTCCTGCCCTGCAGTCTCAGGAGTGTCCACCTGTCTGGCTGGTGAGCTCTTTCTCCCATGGAGTTTGGTAGCAGGGAGCTGTGGGCCAGAATCAGTGAAGTTTGGGCCCCAGCTAGAAACTGGAAGTGCCTGGTCCCGTAGGATACATTTTTGAAAGTGAAATTTTAAAACTTGTTTTCAACATAACTATTTAATGTCACAGTCATTCTGTTTTTTAATTAGGGCAAATTTTTGACTGGAATAAACAAGAAGGCTCCCTGTGCATTGAAAAACCAGAGTAGCACATAAATGCTTTGCATCGAAACTTAAAGGCTAAACTCCAAAATGTGGAAAGGCAAAAATAATGGCATCCAGCCACAAGTTTTCTCTCTGTTTCTGTCTCTGTCTCTGTCTCTGTCTCTGTCTTTGTCTCTCTCTCTCTCTGCATGTGTTTTATCTCATACAACAAGACAACTTGGCAACCTTCAGATTGGCAAAGAATATTCACTAACACCATATCCAGTAGAAGGCTAATACCCAAAATACATAAAGAACTCAAGAAGCTAACTAGTAAAAATACCAAACCAAACCAAACCAAACCAAACAAACAAGCCAATCAAAAAACGGGTTATAGAACTAACCCAAGAATTCCCAATAGAGGAATCTTGAACAGCTGAGAAGCACTTAAAGAAATGTTCAAAGTCTATAGTGATCAGAGAAATGCAAACCAAAACGACCCTGAGATTCCACCTTACACCAATCAGAATGGTTAAGATCAAAACCTCAGGCAACAACACATATTGGCAAGGATGTGGAAAAAGAACACTCCTCCATTGCTGGTGAGACTGGGAATTGGTACAACCACTCTGGAAATCAATTTGGAGGTTCCTCAGAAAACTGGAAATAGATCTACCTAGAGACTCAGCAATACCACTTTTGAAATACACTCAAAAGATGCCCCACCATACCACAGGGACACGTGTTCCACTATGTTCATAGCTGCCTTATTTGTGATAGCCAGAAGCTGGAAACAACCCAGATGTTCCACTAGAGAAGAATGGATACAGAAAATGTGGTTCATTTATGTAATACAGTACTACACAGCTATTAAGAACGAGGTCATCCTAAGTTTTGCAGGCAAATGGATGGAACTAGAAAATGTCATCCTGAGTGAGGTAACTCAGAACCAAAAGTACATGCACAGTAATAGGTGGATATTGGACAAAAACAATCTACAGAATACCCAATATACAGTTCCTAGAACTCAAAAAGGTCAACAAGCTGAAGGGCTCAAGTGAGGATGCCTCAGTTCCACTTGGGGGGGGGGAGAAGAAAGCAACCACAAGGGGGGGAGGGGGAGTGACCTGGGAGGAAGTGGAAATGGGGATGGAGGGGGTGAGGGAAAGGGGCAACATGATCTGGTATTGGGTGGGGGAAAAGGACTGAAGCCCTGGGGGCCAGCAGAAAGAAACAGGCAACCTCAGGCAGTAGGAGTTTTGGAGGATCCTCTAGAATGTACTAGAGAACTTCGAGGTGAGAGACTCTCACAACTCAAAGGGAGGGACCCTAGATGAAATGCCCTACGGTGGGGAGAGGGAACTTGTAGAGTCTACTTCCAGCTGAAAGACAGGGCATCAAGTGGATGGGGTTGCCATCCCACAGCCCAAGTTCTGACCCAGAATTCTTCCTGTCTGAAATAACTGCAGGAATGGAAATGGAGAAGAGTCTGAGAAAAAGGAGGTCCATAAACAGGCCCCGAATGGGATCCAGCTTAAGGAGAGGCCATAAGGCCTGACACCATTACTGAGACTATGGAGCACTCACAAAAACAGACCTATTATGACTGCTCTCTGTAAGACCCAACAAGCAGCTGAAAGCGTCAGAGGCAGATATGTTCCCCCAACCAATGAACAGAAGCTTCTGGCCCCTCCGGTTGAATTAGGGAAAAGCTGTAGGAAGCTGAGGAGGAGGTGAGGCAACCGTGTAGGAGGACCAGCAGTCTCAATTAATCTGCACCCTTGAAATCACTCAGACACTGTACTACTAAATGGGCAGCATACACCAGCTGGTATGAGGCCCCCCAACACATATACAGCAGAGCACTACAGGGTCTGAGTTCAGTCAGAGAAAATGTACCTAATCCTCAAGAGACTGGAGGCCCCAGGAAGTTTAGAGGTCTGGTGTGGTTGGGTTGGGTGGGGATATCCTCATGGAGACGGGGTGGTGGGGTAGAGGTATGGAATGTGGAACAGTGAGAAGTTGGACTGGGAGAGGAATAAAATCTGGAGTGTAAAAAATTAAAAGAAAAATATTATAACAACAACAACAATAACAATAATAATAATGATAATGATAAATCTAATTGAATTTACTATTTAAACCCTTTCTAGCCTTGACATCAGCTACCTGATAATATAAGGACATTTTAATATCTCATTTTTCTGATATATTATTGTTAAATCTGAGATGTATGTTAAAACCCTTTAAAATTCTTGAACCAAGCTCCTACCCTCAGGAACACTGTCGTGTCCCCTGGTCTCTGCCTTTGCTCTTCAGTTCTCTGCAAAGAGCTGGGAGTGGAGAAGGATACTTGGATAAATGTTCTTAAAGACAGCATCTTGAAGTTCTAAATTTTGGCTAGTGAGATACAAGTTTAGTCCTTATTATATCGAAGTAGCATTTGATAGGCATGTTTAAGTCAAAAAGTGATCCTTACTGGACAAAAGCAGCTGTTTGTCAGGAGAGCCCAATCACAGCCTGATTTGACCTCTATAGACAGACAGACAGACAGGCAGGCAGGCAGGCAGGCAGACAGACAGACAGACAGACAGACACACACACACACACAAATGAGAACAGAAAATTGAAGTTAGTTTATTTTAAATATTTAATTTATTTTGGAGAGAGCAGGAATAGTGAATTCAAAAAAAGTCTTATACTGCAGAAAACTCATGTCTTCTAGCTTATAGGGTTTGCGGTCATGTTGGGTAATTTCTATGGATTTAACTGATCTCATTTAGAAGCAGGACATATACATGGCCATTTTACCTTTTTAAAGGAAGTTTGTAAAACTGAGATAAGTCTGTCTCTAAATTCACTGAGGTCTCTGTGTGCAAAAATCTACATTATTATTGAATTTGAATTGGAGACATATGTCTATATTTTTTAGTCTAGCCTTAAACAATTTTAATTCCTCAATTTTTAATTGGACGTTTATTTATTTACATTTCAAGTATTATCCCCTTTCCCGGTTTCCCCTCCTGAAACCCCCATCCCATTCCCCCTCCTCCTGCTTCTATGAGGGGGTTCCACCATCCACTCCCAACTCCCTGCCTTGGCATTCCCCTACACTGGGGCATCGAGCCTTCATAGGACCAAGGGCTTCTTCTCCCATTGATGCTCAAGAAGGCTATCCTCTGCTACATATGCAGCTGGCTCCATAGGTCCTCCCATGCATACTCTTTGGATGGTGGTTTAGTACCCAGGGAGCCCTGGTTGGTATTGTTGTGCTAATGGGGTTGCAAACACCTTCAGTTCCTTCAGTTCTTTCTCTAACTCCTCCATTGGAGTTCCTGTGATCAGTCCAATGGTTGGATGGGAGCATTCACCTCTATTTGTCCGTCTCTGGCAGACTAACAGGAGACAGCTATAACAGGCTCCTGTTAGTAAACACTTGGCATCAGCAATAGTGTCTGGGCTTGGTGTGTCTATAAATGGGATGGATCCCCAGGTGGGACAGTATCTGGATGGCTTTCCCTCAGTCTCTGCTCCACACATTGTCTCTGCATTTCCTTTAGACAGGAGCAGTTCTGGGTTAAAAATTTGGAGATGAGTGAGTGGCCCCATTCCCCCAACCAGAAGTCTTGTCTAACCTCTGGATATGGTCTCTATAGATTCTCCCTCCCCTTTGTTAAGCATTTCAGCTAATGCCCTCATTGTTGGGTCCTGGGAGCCTCTTGCCCTCCTGGCATCTGAGACTTGCTGGTGGCTACCCCTAGTTCCTATGCCCCTATTGCTACACACTTCTGTTCAAATTCCTGATTCTCTGTATATCATCCCTGTCTCCTCCCATACCTGATCCTAACCCCCTTTTTCTTTCTCTTCCCCTCTCTCCCAAGTCCCTTCCACCCTCTAATCCAGTGAGTATTTTGTTTCTCCTTCTAAGAAGGACTAAAGCATCCACATTTTGGTCTTCCTTCTTCTTGAGCTTCATGTGGTCTGTGAATTGTATCTTGGGTATTCCAAGCTTTTAGGCTAATATCCACTTATCAGTGAGAACATACCATGTGTTCTTTTGAAACTGGGTTACCTCACTCAGGATGATATTTTCTAGTTCCATCCTTTGCCTAAGAATTTCATGAAGTCACTGTTTTTAATAGCTGATTAGTACTCCATTATGGAATTGTACCACATTTTCCGTATTCATTCCTCCTGTGAAGGACACCTGGGTTCTTTCTGGCTTCTGGCTATTATAAGTAAGGCTGCTATGAACATGGTGGAACATGTGTCCTTGTCATATGTTGGAGCATCTTTTGGGTATATGCCCAGGAGTGGTATAGCTGGGTCCTCAGGAAGTACTATGTCCAATTTTCAGAGGAATTACCAGACTGATTTCCAGAATGGTTGTACCAGCTTGCAATCCCACCAACAATGGAGGAGTGTTCCTCCTTTTCCACATCCTCACCAGCGTCTGCTGTCACCTGAGTTTTTGATCTTAGCCATTCTCACTGGTGTGAGGTGGAATCTCAGGCTTGTTATGATTTGCATTTCCCTGATGACTAAGGATGTTGGATATTTCTTTAGGTGCTTTTTGGCCATTTTATATTCCTCAATTGAGAATTCTTTGTTTAGCTCTGTAGCCCATTTTCAATAGAATTATTTGGTTCTCTGGAGTTCTTTGTATATATTGAATATTAGCCGTCTATGGGATGTAGGATTTTATCCTCATGTCCCTTCTTTATCACCTGGACAAAGGCCATGTTGCTTTCATGTGCTGTGTACCCAAGACAACATGTGTGACATTTTACACTCAGAGAATACTGAGCACACAGATGATGTAGATGAGCATGAGATAGATGTAGAGTTACTGCTCCAAACCTGTATTTCCACGATGGCATCACATTTAGTTAATTTTTTATAGAGAGTAGAGATCCTGTTTTTTATTTAATTCTCACCCAAGAAGGAATTTCTTCCACTTGCCCTAATCAGTTCTCATTTCCTTTAAAAGGACCCTAAAGTATTTTGAAATTATCTTTATTAGTTAGATCCTATATCCAGTCTTAAAAGAATTCTAATGAAACTTCTAATAAAATATTTTAACTAGTTTCAATTGACCATATTACTGGAAGGGGAAAAAAATCTCTAATGGCTAACCCTTTTAAAGCTAATCTGCCCTAACACATTTGAAAGCCGATGTGTTAGGTGTCAGCATGCAGTGTCTTCCTTCTCTTTTCATATGTTTGTGGATTTTTAATATCCAATTTCTCTTCAGCTTTTGAAGAGGAGATAACCTAATGATATTCCCAAGAGTTTCACAAATAAGTTAAAAGCACATTTTTGTATTCAGACTATCATAAAAATAAGCAACCCCCCTAAAAAAGTGACAATATGTATTTTTGTGGACATGGTGAGCTAACGACATTTAAGCAGGAGTCCTGAATTTCCTAAAAATAAATGAATATACAAAAATGTGTTATGTCGGGATGACAAAGTAGAATCTTGCTAGAAGCCAGTCCTGTGAGGGTTGAAATCTCACCCTCTCTTCTTACTTGAACAGAACAGTTATTTTATCTTTACTGGCTAGTACGTCTTTGTCTGTCAGATAGCGATATCATATCAAGAATAATCAATATGGCATTTGTGGAGCATGTATCCAATGAAACCACATGATGCATATTTCAACACACAATGTTTTTAACGACCATCAATGAAATGTTACAAAGAAACTGTTTGCTAATTCAGAGGACACTTCACACATTCCTTGGGAAGAGTATCTGATTTCTGTCTGGGGATTCTCTTCTTGACACTAAATTGAATATTCAGACAAAATATAAAACCCTTAAGATGTGAATATTTATATTCATGAGCTAATTATTCCATGCTGAGACTTTGTTAAGAACTTGAGAAACACGATCTTATGAAGCTCTTGGCTATCCATGTTTTATAGAAGACAGTTTTTTAATTCTTGAAAGAGAGATGTGCTTTTATCTTCCTTCATGTGTCAAAACCACGGCCACAGGAGCTTGAATATATCATAAATCCCAGGGAATCCATTTCTTTATCGTAGATTGAGTGGTGATAATTCAGGCCTCCTCTAGTGAAAACTACAATTATTATCTCAAACAGTGTCCATGACTTGTCTCTAAGTCCTTCATGGTGCCATCATTGTCCCCCCATTCAGAACTGGAATTGTTTGAAACAGACCTATGAAGGCGTTAACCTCTGATGCAGTCATCAGCTGATCCTAGGGGACATTACAGTGAAAGCCACAGAGGAACAGATGGCTTAGGTAGCTTACTCCAGCCCCCCTCTCCTTGAGGACTGCACTTTCTCTTAAAAATAACAACAGAGTGGAGCCATAGGAAGTGAGAGACAGTCCCAGAGAGAGGAAGTTCATGGGGAGCTACTAACAAAGTGCAAAAAAGACCTCATCTTTTCTACAGCTTTTCCCGAGGAGAGTCCCTGCTCTGCACTGTTAGTCTGTAGATGGCCAGAAACCTTGATGGAAAACCATCCCCACTGTGACTGAAGGAAAAGCTTTCAAAGGCCCAGAGAAAAGCCTAAGTTCCAGCAGCACTCTGTATTCTCTCTCTTCTTAGAACACATTTTGTTTGAATCCCCATGAACAACACAACAAGTTCCTTTGAATATAGCAGCACAGAAAGGGCAGCTTCTAAGTGGTTTACCCATCAAGCATCTTTATGGTGTGAAAGGAAAAAGGGTGCCTGCTCTTCCAGGCCAATTAAGTCAGCACTTCAGAAATGCAATAGACCAGCTTAACAATTGCAGCCATGAGGGTGAGAAGTAGTAAAATAATCCTACAAATAAACCCCTCAACTGTAGCATGTGCCGTATTAAGAAATGCCCCATCTTCTTAATTTTTGGAATGGTGTGCTTTTAATTATAATTGTTCTGTGGCCTTTGGAACAATTTTGGGCATCAAGCACAATCTTGTTAGTCTTTAAACATTTGATCACCTGTCAGAACATTGAAACTTTATCAAATAACAAAATTTGGCAAAGATGAAAAAACTGAAAGATTTCACTTTAAAAATACAAGCCCCAAGGGCTGGAAGAAATACCTGAGGCCCAGGTAGTCTTCTTTGGGAGGTCATGGAGTCATGAAAATGCATTTAAGGCAGAACTTTCCAGAGGAGCAACACATCCTTGTTTCTGTTTCATAGTGACCTCTACGGTATTTTGTCATTATTTGCATTTCAAAACACCTTTGTGGAGAGAGTTCAATTTCTGCCATAGAAAACCATGATTCTGCTCAAGAGAAAGTGTGGTTGGCTCACGATCTCAGGGGAGAGGATATCATTCTTTTTTTCCAGCAGAGGAATTACAGGTTAGGGCAGACAAACAAATTAGTGTTCCAGTAATGGCGGCATGGTAACACGATGGAGTCTAGTGACAAGAGTATCTCATTTAAAATGAACTACAGTGTGGCTTTGCCATTTCCCCTTTCCTGTATAGAGAAAGCACACACATGTTTTTACCAATCCAGGTGAGGACATACCAGTCCCTGTTTGACTCCGTTTAGCTGGTGTTTTCTGACAACCAGATTTCTGTATTTCCTTAGGTATAAGCACTCAATGAAAGGTGTCTGCAGGACAGAGTTACAGGTGATATCTGGTTTTCTTCTCTGTAGTGACATCTGGTCAATTAGAAGCTTCCAATAGCCTGGAGTGGTGTCACAGCACTGGCCGAGTGTTTCAGAGCACAAGCAAGGCAGTTTTGGTAGAAGCAGCAAAACTGTCTAAATCTCTAGAATTAGAGGGAAAGTTGGTGTGGTCAGGAAAGAAAGATGTCATGGCCAGAATTTACGGAGCTCAACGTGAAGACCAATGACAAAGAAAAAATAAACTAAACTCGAACATCTTGAGACAAATTCTATCTGTAATAGATGATTTTCTCCTTCAAACCCATGTCTAATGATTTTAAATTTTGAATAAGGGGGATATTCTAAAACCTGTTGAACTAGAAAGAAACATCGGGTTGTGTATAAACAATAAAACTGATACAGCAAAGATAGTCTTGTAGGTAGTCATAGCCACATTCCAAAAAGTTTCTCTTCTTTGTTTTACAGGAATTAATGTTCTACATGAATAGAAAGATATAGGAAAATGTTTTGATAAAGTCATTCAGGAGATAAAAATAAGACAAAGTTTCAAAAGAAAAAATAATAATTCATTTGGAAATTAGCTAGTGAAAGAACCAAAATCTATTAGCCATGGAGTTGCTATATCATACTGAATCAGAGGCAACACGACATGATCTAATATGACTATGTGAAGTAATGTTTGCATTAAATAATGAACTAATGTCCCTCAGTTCAACATGTTCTGTGTTCCTGTGTTGGTGTATGTCCAGTTTCATCTGTATGTGTGAGCATGCGTGCACGTTTGTGCATGTGCAAGCAGAGGCAAGAGACCAACCCTAGCCATTGTTCCTGGGGGGGCGGGATGTCTACCTTTTTTATCTGATTTCATTGTCTTCAAGTTGACCTCAGGGAGGTTACCAACTAGTCTGAGGAATCTGCTTCTCAGCCTCCGCATCTCTAGAGTCATAAACACATACTACTATATCCTGAATTCCTGAAATGGGTACCAGGGATCAAACCCTGGCCCTCCTGCTTTCAAGGCAAGCATTTTACCAACTGAGGTGTCGCACCAGCCCTAGCTCTTTCATTCATCTCAGGAGAGTTCTTTTATGAAGACTAAAGGAGAGTGTACATTGCAAGTTTTTTTCTACTTGAAAACAATGCATAATAAACATTTTACATGCCACATTTATAGCAGAACTCAGTAGAAACATATCATAGCAGAACAGGAAGTTCAGCTTTCACACAAAGTGTGTTCAAATGCAACCCTTAATGTTCTTAAACTTAATTACCTATGAAGCTGAAGTTTATGTTAAGTTGCTTATATTAATGACAATCTGCAGGTTTTGCAGTTATTTTTTGATAGAAAGTACCTGGAATGCTTCTATATCAGGTGAAGTTTGATGGTTTAAGAAAAGGACAAATATTTAAAACCATAATCTCAAATCATATACTGTTTGTTTATTTGTTTTATAATGCAATGAGGTGGCTAAGCTTGGATGACTGAGACTATGTGTCAAAATCTGCACTTTGCAGAGTTTACTCACATCTATAGTGTGACAAGACTGCTTTGGTCGTTTTTCCTTTGCCTACGAATTGGTGTCCCACATAATCATCACTAGTACTCAAACAGATTCCTTTTCAGTCAGATATTGCTATCCTGTTAATGAAATCCTTTAGTGACTGCCACTCATAGATACTGGGGACTGGGAATCATTTCAATTAGAAGAGCATGACTTCTATTTCTCTGAAGTGTCTAGTGTCTTCTTTCTTACTTGTCCTGTGGAAGCTTACCTTACCACCAACTCCACACTTCCCTTGCAAGCAAAACTCAAATGTAATTGTTGACACTGTAAGGGTGTTTAATATGGTATTCTCAAATGAATAAATGAAGTACCTGTGGCCCATAGAGTTCTCTTCTGAAAAATCTTGAAACATTTTGAACTTTTGGTTGAAATGACTAATCATACCACAAAGTTTTCAAGTATTATTTTAAAAAAGTATGACTGGAAAAAATGCATGATTGACAGGTCTTCCTTTCCAAAACAAAATTCACAAACAACATCTCATTTTCTTTTACACTGACCTAGTTAATTTATTATTGATACATGTGTACCATTCAATCAATATACATGAGATTATACCTTTATATATAATCCTATTACATTTTGTTTTGTTTAAAATGTACTTATTGTCACTATAAACCTGTTCTTTCCACAACTGCATATTTTAGTGTGTAGCATAAATAATTCACTTTGAGCTTTAGGATTGGAGTACAGGGAGGAGATAAATAAGATGAAGTAGAATTCTGTAAATATAGCACAATAAAATATGATAATGTAAAACAAAAATAATTACCTTGAAGTTTGGACAAAGCAAACAAACAAGGAAAAGCGTCTAAGAGTAGGCACGGGAGTCATAGACCCACTCATTCACACACTCAGGAGTTCCATAAAAACACTAACTGGAAGCCATACTCCATCCTTAGCGGCTCTGATGCAGATGGGCAGAAGCCTGTGCACACGGCTTCTGTCTGTGCATTTATATGAGACACGCTCATGCTGATTTAGAAGGCCTGGTTTTCTTTGTCTCCCCCAAACACTCTGACTCTTACAGACTTTCTGCCTGCTCTTCTGCAGGGTGATGAATCTGAATTTTGTAAAATTAATACCTCTAGGTTATATGCAAAAAGTCACAATAAAGTTGAGAAAGGACAAAACAATACTTCTCCAAATATGACTCCAGAAAATAAAATTCCACTTCATGTTTTCTTTACTATACACTTTCTGGCAATCTGTACAGTACGGTGCTACAATGCGATTTTTTCCAGAGTTTGGAATTGCTAATGATGGAAGGAGCGGGAAGGAGAGTCCACATTAGAGTAACAGGCATCATATCCCAGTTCTCATATTCTGAGCAATCACTTCAGGCAAGACATCCACTTCCTTTTAATCCAGAAGGAAAATGATCATTCAACACAATATATGCTTAGTTCCAGGAGAGTGATTCTAGAATGTAATTGCTAAAGGAGTGCGCCTAATGGTACAGGTGGCGTCCCCCAAGAGGAACTGCTGTTACTTAATTGTGCTGGTTCCATGTGGGAGATTTTGGCACTACTGGATAGAGAGTATATTCTCAGATGAGTCATCCCATATTCCCAAAGCCATCACATGTGTCTCACCAGAACCAAAGCCATGGTTATGTAATTTACCAATCAAGCAAAACATTTAGGATTTTTTGTGTAGTTTGATAAAAATTAGTGACTTAAAAATTTCTAAAGAATGTAAACTTTCTCGAAGAATATTTTAAAAATCAACTCTTTTAAACACAACCAGAAGTTGATGAATATTTTTTAATTGCATCTAAATCCTAGCCTCCTACCTATTGTTATAGTGCTCAATTAGACTGTGGTAGAGTAGTAAGGATATATCAGGGTATGAGATTCACTAGATGAACAATCCTTGAAGTTAATCTTAAATTCTGTTTCCAGTTAAGTGTAAGAAGCAAAATAGATAAATTGAGTAAGAGTTGTTTGACTTAAAAGTATTGTCCACAAGCCTAAGGGGTCACAGAAGCTGCCACAGTGAATTCGGGAAATAATTCCTTTTTTTTTAAGTTCATGTGTGGGTGTGTATGTATGTCAGTGAGTGGGTATGTGTGAGTTTAAGTACAAATCCACAAGGAGACCAGGAGAGGGCACAGGGCTCTCTGGAGCTAGAGTTATAGGTGAGAAAAATTCAATTCTTTTGATAATTCTTTTGAGGGATTATTTGTTCTGCCCACAATGATGGAATTTGATATCAAGGCAGAGATGGTGTGAAAAAAATTGCTTCTTAGCCAGCATAAAGGCAGCGATTCTGGGCTGCATTAGATTTCACTGTACGTTTTTAGTTTGCATCCTACAAATGAGTAAAATTCTGATGTGAAGATCAGGTTACAAGATACTTTGTGCTTTTCTAGTCATTGAGTATTTTTCTTAGGTACTAACACCTTCTGTTGTGTAGTAAAAATATCTTTAAAAGATACATTAATAAGTTGGAATAGCTATGTCCAATAAACCTTTCTTTAAAAATAAGACTGTTCATGGTGTCTATTTGATGTGTGAGCTATTATTTGGCGAACCTTCTCTATTTCATGGCATAAATAAATCAGTAATAGACGCATGTAAAGAGTTACTTAAAATGCTCTGGGTGACCTTGGGACATACACTAAGGCTCTATCTTAAAAAAAGAAATATGTAGAAATATTGACTTTTTAAATCCCAATCCTTATGTATACATTTTTATACTGTATACAATAGATGTAAATAAATATTTTGTACTGTAGAACAATTAGATGTGAGCAAACACCAATTTTGCTACTTACTCAAGTCTGGTAATTTTTTCTAGGAAATGTACTCACGTGACTGTTACATGTAGTCTAAATTCATTGCTTCATCTTGGCACATAGATTACTATAGTATTTGCCTTCTGAAATTTGATACACATCTTAGTGAGAGATGAAGGAACTCTATGAAGAAAGTGTGAGAATGTTACCTTGAATAGCCACAGGACATTGCCCCCACAGTAAGTCTCCTAGAACTGAGATAATAGTTCTAGAGTGTAGAAGACTGCTTTCTGAGAATCTTCCTAAGTGCCTCTCACTGACATACTGAATTTGGAGATTATTGTTGAATGGCTATAATTCCACTTTTACCAAGTCATTTTTACCCATTTATTTACCAAAGATTATTGAGGATTAATATTCCATGTAGAAGGGAAAATGCCTATTTCTTCTAACTGTTACAGGTTAAAGTATAGTAGGGAAAACAGAGAACATACTAAAAGCATGGGAAAAGTCAGACCACTATGGCAAAGTTATCTATTCTTGTGTGTGTGTGTGTGTGTGTGTGTGTGTGTGTGTACTCTTATTTTGCAAAAAAATTAAATTAAAGCCAAGGCTGTAAGATAAGATTTGGCTAGCAAAGGGATTAAAATGTTTTCATGAACATAATTAATGTCCCTGAAGTATGAAAAAACAAGTAATACAGGTTAAGGATTTAAGAATGGCCCAAACACACAGAGTCCAGTGAATGGGGATAAGTCATACAAAGAGAAGTGATTAGTCACGGGATGACTGCAGAATGTTCTGGGACAAAATATGAGTCTTGAAGTTTACAAAGAATTACATAGAATTACAAAGAATAAATTAATGTTCATAAACAAATTGTTATTTAATGCATGTTTAATTGGTGTGTTCCCTCCCCACTTCCTTCCATCTCTGCTCTATACCCAGAGGTAAGGAACTCAATTTTCCTCTTGGGTCAAGCTCATAGGTATGAGGTTCCATCCATAGTTTTCTACTTCATTGTGTGCATCATTCTTACCGTTGAGCCTCTGGGAGTAACTTCTTATCTCCATTCCTGGTAGTTCATCACAGTATCTGCTAATCTCAAGGTTTCCACAAGTTGTCTCTAGTCTAAGGCAGTGCTGACGTCCTGTTTTAAGGCTGGGGTTTTCTTTCTGAGGCTGCTCTCTAAAATCTCTTGCTGCCTACTGAGTGTCTACCATCTTCAAGCTATGATTTCCTTTATAAGCCATATAAATATATGCATATATTTACTTTAGAGCTTGTCTAAATAAACAAGGCCACGATTATAGCAAACAAGTAGCTAAAATATAATTTCTTATTTATACGTCTCCTGGCTTCCAATTTGGTCTAGCCTGTGTCTTATTTTGCCTATATTATAATAATAGCCTCATAATTGGATTGTTTTAATTGTCCTTGGACAAACTACAATCCATTTCCAATTGGCTAGCTATGAAGCTAATCCTCCTTGTCAATTTGAGTGGATTTAGAATCTCCATGGAAACTAACCTCTGGGCATGTCTATGAGGGAGTTTTAGACTGGGTTAATGGACGTGGAAAGTGTCACCAAAAATGCAGACAGCATAATTCCATTGGCTGGGTCACAGAGTCAATAAGAGGCAAAAAATTAGCCTGCATTGTAGCAGTCATCTCTCCTTGTTGCCTGTTGGAGGATGCATTGTGAGAAGATTCCTCTTGCTCTTGCCACCATCCGTTCCCATCCTGCTGGACTACATCCTAGGACTTTGTCCCAAAATGAACTTTTCTGTCCTTAAATTGCATCTGTAAAGTGTTTAGCCAGTATGAGAAGAAAAATAACTAGCACAATAGCCAATACCCAAGACATTGCTGCTTTTCTACTCATAGTGGTTCACAGGTTCTTGTTCCACTGGACACCAGTGACCAAGTCAAGAGCTACAGTAGAGCTCCATTTTTCTGATGTTTGGAGCACATCCCTTCCTCCACACTTGCTATTGTCTATGACTGAAGCTCTCTCCCTAGTTGTCCACTGGACTTATGCCTTCACACTGCTCAGATAAGTTCTTGGATATAAGGAGGATATTTCTGGGCCATACCCTTTACATTCACCACCATCTATCAAGCTATGCAGCTCTTATGCCCTTTGCATTCTGCATTCTTCTTTGCGACACTTCTGGACCACTGATTGTGCTTTTATTTAGTTTACCTCTCCCTCCTTAAATTTCAGCTGTTAAAGAGTGTGAATTTAGCCTTTATGTTCAACTGTTCTGTTTTCAGTGTCTGGACTAACAGCTGTATTGTAATAACCATTGAAAAATTGTTTACAGGATAAATCATTCAATATAGACAACAAGAAAGAGTGATAATTACTGTAATGTCAGAGAAGCACATACTTCTATAAAAATGATTTCAAGTATCAGCTTTTAAAAGCGATCTGACAAAGGTCACCTAAATACTGTAGTAAAAATGACATAAAAATAAGCCAGTCGTCACAGTGACTATTATCTGATATGGCAAAGCATTTTCTCAGTGCTCTTCCTTTCACAAATAAATGTATATTCAATGGTGACGAGCACTGAAGACCTTTCCTTTCAAAAATAATTTTAGCAATTCACACTTGTAACCAATGTGCACAGAGCTCTTAACCTGAAGTCTAGCAAAGTACCATGAAGCAGCAAAGAACCAGCATTTGACAGCTTCCGATGGTAATTAAAGAAGAGAACAATGACCTTGCTTATCTTAAATAAAAACCTCTTTCCAGTCTGCATTTGCTTTCAGGTGAATTTGCTGCCTGTGTTTAATTTCTTCATCCATTTTGCAAGTTCATGGTTTTTCTCTTTTAGAGTTTCCACTTGAATATAATTGACATCCTGTGTTTACTAGAAATTCAACACACAGTTCAAGACAACTTATTCACTTCTCTCACTTATTCTTTTTTTTCTATTTTCTTTTTATTTATTTTACATCTTAACCACAATGTCCCCTCCCTGCTATTTTCCAGTCTCTCCCTCCTTTCTCTCTTTTCTCCTGTACTCCTCCATTTCTTTTTAGAAAAGTTCCTGCCGGGATAAATATCCACTAGCCATGCATATCAAGCTGGAATAAGAATAGGCCATTTTGTTTCTATTAAGGCTAAACAAGGCAAACTAGTAGGAGGAAAGTGTCCCAAAGGGAGGCAAAGCAGCCAGAGACAGCTCCTGCTCCTACTGCTAGGAGTCACCAAAAAGATCAAATTGCACAATTGTAACGTATGTGTAGAGGGCGTAGGTCAGTCCTGTGTAGTCATTAAATGTCTCCCAACAGCAATAATAATAACACCCAGGGCCCAGATGGTTTTAGTACAGGATTCTACCTGACTTTCAAAGAAGAGTTAATACAAATTATCCTCAAATCTTTCCATAAAATAGAAATAGAATGAACAATGCCAAGTTCATTATACAAGGCCACCCTGATATATAACAATACAAAGACTTCACAAAGAGAATTTCAGACCAATCCCCCTCATAATATTGATGGAAAATACTCTATAAAATATCCACAAACAGCATCCTGGAACACATAAAAGAGCTCATCTACCACGTAGGTTTCATCCCTCCTTAATGGGAGATGGCTTATCATATGAAACTCTATCAATGCAATTCATAATATAAACAAACTGAAAGAAAAAAATTTGGTCATCTCCTTAGATGCTGAAAAAGCCTTTGACAAAATCTAACACCCCTTTAATCATGTACAATAAAAGCTCTTATGGATAAAAGTCTTGGAGAGATCAAGGATACAAGGCACATGCCTAAACACAATAAAATCAATATACAGCAAGTCAATAGTAAACATCAAGTTAAATGGTGAGAAATATAAAGCAATTCCACTAAAATCAGGCACAAGATAAGGCTGTCTCCTCTTTTTACATCTATTCAATATAGTACTTGAAGTTTTGGCTAAAGCAGTAAGAAAACTAGAAGAGATCAAGTGGATATAAATTGGAAAGGAAGAAGTCAACATATCCCTATTCACAGGTTATATGATAATATGCAGAAGTGACACCCAAAATTCTACTTCTACAGCTGATAACCACCTTCAGCAAAGTGGGTGGGTACAAAATATATTCAAGAATCAGTAGCCTTCCTATATAAAAACAGTAAACAGGCTGAGAAAGAAATCATGGAAATAATACCCTTCATAATAAACACAAAATATATAAAATATCTTGATGTAACACTAACCAAGCAAGTGAAAGATCTATATTACAAGAACTTCAAGTCTCTGAAGAAAGAAATTGGAGAACATATCAGAACATGGACACATCTCCTATGCTCATGGATTAGTAAGGTTAACATAGTAAAAATGACTGTCTTACCAGAAACAATCTATAGATTCTATGTGATTCATAGAGATTCCTAACATTTCAACACAATTCTTCACAGATCTTTAAGGTACAATACTCAAAGTCATGGAAAAACAGCAGCAGCAGCAACAACAACAACAACAATAACAACAACAACAACAACAACAACAACAACAACAACAACAACAAAAACCCAACAACCAAGGATAGCTAAGACAATCATGTATAATAAAAGAACATATGGATATATCACCATCCTTGCTTTGAAACTGTACCACAGAGCAATAGTAATAAAAACTGCTTTGTATTGACACGAAAACAAGCCAATTCATGAATGGAATCAAATTGAAGACCCAGAGGTAAATCTATATGCCTATGGACATCCGGTTTTTATAAAGAAGCCATAAATATACAATAGTAAAAAGAAAGACTCTTCAACAAAATGTGCTGGTCTAATAGGCTATCAGCTTGTAGAAGAATGCAAATAGATTCATATCTATCACCCTGCACAAAACTGAAGCCCAAGTGGATCAAAGACCTCAATGTAAAAGTAGATACACAGAACCTGATAGAAAGTGAGGTATAGACTTGAACACATTGACACAGGAGACAACTTCCCAAACAGAAAGAATAACAACAGCTCATGTACTAAGATGAACAATTAATAAATGGGACTTCATAAAGTGGAAAAGCTTCTATAAGGCAAGGGACACTGACAAAATGGCAGCCTATGGAACAGGAAAATTTATTTTACCAACTCCACATATGACAGAGGTGTGTCACCCAAAATATGTAAATAACTCACGAAGATAGACATCAGAAAACCAAATAACCCAATTAAAATGGAGTAACAAGCAAAAGAGGATGCTCAAAAGTGGAACCTCTAATGGCTGAAAAGCACTTAAAGAAATGTTCAACAGCCTTAGTCATGAGGGAAATACAAATCAAAACAATTCTGAGATTCCACATTATACTTCTCAAAATGGTTAAGAAAAACTCCTATCAGTAGGGAAATCTTAGCCAGATCTGGCCATCTCCTGTAATCAAGCATGACTTCCAGTGGAGGGATTGGGAGGTCAACCCTGTGAAACAAACTTTCAACCTACAATTTTCCTTCCTATATGGCATGCTGGGTCAAGGTGACCCAGAAATAATGGCAGTAACCAACCAATGACTGGCTCAGCTTGATACCCATGCCATGAGAGGGAGTCCATACATGCACTGCCTGGAAGGCCAGGAGCCAGAGACTGGATAGCCCAAGACCCCTGACAGAACCATACATGAATGCCAAAAAGCCCCAAAATAGTCAATGAAATGATTCCTAATGATATTTTGCTAAACTCACATAATAGCATCTGGTCCAATTGTCATTAGCTGTGATAGAAACAGATGCACAGACCCACAGTGAAACATTAGTCAGAGCTGTGTGCCGGGGGCCAGCCCCAGTGGGGGTCTTCTTTCTTGTTGGTTCTTCTTGAGGCAGCAGAGGGGAAAGAGCATTGGAGGAGGGTATGACTTTGTCTTATGAGATATTTAGGGTTGCTGTATAATAAAAAATGTTTACTTATCTAAGTCTAGGACACTATGCTACTGTAGCTGACCTGCCTTCTGTGTTCTTCTGAGGCCAGAAATTGTAGTTTCTGTCACTTAGCACTCCATCATAAACAGCAGGAGATTAAGTAAAAGATTAATTGCTAGAACTTTTTTCCTTTTGTCCAGATGCCTCTTGCTGAAGGCTAGGGCAAAGTTTGGAGCAATAAGCTTCTATTGAACCAGGATAAGAGAATCACACTCACAGAAGGAAAAATTTTCACAGAAGCAAATATACATAAACTCACAGAAGTTCATATACAGATTCATGATTCATGAATGCACATTTATACATTTCAACTCAACCAGTTGGGTTCAGTTTGCATGCATTCTCACAATTATATACTTACACACACCTGCATAATTTACACAACTACATACTTACACACATACATCCATACTTACATATACATATGGAGCAAAACCTTTAATGCATAGAGAAAGAAAAAGCTTCTACCTTTCAATGCTAAATGAATGAAACCCAAGTTTGTAAGAAGAAAGCTTTGTTCCTTTAATAAGACTAAGCCTGCCTTGTTACTAAGAAAAGACCTGTTCTGTCCCATGGTAAGGAGAAGCCTGCCTGCTCCTTCTGCTCTCTCTGTGACTTCTTTATTTTTTCTTTCCTTCTGCATTCTGCACATTGCTCTCCTAGTTTTTTATGTTACCTATAGTTTATAAGTTAGATCACTCTCCATTCTCCTTCATATCTTGCTCTCTCCTCCTACTCTGAAGTCACAACAATGCTCTTACTCTCAATGCCTTTCCTTCCAATGTTGAGCCTATACTTTTTTATTGGATATTTTCTTTATTTACATTTCATATGTTATCCCCCTTCCCAGTTCCCCCTCTGGAAACCCCCCATCTCACTTTCCCTCCCCCTGCTTCTATGAAAGTGCTCTCCCCCCACTCCTTCCCGCTTCCCTGCCCTGGTATTTCCTTACACTGGGGCACTGAGCCTTCCCAGGACCAAGGGCATCTCCTCCCATTGATGTCCTACAAGGCCAGCCTCTGTTACATGTGTAGCTGGAGCCAAGGGTCCCTCCATATATACACTTTGGTTGGTGGTTTAGCCCCTGGGAGCTCTGGAGGTTCTGGTTGGTTGATATTGTTGTTCTTCCTGTGACTTGTAAACCCCTTCAACTCCTCAGTTCTTTCTCTAACTCCTCCCCTGGGGACCCTGTTCTCAGTACAATGGTTGGCTGCGAGAATCTGCCTCTGTTTTGTCAGAATCTTGCAGAGCCTCTCAGGAGACAGCTATATCAGGTTCCTTCTATATTCTCCTTGAGTTCAGTTCTGTCTAAAAAGTGTTCTAAAACTCTCCCTCAGCTCAGTTCCCTCTCACAGCTCAATTCTTCTCTGCTTAGTTCTTCTTAGCTTAGTTATGACTCTTATTTTTGTCCTCAGCACTTAAGTGTCTTTCAGAATATAGGATCATATGTTAAAAAGTTTATCAGAAGTTCACACAGAAAATCAAATCATAAATTGAAGTAGAAGTTTACAACAGAGAATGTTTACATGCATATCCATTAGGAGTAATTATCTGGCTAAACATCCATCACAGTCCCACAGGTTCATTGTAAGTTGAAAACCATAACTAAGTTATTAGTGAAGATTTGTATAAATAAACCCAGTCAACATTTTATCTTCTGTCCTAGCACCTATAATAAATTGTTCCCTTTTTATAACCTTTGGCTAATTTTTTTACAACCTCTTGGAATGTGCTCTGAGTAGGAGAAAGTCTGGTTACTATCTAAGAACAATTAACTGGTGACATATGAGAGACTGGCAGAGTTCTCACTGCAGTTTTGACTATTAGAAAAAGACTTAATATCAGTCCCACTATAAAAGAGCTTAATAACTACTGATATAATTTCAGGAATTCTTATAAGGTCATCATTAAGACTTAAGAAGTCATCTATTTGTCTATGTAGCATCACTAAAAGACAGTATATCTTCATAGATCTGAAGAGATCTGCTCCAAAGGGAAGGGCTATTTATTTAGTGATTGTTAAATAATAACTAGGAAAGCATATTAATAGCAGGAATCTTTCCTAAAATGAATTCATCTACATCCTTGTCTAATAAGAGTGAATCTATTGTAGTTTATATCATAATCTGAAGCAGACCATCTCACAAAGATCACCTGCTAGTTATTAGCTTGTCCTATTGGGGTTCCTGACATCTGGGGAATCCAGAGAAAGGAAAGGATTGTAGGAACCAAAAGGGTGAAGGACACCTCAAGAAAACATATAGAATCAACCAACCAGCGCCCACAGGAACCCAAAAGATTAGATCTCACTCTATTTCTAACTTCAAGGATTGGAGTTATGTTAACAAAAACATTGCTTTGATGCCACATAAATCACCTCATTTTCCTTAGATAGGTTGCATTAACTTATACTTGTAACTGAAACACATAATATGTTAAAATAGTTTATATTAATAAAAACAGGAGCTGTAGCAATGAACAACTATTCTCTATCAATTTTTTGTACATGTGTTGCACACTCTCATGACATCATGCTCAGGATACTTTTAAGGCTGCATGCTAGGGCTGCCTACCTCTTTCCTTCGGAGAAGACTCCAGTAAACATTGCCTGCTCTGAAGGAGGGAAAGCAAACACTCATCACACATGCAAAAAGACAAGGTCTCTCTGAGTGAGAACAGAATCTTCACATATTTTTATATCATGTTTTTGGATTTGAATTGTAATGTTAAGAATAACAGAGAATGTAAAATCTCTGAGTCACCAAGCAGTAAATGTCCTGCCAAACCTTCTTTTGACGATTCGTAGTCTAATGTGAAAGGCCTATTAAGTAGGAATTGATGTTTGATTGCCATGGTTTTTTGCCCTTTCTTCTTCTATCCTCCCAAATCTTCTCTCCTGCCTTTCTTTTCCCTTCCTCCCTCTCTATTAGCTTCTCCTTCTCTTTTTCACCTGTCTTCCTCTCCTTTATTTTCATGTCTTGTTTTCCTCTTGCTCTCTGCACTTCTAACTTCCCCCAACTTTAACTACCTCCACCCCCGGGTATAGTAACAATATAGTTTATCTCTAAGCAAGCTGATGGTGTCCTATTGTCTTAGTCAGTGTTCACTGCTGCGAAGAGGCACCATGACCAAGACAGATATTATAACAGAAGGCATTTATTTGGTACTTGCCTAGAATTTTAGAGTTTTAGTATATTTCTATCATGGAAGAGATCATGGCAGCCTCCAGGCAGACATGGTGCTAGTGGAGAAGTTGAGAGTTCTATATCCTTTTTTATAAAGTTTTTTTTCATATTGGAAGTCATGAGGTCAATACTCCTTTATTTTATTTAGCACAAGGATTTTCTTTAATCTATTTATCTGCTTGAGCACAGGACTTAGCTCCATTATGTTTCCTGGTATCCCCCTTTTCCCCAAATAGTACATTTGTATTCCTTTTTTACTCAGTCTGCTCCACTTCATTATAGATTTGCATAATACTGACCGCTATTAACTGCGTGTCATAGTCAATACTAGTATGTTTTGAAATATCCTCTGTCAATGCCATTAATCCAAAACACTTCAATTTAACTTCAGACAAACTTTCAGACAAGGAAAAACCCAGCTACATTCTTCACCGAAATATCACAAGAAACATCTCTAGGACACTTATGCTTCTTCTTCTCTGAAACCTCTTGAACTAGACTGTACATTGCACCACTGTCCCTCCTGCTCCTACTAGGATGACCAATTCATCCCTACTTTGAGCATTCAACTGCTTTCTTCATTAAAGTCCCAAAGTTCACATTGTGCCAAAAGAAATATGGTCAGACCTGTTTCAACAAAAACTCATTCCCTGATACCCAGTTTTGTCTTAGATTTCGATTGCTGCTAAGGGACACCATGATCTCAGAAACTCTTAAACAAAATTACGTAATTAGGACTTATTTCAGTTTCAGAGGTTTTAGTCCCTTAGCACTGGCAGGAATCATGGCTGCAGGTGGGCAGACATTTGGCTGGATAAGGAGCTTAGAGGTCTACATACAGATCCACAGGCAGCAGGAATATATATATAGAGAGAGACATACTGGGACTCTTGATCATTTGAAATCCCAAAGCCTACTTCCAGTGACATATTTCATCCCACAAGGCTGACATACTACAACAAGGCCACTCCTCTGCCCTGTCAAGCAGTGCCACTCCCTAACCACCAAGCATTCAAATATATGTACCTGTGGGAACCATGCTTAATCAAAAAACTATACATAACTACTAGTTTTACAAAAATAACTAACATGATTTATACTAAGTATACAAATCCATATGCTTGTGTGTGCACAAGCATATACATACATATATACATACACATATATGTATATATATATGTATATATATGTATATATATATATATATACACATTAAGGTTGGCCAAAATCTGGTAATAATTCATCTATGCCCATTTAAAGGTGGTAATTTTGAAACTCTTCAAATGAAGATGTCTGTAGAATAGAGTGTAATTTAGTAAATGAATTTTTGCTTATCATATGCAAAGTTCTAAGTTCAATCTTGCCACCATACATACTTAAAAAAAGGTCTGACGCAATATCTTGAACAAGACATTTAAATGTAATACTAAATGTTAGAATTTAGGATATCTAAACCAATTAATTTTCTTTTAAACAATGAAATAAAATACAGAGTATGAAAGCATTGATTTATTTTAAAATGTTATGATATCTTAAAATATTGAAACAACAAATTTTATGAGGGAAATATTATCCACTACTGACTGGATGAGAGGATTCTTAATTTTTTTTACAAAGTTAGGAATATTACTAAATACAGAAAATTGAAAAGGCGGAAAAGTCCTGAATTCAGGTGTAATCGGGACAACCTTTACCTGAGTATCCCATGCATTTCTCATGTAATCTTAAAAACCACATTAAGGACTCGGGACACTAGACACAGAGTCATAAGAGAAAACTTAATTACTTGTCCATGTTCACCTTTCTGGAGGATGAGGAAGCCAGACACAAATTCTTATTTCCATACCTCAAAAGAGTTTTCTCCTTTACTACGTTTTACTGCCTCAAATGAATGTAATGATAGGACAAAGTCCTGTAGAGCTTTACACATATTCCTGAGCAAAGACAGAGGTTTTACCCATCTCGTCAGATACCGATCCGTAGTGAGGAAAAGACCCGAACAATTCTATGCTGAAGTACAGAATTAAAAACTTGAGTTGCTTTGGCATCTAAGATGATCTACTAAATTAAAGATGTTTTCTATTTAGGATTATATTATTTTCCTGATTATTAATGAGAACATTTCATTTTCAGGAGTATAAAAGAAGAAGGCAGACGTTTTAGTTAGGGTAGTGTATATAACAAAATAGTTCATGTTTATGAGCTTCTAGAGATTTGACTTCTATGTACACATGCGTTCCTACATTTAATTTATTGTTCCTCAGTGATGCCTCTAATCCTAGTATGTTTATCAGAGTTCCTTGTTTGTAAGGGATATGGCATGTTGATGAGGCACTGATACTAAATAGGACGGGACCTGTATGACATTTTCAAGATATCAAAGGTCATGACAAAATGTGAAATGAAATCAAGTGACAGACGCAAGCAAGTGGTTCACGGGGCTGGGTCTGCGTGAGTGTACGTAATGGTCTCGTAAGAGACAGGAGCGTCCATTTTACACAGGAATGGTTGTTTCTCTAATAGTGTTTTCACTAGGAAACTAAGAATCAGATAATTATTATTGAGCATTTACAATTTTTCACATTAAAAAAATCTGATTATCAGGACTGGGTAGATGGCTCTTGCAAAGACCAAAATTCATATTCCTGCACTTGCCTCTGGTGGCTCCCAACTCCTCCTAACGCCAGCTCCATGGCATCCAACACTGCACTTATGGGTACAATACCCACACGTAAGCACAGAACTGAAGGCAAAAATGTAAAAGTATTTTTAAATTTCTGTTAAAAATCATTAATTTATGGCATTTATATATTTTTACATTAACAAATCCCTTGCTATCTTCGAAATGTAAGACAGATTAAAAAATGAGAGATCAAAGGTAAAATTTAAAAGCTAACTGGACCACTCAAAGAAAAATAAAAACTGTATTAAAATGATAACTCCAATTTAGGAGGTTCAAACTAATGATTGTTTGAAAGGTGTTTAAAATAAATTGCTATAATTATCTTAGAATCGTGTCGAAATAATTGGTTTTCTTTTGCTTGCTAAGTGTATCGTGTTTGTATGAGGTTTTTCTTTGACTATTTTCTTTTGATTATCTGAGAGAATAAATAGAAGCATGCAGAATGTTCCCCATAGTTTAAGCTTGAACAATTCTATGATGTATTGCACATATTCTCTATGCAGAACGTGTGGCCCCTTGTGTGCTCAGGCCAAGTCGCTTGCAAATGGAGCCTTCATTTCAGTCTAATAGTATGACCTCCTTGAGAGGTCACATGACTCAACTGGATTTATTGTGTGGTACAAATCCTAGGCTAAGAATAGAGAGTGGCATGTAAGTATTTGATTGACACTATAAAACAGCCTTTGTCATAAAAGGGATGTAATCATTGCTATAACAATAGACATGAGAGTACAGGAGAAATCTGAAGCTATGAAATGTGTCTAGGCCCATAGAAGGAGAAGACCATCCTGTAATGTCAAGAAGTAATATATTCTGCCAGGCAGAAACTGAAGGAAATACAATCCACAGAGCGATTGCCAATTTGCTAATTGAAGATTGCCCAATTGCTAATTGAATCTTATGTATTTCATACATATTTTATTTGATTGCATTAGATAAAACACACTGGGAGAAATCACTGTTTTTTACTTATATTTCCTTATAAAATATTCATGCACAATGCATTATCTGAAAAGAAAAAATCACTTTCTCTGTATAGAAAAATTTGTATTTATGTATATATTCAGATATGTATAAAAATTAATAGTGAACACATAATACACATACCTATTTAATAGATTGATATGACATTATATTGTATAGATTACAAAGATTTAAGTCATAATTATATTGTGCTAAGCAATCAGAATTTAAAAATATACAACTCACTAAGTCCAGTTATTTTGCCCATAAGTGGGTGGGTGTGCAGCCACCCTTTGGAGCAGGGAAATTCTATTAGTGGCTACGTTTTCATAATTTCTGTTCTCAGAAACTGTCACTTATTCTCCTGTAGTTGTGTCATCTGGAAGCTTACTGCTTCTGTCTGCTAACCTAGTCCTGGAAGCTTCTAGCCTCTATACAATCTTATCTAGACCTACAATGTTTTCAGCCTCTGAAACTTGCTACTGAGTAAGATGATACCTTTCTTGTGCTTTCTGAACTCTGGCTGGCTGGTTCAAGTCAGCTCTTCTGGCTCAAACTTCTCTCCAAACTGACTGATCCAGTGTTGAATCTCTCAGTTTCTCCTGAATTGCTCTGATTGGCCTCAGAACAGCTTTGGAAACATGTTCTAATCTTCTGGCTGTTTCTCACTCTTGGCTCTTTCTGTCTTCATCTGCCTGACTTGCTCTCTCCCTGCAACTTGTCTCTCTGTAACAGTCCCAGTAAAACAGTCTCCTCCTCTTTGCCCCTCTCTCACCGGGCTGCTCTCCTCACTCTCTTCCCTTTCCTCGTATTTCTCTTGGGCATATCCTATTCTGTCAGTCTTCCGCTGACTCCTCACATTGTCTGCTACTCAATTAGACATCACCTTCAACACGGCTGTTTCCTTCTACAAACTAACTTTCCCTTCATTGTTTGGGATCAAAGTTGTGTCCTAACAGTGTGTCTTTATTCCAGCCAGAGGGACTAAAGGTGAGCCACACTGCAAGTGGAAACAAGTTTTGTTTTTCAATAAATAACATAATTTTGGGGTTCACAGTGTGATCAAATATCCTGCAGCACCCCTCTCATACTATATGGGGCCTGCATGTACTGTACCATACAGATGCTAAAATTTGACTGGCTTGGTCTGGTAGCATGCCAGTGATCACAGCTGCTATAAATGCATGACTATTAGCCAGGTCATGTACAGATAAAGAGAATTTCATAGCACGGTTGCCATCCCTTGACTAGTAAATTCTTTGTAATTTCTTAAGACTTCTCTAAACCTTGGAATGTGTTTAGGGACTGGGAAGACAATGAAAGGTTGGTACAGGTGGTTAGCTTAGGGATGAGACTTCAGCACTCTGACCAGTTATGTATCCCATTTACTGCAACCCACTGGAAAAAAGAATCTTCTTTGACAGAGTATGAATGTAGATCAGATCTACAGATATAAAAATAAATATTTAAACAGTAATTTGTTGGCATACTTGTTTAGTAAAACAGAAGAAGACTCTACCCTAAGACCCATTTTCCTAGCCATAAGCTATGACAAAGTTTAGTATATCAGACACAGGATCCTTCCTGTGGAACAGGCATCAAATACAATCAGAAAGTGATTAGTTACTCCATAACATTAATATTACTATTGCACTAGTAGGCATATATTTGCCTGGTATGTGTGTATTGCGGTATGCAGGATCTTGCCCCAGGTAAGATCCCTGCTGTCTTTTATTTCCCAGCAATCCTGAATGGCATTTTTCAGCTCTTGAATTATAGCCAGCTGAGAGAAAGTTTCCTGGTCAGTTTGACTTTGATTTCTCTTACATTGTTTAGCCAAAGTGCATGTTACCTTTAGCAGTAAGAAAATGATACTGAGTTTTAAACACTGTATTCTATGAGAGCACCTAGTAGATCATGTTAATCATGTATAAGATCAGTGTCACACACATTTAATCAAAGCTCCTAGCCAGTTTCATAGTGTTGTTAACTTCTGGGTGTTCTTCCTACTTCCTGTTCTTGATTTTTCTACCATAGTATACCATGCCTTTTAAGAATGACTGACTTCTCATCTTCTAAAATCTCCTAATACCCAGGATACAATTTACAGACCACATGAAGCTCAAGAAGAAGGAAAACCAAATTGTGGATGCTTCAATCCTTCTTAGAAGGGGAACAAAATACGGGAGGAAATACAGAGACAGAATGAGTAGCAGAGTCTGAAGGAAAGGCCATCCAGAGACTGCTTCACCTGGGAATCCATTCCATATGAAGCCACCAAACCCAGTCACTTTTGCTGAGAAGTGCTTGCTGACAGGAGCCTGGTATAGCTGTGTCCTGAGATGCTCTGCCAGAGCCTGACAAATATAAAGGTGGCCGCTTGCACCCAACCATTGGATGAAGCACAAGGTTTCCAATGGAGGAGTTAAAGAAAGGACTGAAGGAGTCGAAGGGTTTGAAACCTCGTAGGAAGAACAACAAAAATCAACCAATCAGACCCCGCCGGAGCTCCCAGGCACTAAACAACCAAAGAGTACAAGTGGGGAGACCCATGCATGGCTCTAGCAACATATGTAGCAGAGGATGGCCTTGTCAGGCATGACATTGAGGGAGAAGAGGCCCTTGGTCCTGTGAAGGCTAAATGCCCTAGTGTAGGGGAATGCTGGGGCCAGGAGGTGGGAGGGAGTGGGTGGGTCGGTGGGGGAGCTACCTCATAGAAACTGAGAAAGCGGGGGATGGAATAGGGGTTTCCAGGAGGGGAAACCAGGAAAGGGGATAAAATTTGAAATGTGAATAGAGAAAATATCCAATAAAAGAAGAGAAAAAAGGAAAGAATCAATTCTTTTAATATGCTTTTGCAATCTCAGTGTACCATTCTTGAGAGCTGTCCTGGCACAGTAGATACTTCAGCTTCTAGCACAAGTGAGGTGAATAATACTTTGTGCCTTTCCATCTATCTTATTTTACTTGACTTCCATATGCCCTTCAGTACCAACTTTTATTTTAATTTCTAGACATCCTACCTCCCTGACCCTGTTATTCAGAATGACCCTTCCCTTAAGCAAATGAAGGTTTTACATGGAACCAAATTTTGTTCCTATGCTCTCTCCCATCACAGACTGTCCATCCAGCACAAAGAGATATCTATAAATAGAAACAAATAGTTTCTATTCCCATTAGCCATGGATGGTGGCTTGGGTATGCTGGGAACATAATACTGAATACATACTAATTTTTCTTGATATTCTTCCATAATTTTACTCATATTATTTCCTAATGCGTAATGATTTTTAGCTGGAGGTAGTTCCAAGAAAAATGTCTCCATTTGTTATTTGACTCACACTTCTTTCTTTTAATAATATTTTAAAAAATTAGAATAGGAAATAATGGGTTTCCTTATGGCATTCCATTTAGGCATGTCCCCATTCAGCCCATTGGTCATTGTCTTCTCATCTCCCCAGTCCATCTCCTGCAGATTCTTTCTTTCTCTCTCCAAAATAGTGTCGTCTGCCTTCATATCACATGTATTCTCTTTCATCACACACACACACACACACACACACACACACACACACACACACACACACACAGACACACGCACGCACGCACGCACACACACACACACACACACACATGCACGCACACACACACAGGCCTGATTGTGTATAATGCAGAAACATGTGTAGGAGAACTCTGATTTATTATGATATAATGATTCACTTTCTTAGTAACATATTTTCATGTGAGTTAATTTCTGTCATGTTAATTCATTGTAGTTCAAACTTCAAGGCACTATATTATATCATTTTGATTCCATTTGGTTTCTTCTCTATGAAGTAGATATTTCTGATTCCATGCCTTAATAAACAACTAAAGACTCTTAGCACATAGATTTTTCAATTGAAATAAAATCTACTGACATATTTATCCTGAAAATGTATATATATATATATATATATATATATATATATATACTACAACATTTCTATAATGGTTACAAATTGAGCAAAGTAAGAGAGCTGACATATCTCATGATATTAATATGAACATTCGATAAAATATAACCTTCACAGATACATAATTCAATGATATAGACACCATAAACATCCAAGAAGCAAATTTGTTGCTATCTTATAGTTTTTATTTTGTATTTTTCAATCAGTTTAACAACAGTGCATCATGATGTACTTGTTGCTTCTAAGATAATTCCACTTGTCATGGTAACCATTAAGCAGCCTTGCATGCCTATAATATGAATATCAAAGGTAAACTTTATCACTTGAATTATTACCTTTTTCCAATAATAATATTTATAAAAAAGAACCCACAAAATAGAAGAATGTCTACTTTTATTGACTGATTAAAAAAACAGCTATGTGTGTTCCCATGGTCATTTCAAATAACAGTATATTTAGATGCTAATTTAAACTAAATTCATTCATTAAATGAATAATATGTGAAAGATTAAGATTTATATTTTAGTAGCTTTCTCAAGGACTAAAATTCATTTAGATGTGGGATTTACATTCATATTGCCCTTTGGCTAACCCAAAAGTTGGAGAGCTCAGAATTTGATGCTTTTGCCTGGAAAATAATCTAACTAATAAAAGACTTTTATGGAACTTAACTTTCCTGAATTAGGAGGTCACAGACAGAAAGTGCAAAGGGTTGCAAAACACTAAGTATAGGCTGTTCAACTGAGATCATCAAATATTTATTGAGTTTTTGCTATTTGTAGAGCCCTGAGCTATGAGGTATGGGGAATTTAAATCCAAGCAAAACTAAGTCCTTAATATCAAGGAGCATATTATAGAAGAGATGTGTTATCAGATCTCACTTCGTCAAGCAGAGAGCTAGGATAAAGGAGCTTCAGGAGGGACCCTGAGAGAGACTATCTTGAGTGATCAGTAGGTTAAGATGGACTCTAAGTACATTCTGGTTCATATTTAAGGTCTGCATAGAACATAGAGTGAGGGTAGATTGGGGCAATTTACACTCATGAAATTTTCTTTAAATATTGAACCATCTTCATAAACTCTGATTTCAGTGATGCACAGAGGATCATGGACAGGAACAGCTTTTCACTAGGAAACTCAAGAAAGTGAAATAAAATATGGAGTCCAGGTATTTGATGCAGTGAAAAGTTGCACAAGCAATGTTAAAGGAGGAAGGGAAATTAACAGTGAGAATTGTCCTTGTAAGGTTATTCTGGAGGGTATCCTCGGAATCTGCATCAAAGTGTGTGTGTGTGTGTGTGTGTGTGTGTGTGTGTGTGTGTGAGCGCATGTGTGCTGATTCCATGTAGAGGGGCGATTTCTTCTCAGAAATTCCCCCAAACACCAGAGATACAATAGATGATGGACAGGAGATTAAAGGTCTGTTCAGGGCATTCTTGGAAAGCAAATAATAAGTTCTAGAATTCTGATAAAAATGAAGACTAGAGTGCTGGATTTAGAAAAGATCTGGAGGTTGTGTTATACATGTAAGACATTGGATAGAGGGCAATGGTTAAAGTAGAGACATTCTAGATACAGTCACCTATTAAGATATACTTTAAGTACTTTAAGTAATAGAGGGGATTAATGAATTGTACTATTGAAAATTGAAAACTACATAAGACAATTTGAGACAGCCTACTGATAGAGCACTTGCATGACATCCAAGAGGTTCTGGGTTTGATGCCCAGCACTACAAAAGTAAACAATATATGGAAGAAAGAATCATGCATCTAAGACAAACATACTAAATGACTTACAGGAGAAATTGCAGAAAGAGTGGATCAAGAACATTAACAGCAGCAAGCTTTGGGTTGAACTTTGGTTAGAAATTTAAAAGAGCAAAGTATATCAATATATAACCCAGGGATTCATGAAAATATCTCTCAGATCTTTACATAACTCATGATATGTAATAAATAAAATTAAACATGGAGTGAGGAAAAGCAATTCCTACAGAATGGCCTACTTTTGATGTTAACATGGTCTTGAAAACACACACACACACACACACACACACACACACACACACACACACACCGCTAAATGCACATGCAAACTTAAGATGTTAGAAGAAAGCCAGAACATAATAGGGCTATGAAAAAAAATAGAAAATTCTTTAAATTTTTGAGACAGGCTCGGACTATAGTCCAGAGTAGCTTTAAACGTAAACTTCCCTTGCTTCAATTGTTCAAATGCTGGGATTGCAGGTGTGTACTTTCACAATCAGCTAAAAATAAAAAAAGCATAGAGATAAATGTGATGGTATATAAAATAAAATAATAACCATCTTGGTTTGGGTTGAACTGAAGGGGAATAAATATTGTTTAAATATTAAAGATCAGTGCATGTGGGAAAAATTAATAGAAAGTCTTGAAAATAGGTCAGAAGAGATAGGTACACTAACATACAGTTTAGCAGAAACTTGATACCATCAGTTAATAAAACAATACACGGAATTAGAGTCTTATGAAAAGAACATAAAGAAGAGATATTTAACAAACAGTTCAGCACCCAATACATAAGGAGTGTTCAAATTCATGATAATTACAGACTCATAGACTCTTGGATGCCAAGGTCACATAGTGAAATACCCATTAAATCCACATCCAAGTGTATCTTAATTAAATACCAGAGAACCCGCAATATAGAACCAGGAAGTAAATGGGTAAAAAACATATCTCTATGATTGCCATTTCAGGCAATATTCTCCAAGTTCATCCATACTGTCATAGCTATCTAAATGCCCTTTAGGATTATTAGCAATACTGAACACTATGTAACACTTTATGCTTTCCAATTCATTATATTAATAAGAATTCATAACTATGATGAATATCTAAGATAGTGTTAAAGAAAAACCTTTTTATATGGACTCATGATTTTAGAGGCTTGAATCTATGGTCAGCTTGGTCCATGGCTGAGGAAAGCTATGTGGAATACAGTGAAATACCAATTTAATAAAGATGGAGGGAGAAAAATAAACAAACAAACAAACAAACTAACTAACTAACTAACTAACTAACTAACTAACTAACTAAAAACTGATCACTTTGTGGTCCTCAGGAGAAGTGAAGGGAATATAGAACAGTGTCAAGGCAGAAAACAACCATATGATGTGTTTCCTTCAGATATGCCCTTCTTACAGTTTCCTACACCCACCTCACTGAGTAACATCAGAGGGTGGGGACCATGCAGAGACAAAAGAGCCAGTGATAGGCATTCCATAATCAAACCATTACAACCATTGGTAGACATTAAAAATGTTTCGTCATAGTGAACCCAATGAGTTTGCAAATATAAATATTCTTTTATATCTTAATTTCACCCAAGTAAGCAGTGGTTGGAGTTTACATTAGATGAACACTTGCCCCTTTAAGGAACTGGTATAGCATTCTACAAGAAATGCATTATTTTGTTTTCTCATCAATTGCAGAGACAAGACAGTCTCTCTTCCTTGAAGGTGTATATCTTTTATTTTCGTATAATAGCCATCACAACAAGTATAAGGTAAAGGGGAAATTAGTGAGTATTTAATATCAAACATAATATTGTAGCCTATTTTTTTCACAACAATACTTTTGGGCATTTGAGTAGAATTAGGTGCTAAGTAAAATGCTAATGAAACACAATGAATCAATGACACAGGAGCCTCTTTATTTCCCATCCCCACACTTGTGCTGAATTTTTAGAGAAGTACAGTTAATGAATGAAGCATCACAAACCAATAGAAATTGTGCTTATAATAGATAGTAAAGCAATATCTAAAATATATGTAATGGAAAAATATATAACCAATACAGTTTTGCAAACATCTTTAAAAGCATCACAAAAGTAACAAAAGGATATTTGAGCTCTATGATCCCAACACACACAGATACACACACACACACACACACACACAGACACACTCTCTCTCTCAAACACACAAACATACACACACAAACACACTCACACACAAACATACTCACACGCAAATATTGCATTAAAAAGATTTATGACAAACTGTCTAACAGGATACTGACAGCTACAGGGAATCTTATGCCATCATCTGGCACCTGCAGCTAGGTATATAAACCCCCTTCCACCCACACAGATATACACATAATTATAAATAAAAATAAATCTTTTAATTTAAGGAAATAAGTAAAACAACTGTGGGTCATCTAATGAAAAACCACTTAAAATTCAAATAACTGAGATTTTTAAAAACCATTAACGGAAAATCATAAATCTTGAAAATACAGTAGAAAGTAGTTGAATCATCTGTGTATTAGAAGTTGTGGGTAGATTTGAATGAGGAAGACCTTTAGTGGTAAAATGAGACAATACACAATCAATTTGTCACACAAGACAGCCAATTTGTCAAAAAGACCAATCCATTCTTACAGATGCAAAGTACAGGAGGACCGAGAAGAAGAAAGAAGAAAATGTCTTGCAGTCATAGTTGGGTATAACTTTCTTCCCTCTTCATTATTAATCAGATCAGTACCAGGAAAACGTATGAACACGAAAACACTTTAACAGTACTGACCCATTTGTTCAAGCTGACATTTCTAGCGCACTGCTTCCCAAACCAGCATCCTGAAGGACACATAAAAGCATTATTCAAAGCAAATCATATAAGCCATATATTTGCTTTATAGCGAATCTCAATGAATATAAAATGATGGAATTTATATAAAGTACAGTAACTGAACACAATAATACAAAATTATAAGTCAATAAGAAAAGTTATTTCTGAAATCTTTAGCAATTTAGCAGTTAAACTTCAATTTCTGAACAGCAAAACAAAACAGAATAAAAGATAAAATAAAATATTTTGCCAGTCGTGACGCTCCACGCCCTTAATCCCAGCAGTTGGGAGGCAAAGGCAGGAGGATCCCTGTAAATTTAAGGCCAGCCTTGTCTACAAAGCAAATTCCAGGGCTGATAACCAGAGAAACCCTCTTTCAATTATTTTTGAAAGTTAAACTATAATATCATAAGGATGTAGCTTAGCTGGCGGTTATTGAGGAAAATTTATATTAGTAATTGCTTACATTAGAAAATTAATAAGGCTCTCTAATCGATTTTGGATCTGTCTACAAACCAAGGAAAAGTATAAAATTAATTTCAAATGAAGAAATAAAAAATTAATGTAGAAAATAGAACTCAATTAAATAACAATGTGTGTCAATGTGTGCCTTATTTATTAATTATGTGTATTTATCAATTTACAAAATGCTGTGCTTTGTTATGGTCTTTTGATACTTGCATAACATTTATTGTCATCGTGCTTCCTCATATTAATCTCTCCTTTCATGGTGTGTCCTTTTCTCAGTAACATCCTCAGTTCCTTCTCCCTAATGCCCTTTATTTTCTCATGCCTGGTGAGTTTCCTGAAAACCATTCTTAGACAAGCAAGACGTTGTTTCAGAAAAGACTTGAGAAAATAATTCGACTGTTACCGAGTCCTGTTTACTGTACTAAATATGATGAGAGTTCAAGTTTGGTAGGTTCCATGTGTCTAGAAATTTACTCATTTTAATTCTAGGATTTCAGAATTATTGGAGTATGTTTTTTGAAAATATTCTTAGTGATCCTCCACACATAGTGATATTCATAGTTTAGTTATTAGTATGGTGTTTGTTTTTTTTAATCTCATCTCCATAGATTCATTTTACACAAGGATGGGTTTTCAAAAGACACTTTCATCCCAGTTCATACTGCACTTTAACTATCTGCACACACAACTTGTGTTCTTCCAAGCATTAGACGCAGACAAATTGGACCGTGGTGTTTCTGTGAATTCTTTCCCACTTTACCTTTTATGTGGTTTAGTACTGTTTTCACTTTCTTCTAGAATGTGAAGTACTGTGTCCACTTAAATCCCACACATCCATCAAGACGCTGAGATAGTAAGTTCCGGGCATCGTGATATATACAGGAGTCCTCAGTGTCCACTGTGTTTTGGCTTGTTTCTCTGCATCTGACGGAGCAGAAAATCCTACAGGATTCGTGGTTGTCTTTATTTTCACTAAACAGCCAGAACTACAACACTGTATCATTATTTTAAGCCCAAGCGATTGCAACTGTCAACCTGCCAAAGAAACTCTTGTTGCAAATGATTGAAGCTGTTTGAGAAGTTCACCTCCTCTTTAGCTTTAGGGGCATGGCAGTGAGCAGACAATAGACTCAATGGTAAATAATGACAGCCACTGTTGTTGCAATACAGGTGATACTATTCTAAGGATCATAAGCAACTCAAATACCTCAGACCTTATTCTTTTGTGGTGAACAAAGAATGACCATGCTATCCTTTTATACTGGTTCCATTCATTCATGCCTGTGCTTATAAAACGCAAGTAGTAAAAATGTTTTTGTTGTTGTTTTGTTTTGTTTTGTGTTTGAGACAGGGATATTCTATGCAGCCATCATTGTTTTAGAGCTCACTAGATATACCACTGGCCTCTCACATTTATGCCATTCTTCTTGCCTCTACTTCCCAGGTACTGAGGTTATAAGCATCTGACCGCATACCCAGCTAGTTAGGGAAATCCTTGCACGATTTCTCAGGGAAATTACATAAGTAAAGGGAGCCTTCTTCCCAGTTCCTTCCTGTGCCTTATGATCTGGATCTTGAAACAAATTAGCTTGGTGAAATGTCCTCCTGGGCGATGATGATGACAGTGGTGATGCTGCTCTTGGTAATACTTGTTAGTAATTGTTCATGCACTGTAATTTGAATTCGGATACACTCTATGATCTAATATTATTGTCAGCATTGTTTTACAGATGGGGGAACAGAGGTCGGTTAAATTGTTTAAGACTGAAGAAGTTTCCAAGAAAATCACATTCCTTTTCCTTTGCCATTTTTTTAACCACAGGGGCACACAGTTCTGCCAGTTGATGGGCAGCATGTCCCAATCCACTAATTTTCTCAGGTCACATGCACCAGGCACACTCAACTCCCCCCAAGTCATGCAACCAAATCTGTCTTTCCTTAAACATTATCAAAACCAGGCATGGGCGAAAGAGCATCCAACATTTTCAGCTCCGAAGAGCTCTTCAGACCCGTATTACCCATTTATCCTAACCAAGCAAATGAAATATCTACAAGAGTATTATTATTTTTTATTTTGTGACTGAAGAAAGTAACACTCGGCAGGCTTCAGTGAGTGGCTGAAGTTCACAGAGTTTGCTTTTAACCATTAGTTTGCTGATTTGGAATGGAGAGCTAACTGATGACCATTCTGTGATATCTCTTGGAGAAGCACTTGTAGAAGAAAAGCAGAGCACACAGAATTTACATTAACTGGGATTGTGCAGGATTTATTTAGAAGGGAACTTTAAATTTTATGCGATTTCCTTAAGCAGGGGACTTCTGGTGTCTAGAGATGTACGTTGAGACTTACAGTGTACTGATCGAAATATATAGAAATGAGCAAATAACTGTTTAAATCAACTGGCAGAAATATAGCCATAAAAAGTAATTTCACATTTATGTTTGAACATTGATTTTAAAACCTCAGGCTCCTAGCAGGAAATGAGAAGATGGTCATCTTTTATTTTTCCCCTGTGACTTACACACTCATCAATAAACCCTGTTCTCACCTTATTCAGTCACTGCTACCCCAAATGTTGCTAATTTTCCTATTTAAATATTTCTAATTAAGGTCTGAGTTGTGCTCTCTGTAAGGAGAACTGGCCTGGTTCTTTATCATATACATGTTAAGAAACATTTTATCCATCAAATGTGAGGATTAGTAAGCTAAAACCTTGTAGAAGACCTGATGTATTTGCAGGAAAAGAGCTCAAAGTTTATAACATGATTGACTCATTTTAACTGGGAAATGTTTTAAGACATTTTATACAAAATTGAATGCTGGGGTGTTCAGTTCAGGATGTCAGACAGCACTTTCTGTTTTCCCTCACAAGGTGAGTAGGCAGAGAGAATAATGTGGCTACAGTTTAAGGTGATGCCAGAGTCTGTATTTCATTTGATCATTTCATTTGACCATTCTTATCTGGTTTGTGTTTAGTACAATTATTCGTTTTCATCCATATGCATCTCTAATGTATTGGAATTGTACTGTAACATTGTTCTCCTAGTGCAGCCATATGTGAAACATGCAAACGTGGAGATGAGAATCTATAATAAAATCTTACTCTTTGTCAGGGGAGGTACATTCTGCAATTGGCCAGACCAGGCTACTGCCATCCAGTATGAACCCAGAGGATGCAGGATGCACTGTCACCTTTGTAACTACAGCTTAGGGTCTTGGTGTCAGGGTGTACTGATTAGCACACTAGCTGCCATGGAGTGCATACTAACACTCCCATTCTTGTGTGTATTGTACTTGGATCCCGCAGACCCTCTTGATATCCTCCATTGTTCTAGATCCTCTCTTCCCTTCCCCTCCATGTTGTTCTGCTTGTTACATTTGTGTCTCACATGCATTTCGTCTACATTCTGCTCGTGAGACACCACACACAATACTTGTTTTGAGACTGGCTTACTGCAGTTCCATTCATTTTCCTGTAAACAGTGTTATTCTTTTCTTTCCTGTGGTGAGAGAATTCCCTATTATGTATATACATTCCCTTATCTAGTCATCCTTTAGGGACCTTCCTTTGGGGAAGAGTTCCGAAGTAATACAAGTCTTCATCTATCTATAGAATGTTGGCTTTCATTCCTTCAGAGAAAGCATAGCGAATATGAATGAGTATGTGATAGGTCAGTTAATTTTGGGGTATTGTATAGGACTCCTATATTGATTATCACAAAAGATGGACTTCTCATGGATAGAATAAAAGGTTTTGTTCTGTTTGGCATCCTTTCCAGCATTTGTTGACTAGAGAGAGATATACTGTGTGGCTTTGATTAGCCTTTTTATTTTTTATTTTTGGTTATGGATAAATACATCTATTTACATAAATGTACCTAGTTACACATATATCCAACAAACCTTGTCCTCCTCTTTCTGCGTTTTCTCTTCAATCTGCTTATTTTTCCCAAGTTGTGCTTTTACTTTGGTATGATATGACTTATTAATTATTGCTATTTCTCACGAGCTTCTAGAGTTTTATTCTGAAAACCATGGTCTATGAGATCTTGAAACATAGCCTGTGTTTTGGTAGGTTTTATTTTATTTTATCAGTTCTCTAAGGATGTCATACGAATACATATTGTATTTTGACGATTTCTAACTTCACTGCACCCCCAGATTCTCCATACTCTGCAGTAATCCATCTATCAACTTCCAATCCTAGTGCTGTTTGTTTGCACACACAGGTAGGGCCACCCAATGGAATAGGAGCAGCATACTAGGAGCCCATTCCCAGTAAACCGACTCCCCCTTATAGGTATCAACTGACTAGTTAGAGTGGGGGACTTGTGATCTCCCCACATTTAGGAGCGTTGAATGGTTTGGTCATGTCAAAGCCTTACATAAGCAACCATAGCTACTGTGAGTTCATGACAGTGACAGCCCTGTCAAGTCCAAAAGAAAATGATTGCAATAGCCTTCAAACAGCCTCAGGAGCTTACTCTCTTTGTGCCCCCCTTCAACTATTTTCTTCCAGCCTGGGTAGAGCAGGTACTACAGAGTCCCCTTTGGGGCTGAGCACTCCTCCATATCATTTATTCTCTTCACCTTGAAGAGGCATAATTTTTATGAAAACCGCTATCCACTAACATAAGGAATTTTTCTGATGGGGGTTGAGAGCTGCACTCCTGAAGGTAGGCAGGTAAAACCATTTATTTCTGTTTGCAGACGATAGGCCATTAGAGATCCCAAAGACTCCACCAAAAATAAACCTTCTAGAACTTAGTAATAATTTCAACAATGTGTCAGGGCACAAAATTAAACTCACAAAACTCATTAGTTATTTTTAATGTAACAAACATGCTGAGACAGAAATCGGGGAAGTGGTATTATTCCTAATATCCTTGGAAAATGCAGCCTCAGGTGAGAGACTTCTACAATGAAGGCATTAAGTCTCTGACAAAATAAATTAAAAAGGACACTAAGAGCTGAAAACCTCCCATGTTCATGTATGGTTGAATTAATGTGGAAATGATCACAGGTGTTTTGGATCTCCAGTCCTCTACGGAGGTTTTTTGATACATTTTGAATTTATTTTATATCATATTTTTTTCCTCTTCTGTGTGAGGGTTTCAAATTTTCCAAGACCATTTATTGAACATGATTTATTTTCTCCAGTGCACATTTTCAGGACTCTGTGAAGAAGCAGTTGACTTTAGATGACTGGCTTACATCTGTGTCTTCTGTCCCATCCATTGGCTTATACACCGACTTGTCTTCTCACCAATTACTCCACACATAATGCAATTGTATGGACACATAGGCTAAAAAAATGTCAGGAAAAGGCTGAGCCTGGGTTTACAGTGACTGGGTGCTTTTGTCAATATGACTTTGTAATATAATTATAAGTCAAGCAGTGCAATACCACCTTGATTTTTCTCTCACTTTTTTTTTTTTGCTCAGAATTACAACAGAATCTTGTATCACTTTGCTAAATTAAATGATTTATACAACATATCAGATGAAAAATACCTCCTTATAAGGGGATGTTTTCATAATTTCGTTAGCATATCAATTGATAGTGTTTAATGTATAGGAAGAAAGTTGCTGAGTTGAGACGTGCCATGTGTGTCATTGTTCAGAATCTGTTGCCCTCAAATTCCAATATCTGTTTCCATCAACACCCACCACTGCTCTTTTCTTTTCTGCTTTTTACTTTGTATATATCACTTTTATTTTTATGATTCTCATTCATAGTGGGCATAAAGTTTTTTTTAGCATAGATAAGATCTGAATAGATTTTTTTTAAATTTAATAAAATACTGCATTATGGTAAGAAGAACATGAAAATAGGAATGACCTGACATGTCAAGGGGTTTTATAGTTTAGCATCAATAGCCTGCTTTCAGGGCTGGAATGCAACGTGGCTATAGCTGAAGTCAGACATCAGAAGAACCCCACAGCTAGCTATAATAGAAGTTCTAATCTTTTTTTTATTAACTTGAGTATTTCTTATATACATTTTGAGTGTTATTCCCTTTCCTGGTTTCCGGGCAAACATCTCCCTCCCCCCTCCCCTTCCTTATGGGTGTTCCCCTCCCCACCCTCCCCCCATTGCCGCCCTCCCCCCAACAGTCTAGTTCACTGGGGGTTCAGTCTTAGCAGGACCCAGGGCTTCCCCTTCCACTGGTGCTCTACCCAATCACAGAAAAACACACATGGTATGCACTCATTGATAAGTGGCTATTAGCCCAAATGCTTGAATTATCCTAGATGCCTAGAACAAATGAAACTCAAGATGGATAATCAAAATGTGAATGCTTCACTCCTTCTTTAAAAGGGGAACAAGAATACCCTTGGCAGGGAAGAGAGAGGCAAAGATTAAAACAGAGACAGAAGGAACACCCATTCAGAGCCTGCCCCACATGTGGCCCATGCATATACAGCCATCCAATTAGACAAGATGGATGAAGCAAAGAAGTGCAGGCCGACAGGAGCCTGATGTAGATCTCTCCCGAGAGACACAGCCAGAATACAGCAAACACAGAGGCGTATGCCAGCAGCAAACCACTGAATTGAGAATAGGACCCCCGTTGAAGGAATCAGAGAAAGAACTGGAAGAGCTTGAAGGGGCTCGAGACCCCATATGTACAACAATGCCAAGCAACCAGAGCTTCCAGGGACTAAGCCACTACCTAAAGACTATACATGGACTGACCCTGGACTCTGACCTCATAGGTAGCAATGAATATCCTAGTAGAAGTTCTAATCTTAAGAAAGTGTGAGCTAAATAGACATCTGTTATTAAAGAACTAAAATTGAGGTGTTTTTACTTGAAAATCAAAATAATTACTGAAACCTAGTTCATAATAATCCATTCTAATGAGAAATGAGAAAAAGGATGAAGGGGAGAGGAGAGGAGAGGAGAGGAGAGAGAGAGAGAGAGAGAGAGAGAGAGAGAGAGAGAGAGAGAGAGAGAGAGAGAATTGTGTACTCTAGAAAATGATATGCATCATCTTTCCAGTAGATAATAATTTAAATATGGCAAAGTAAGTCAAAGTTTGAATTAAATTTGGCCTTAATTACATTTTACATCAGAACACACAATAATCACTCTGTCATCAGTTCAATTATCCAATAAAGACTCTAATAAATTGTTAAGCATAGATGCTAAGTGTCTTCTATCAAAGATTAGATCTGCAATGACCACAGATTTTTATCACTGTGAAACTTAAAATAATGGAAAACTTAATTTTTGATGGTTTGTATATGTTTGACCCAGGGCATGGCACTATTAGGAGGTATGGCCTTGTTGGAGTAGGTGTGTTACTGTGGGCATGGGCTTAAGACCCTATTTCCACTAGCAGCCTTCGATGAAGATGTAGAACTCTCAGTCTGCCTGCACCATGCCTGCCGAGATACTGCCATGCTCCCACCTTGATGAAAATAGAGTGAACCTCTGAACCTGTAAGCCAATTATAAGACTTGCCTTGGTCATGGTGTCTGTTCCTTCACAGCAGTAAAACCCTAACTGAGATAATTTTCTAAATATTTGTATCTTAAAAGTAAAATTATTGTAAAACTATGCATGTGTAGTTTTGGAGCTAGTGAATTTAAAAAATTATGGGCTGGCCATTTATTTGATCAAATGCATATCGAGTATTTGTCTTGAAACTTTGTATAAATTGCTCCAATTATGTTCTCAGTATCCTTCTTAGAAGTTATTTAAAAATAAGCACAATTCTGTTGTTCTAATGTAGGTTACTTTAGTGAAATACAAGTTTAAGAAACTATTCAAAATGTCACAATTTTTACTGTCTTTTGACTCAAGCTTCTCTCTACCAAGAGCATTTTACTTTGTTCAAGCTGTCATTATCATGAACACAACTTCAACAATGGGTTCTTGCTGATTGATGCTTTGACAATCAGGAGGAATGTAAAATGTCAAAGGGCGGTAATTGAAAGCTGAAAATTAAATGTTTAATGACCTTAGAACTATGCAGAATGATTTGAGAGAAACATGATAAATGCCCATGTCTGAAACGGAATGACCCGTGCGACACAAAACTTGTTACTTTCTAGGCAGCACACAACAAAGGGAGGTGTCCCGGACCAAGCTGGAGCTCTGCAGTAGGCTTTATGATGCATAGTGCTTACCATCTCATTTTTATTCTATTGTTATATCGTAGTCTGTTTGTGCCTGATGCTAATACTGAAATAAGTAAAATAACTTATATACCATTGCTTTCATAAAGATTAGATTTAAGGTAAAGATACCAACCAAAAAGACACAAATGTCAGATGAAGTACTGAAATATGGTATGTAAACCTGTATGCGAATGACATATTTCGTCAAATGAAAGAGATTAAACAGTACATCAAATTCATAGCTCATATTATTATCACATATACACACAAATAAACATAGACAAGCAATTAAGTAATTCTGATGTCTTGCTTTGTTCTGGTGACAGATTGTATGCATGTTTATGTATGACTGTATGTATGTATGTATCTGTAGCATACACTGGATTTGAAGTCACTATGTATATGAAGATCAGCAGCTACTGAGTTTTGTAGAGTTCTTGGCTTACAGAGTATGTGACACCACACCTGGCTTAAGGTTTCTAATATCCTAATGCCGCATCAAGATGTGGAGTGCTCTCAGTTTTATAATTAGATATTGAGGAAAAACAATGAAATAGAAAGAAATAGATAGAAAGAGAGAGGAGGGAGAGAAAGAGTGTGCGTGAGAGAGAGAGAGAGAACTTCTTGAGTGATATCAGAGAAGCATGATAATTAAGCCACAAATAGCCATCGATGCAGACATGAGGAAGAATGGGTGAGGGTGAGGGTGAGGGTGAGGGTGAGGGTGAGGGTGAGGGTGAGGGTGAGGGTGAGGGTGAGGGTGAGGGTGAGGGTACGATCACAGGAGAAGCACCTCCATCTGAACCACCCTTTCTGAACTATTATATGACAGAGCCTCCTGGAAGTCACTCCACACGGAAATCCCACTGTAGCTTTCTCCAACAAGCTTGTGATTAACAACAGACACTGTGATCTTGCAACTCTTACAGAGTTTGTTCTCCTCCACACTTGCAGACTCAGCCCCCAGCCCTAATCCCCCTTACTCATCTAAGGACATCCCAAGATGTCCTTTTCAGTACCTTCCTGTATTGTAGCACATAAGCTAGGTCACTTGGTATGGAACTCTTACTACTCTGGCAATCTCTAACAGCAAGCAACTTTGTAATGGAAAGGAGCCGGAGATGTCCCTCTTCACAATTTTATCCGGAGGGCCTGCTCTCTCCTAACAAAATATTCCTTCAGACCTGAAATCTTTCCCACTTCTGGATTTTATCACGGTAGCTTAGCATTGTGATGCTCTAACTCTCCATAAGCTTATGTGAAAGGTAACTTGTCTTTTCTAAGAACCTACATTGTCTCTTATCTACAAGAGGCACTACGCACAGAATCTCACTGTGTGAATACATAGACCAATACACCACCAAAAGAAAGCTACCTGTAATTTAAAAAGCTTCAACTAATGGAAAAATTATGTTAGACTTGTTAAGATAGCGAGTTCTATCAAATACAGTTTTATGTATGGCAAGTAGTTAATTGGATATCAGACTAGAAACAAGCTAGACTTTCTTTTTGAGCTTAAAGAAAAACAAACCTATAAATAATTTAAGAACAGCTTTTTGTTAGAATATCTTATCTATTTTACTTTACTGTGGTACATGTGACTTTTATATATGTCTCAATTTCTTCTAATTTTCTATCTGGCACCAACTGTTCATCAATGAATGAATAATCTTTATGTAAGAAATTCAATTTAATTAAGTTAGATTCAAGAGAAATTATGATTAAATTGCTGTATGTAATCTGTCCAAGGGGAATATGGTGAGTGTTTTAGTATAAAAGTTAATCTTGAAGCCAAATCCATCCACATCAATACTCATGAGAATTTGAGTAGAATCACTGAATGTGATATTAATATGATACAATGAATTAATGAGGCAACAGCCTCTATCTTCTATTTCATGTCTGTGTAACCTAGAGAAGTGAATTTAACAAACAAATCATCAAAAACTAATAGGGTTTAAGTGGGTTGGCCAGTTTGTATACTAGCTATCCACTACTTAAGAATTACATAGTTTTTTTATGTAGTAGATCTGATGAAATACAAAATACATTCTCAATGTTTGTAGTTTGCTTGCATTTTTAAAAACAACAGTTGCTTTAGGTTTCTGTCTTCCTACTTAAAGATAAGAAGAGCTTTTGTTAAAGGCCATCTTGTGTAAGGACCATGATCCCTCACTGACTCTAGTTTAGTGCTGTTTTTCTTACTGGAGTATAAAGTCCTAATGTCCTCAAGAAGGATTTCTGTTTGCACAACATGTGTTTTACATCCCTCGCTCACTACAGCACTCCACTTTCTAGTTCTTAGTAAGATAATGAGAACTTTAAGACTTCCTAAACATTGGAGAAGACAATCAAATCAAAGAGACCCTGCTATGGGAAGAGGCTTTTGTAGCATGTTTTTAAGGACAGTTTATTTTCAATTCTCTATTATCGTCTGTTTCCTAAATGCAAATTAGTTATGGTAGGACCATACAGTTTATCATTCAGAGGGTCATTACTTAAAATATCCTCAGAGATGCCTGACCAAGTTTCCTCCAAAAGACTGTCTTGGTTATGCGTATGTTTTTGTATGATAGAGTATTTTAACAAGGCCAGATAGGAATGGGATAGTCAAATTTATCACCTTGATTTAGTTAATAGGTACGATTCTGCTTTGTGGTCTTAATATTTTCCTTTAACATGGATGAGTTAAATGCTATAATTAATAATCAAGTTGTAAAGAGAAAGAATACATGCTTTTTTTGTGAAACACAATAAAAAATGTTTCCTTTTTTAGATATTTACTTATTTATCGATAGTCATTTTATTTAGTGTCTGTCATATACAAGTGACCATTAAAAGCATCATGCAGCAGTGCAAATTTACAACCCACGGCATTTATAAATAAGGAATTTATAGGAGCTGAAGTAGTTTGTGGTATGCTAATTGAGAACACTGGCAGTATAAAACCCACACGTGTGTCTGGCAGATTTTAAAAGTGGCATTGTTTCTCGATAATGTGAGCTATAAAGCCTTCGCAACGCTTTCACACCAGCCGATCGAGTGATTTGCGTTGAAGGAGGGCTGAGTTGTGGAGCGGACAGACAGTCAGAGAGAAGAACGGTATGAACAGCACCAGCCTCACCCCACCTCGAAGCCTTGTGCTTCCATAGCAAACTTGATTAGCACCTTGATTTCTAACCTCCCAGCTTCCAGTCTTAGTTATGGCAGCACAGTCTACAGAAAGTAGAAGGACTCCTTTCTCCTTAGTCTGCACTTCTGTACTTTACATTAGCAGGTCTTGGAGGTTTCCCATTTCCGCTACTCTCTTCTGAAATGTCATGTCACTTCCAGCCTCTTTGAGTTGTGGTAACATCCTTGGAATATAATTCATGTTTCCTACTCTGACTATATCCACCGTTTTGGTTTTGTTTAGATGATGACATAGCTGAGTGATGAGGATAATGAATTGTATGCACGTTTCCTTACCTCCTTAAATGCATGTTAATTAAAGCCTCTGCTTTCATGTATTTCATAGGCCTATCATTTTAACCTGTGACTATCAAGCAGCTTAGAGACACTAGTGGGTTTAGATGGGATAACGACTGAGCGTCTATGTAAGCAGGTGTTCCATTTTCGCTGCCTGTAGCAACTAAATGATAGGGGTTTTTTTTTCTTGTTGTTGTTTGTTTGTTTTAAACTAAAAAACAATCAAAACAAGGTCTTGTGGCTCCACCTCTATATTCGTAGAGAGGACTTATAAGAAAGCAAGACTTCAAGAAAACAGGCTGCCTACCAAAACGAGTTAAACACTTTCATACAGATAACTCAGATGCCTTAAAATGTCAAGTGGTGAAGTCATTACATATAGCCATAATCTGTGACAACCCAGCCAGCATTTAAAACTCATTTCTGAGATAGCTTCTCCTAAATTGAAGCCCGAGGGCATGTGAAATCTCCAATCTATCATTGTGTAAATAGTCTTAGCTGGAGCACAGCTGACCACTGTGCACTTCAGACTCCCAGTGGGGCAGAGTCTACTATAAAGTTTCCATCACTCTGTTTTACTGAATTCCATGCTACCATTTTTCATTTGCGTACTGGTCACAAGTCTCTCTTCTTTTGAAATCACTGGTACTTTGAAAACATTAGCACTTGCAGAAACATTCCCCAGTACAAATGCCAGAGAAACAGGCACAAGTCAAACATTTTAACTTTTTAAAGAACTGTGAGTGTGAAAATTATTCCTTGTGCTAGCATTTTCAATGGACACAGAGGTTATAAACTAGGATTTTGAATGGAGTTTCGATACACTTTAGTTCAATGAAAGATAAGCTAAATCATTTTCATTTTGTAAAATTAAAGTCTGTATAACGTAATATATACTTACGGAAGATGCACAAACTATTGGATTCTGCCATTTACTTCTTAATAAGGAAGCGAAAGGTAGCTAATATTTTCATAAGCTGAACATAATGTTGGCTTTCATCTGCTAGCAAACAAAATATGGTCAATATACTCTTAAATACTGTTGGCACTTCCTTCTCTGAGTGGAATTGTGGAATCCATTATTAGCAGAACAATGCTAACACAGAACAGTTAGTGAATCTCAGTTAACAGCTAGCTGTGACACAAAGACATGTACTGCACACTCTATTTCATACATGGAAATAACCAGCAGGGGATAAAGGTAGATGGGTATGATCAGGGCATGATTTAAGCATGTGGTATAGAAACATCATAGCTAATCTCATTGATTTGCATGCTACTATGCATAATAATGATGATAATGATGATGATGATGATAGCAAAATCTTATGTTTTAAGATGTTCCAAAACAGCCAGAAACATAAGCAATGTATGTGTATTTGTTTATAGACAGACAGATATAGGGAGAGAAAGAAAAACAGAGACAGAGGGACAGAGATATACACAGGAAGAAAGACACATAGAGAAAGAAACCATCCAAGTGAAGTGAGTTTAAAACTTCAAATACTAAGTCTCACAGGCATCCCTTAGTCTTAGTTTTTGCTAATAAGCCAAGAAGCTGGACAGCAGCCAACAGGCTGAAGGACCAGTGGGACTCTATTGATATTATAGTGCTCTAGAGGAAAGAAATGAGATCCAGGAGCTCCAAGAGACAGAAGTTCATGCCAAGATTATAGGGTTGGGTGAGCATGGTAAACAGAACCAAGAATAACATTCCAGGTTTTGCACTGAAGATCTATTTTTACTTTAATGTATTTTTTGTTTGTCTTGTTTTTCATATGGTTCTTGTTTGCATGACTTTTGTTTGGGATGGTTTGTTTATTTTTTTGTAATCGATAACTTTAAGATGGCAATCAGAATGAACTAGAAAAAAAACTGACAAAAAATTTCTGTTGAAATCCTCTGGTGCTCATGGGGAGGTAATAAGAGTTCACCACCCATCAAGTAGAATGTTGTAACAGTTTCACCATGAACTGCCTGGAGTAAACTGCTTTCCTTTTTGCCTGTAGAAGAAAATAGTGAATCTTGTTAGAAGGAAAACTGTCTCTCAGCAACACCGTGAATTGTCCAATAGAATGAACAGTGTTGTACAAAATGTTACAGGAGTACAAAGGACTAGAAAAGAAAACAGATACAATAGACAAAAGAAGTAGCCTCTTTATTTGAATGATGTAATTTTAATGCGAAAATATTAAGTAACTCTCAATTAAATATCTAAGAAAACTAGGACAAGTACAAATAAATCAAGTGGAAATTCTAGAACATGCCACCTTGCGCAGAGCAGAGCCCTCATGAATGTGATTAGCACAGTGCATGGAGAGTCATGCTTAGAAGTTTCCTCTGCGTGTGAGAAGACGGGAACAGTACAGTAACAAAGTTGAAAAACAAAGGTATATTTTCAACTAGATTAGAGACATGGCAGTAAATTATTCTGAAAGGATGGCCAGAAAGCTTGAGATTGACCTACAGTGTAAGCACAAGAGGAGGCTCTTCAATGTACAGACAGAACATGCTGACCAACCAAGAGTTCAACAAATGGGAGTGCATTCTACATTAGTGAAAGTGAGGAAAATTTATTCCCGAATCCTGCTCCAAATCCCTGGTGTTTATAAATCAGTTGGCATCAAAGCAGAGCAAAGGCATCATAGACCAGATGATAGGAGGCCCACAACACATATACAGCAGAGGAGTGCCAGATCTGGGTTCAGTCAGAGAAGATGCACCCAACCCTCAAGAGACTGGAGGCCCAGGGAGTTTGGAAGTCTGGTGGGGTGAGTAGGGTGGGGACATCCTTGTGGAGACAGGGGGTGCAGGGAGGAGGTAGGGATGTGGAACAGTCGGGGGTTGACTGGGAGGGAATAAAATCTGGAGTGTAAAAATAAATAAATAATAAAATAAAATAAAAACTATTAAACTAAAAACAAAAGCAAAAAGAACCAACCAACCAACCAACCAACCAATCAAACAAACAAATGAAACACCAAACCCAAGTGCCATTACGAAGTATTTCAAGTATTTCAGGGCACAAGTATTTCAAATGCACCCTGCTTTATAGTGCTTTGAGGTACTGAGAATATTCTGGGTAGTGGGGAACTCTTTTGACAGAGCCTGATAAACACTTGATAAGAGAGAACAATGCAAGCACCTTGGGGATGGCTATTGACAGTATTTTATATTGTTAGTCTCGGGCACGTGAGCGCTTGCTCTTTAAAATAGAATAGTTAGCATACGTGTGGACTTCTAATATTTTATATTTATGAGTAATTTTTATAGTCCCTCATAATTATATACAAAATATTGTTTAGGTAACAATGTGCTTATACATTGATTGGTAAGGAATTTGGAACATTCCAGAGTACAGCATACCTGTACATAGTATAGCATACCTGTACATAGTATAGCACACCTGTACATAGTATAGCACACCTGTACATAGTATAGCACACCTGTACATAGTATAGCATACCTATATATTTATGCACATTATTTGTGTGTCCTGTACATTCAGAATTTTAATTTTTTCTCCTAACAGCCTTATTTAATATTATCTCAAGAGAACTAGTCACTGATTAATTGATGGGTTTCTTTATTAGAGTGTATAATACCTGACAAACACTGTTAAATGGGTGGGGAAATAGCTTAATAAGTAAATATAAAAATAGAAGAAACTTAGAGGGCTTTTTGAACAAGAAATTAAAGTCCTTGAAAAGAGCTCATGTATCCTTCAATATCTAAAAGTGATATGTTAACTTTTCAAAATTAAATTAACCACTGATGACAAATGTGTCTTTATGTCTGGAGACATAAGTCAGTGATTAAGAGTGCTCAAAGTTCTGGCAGAAAGTCCAGTTTGGTTCCCAGCACCCATATGACAACACACAAACATCTCCAACTCCAGTTCCAGGGTATCTATACCCTCTTCTATACATAGCCTACCCTGCAGGCTCTCACGTGCAAGTAGAGCACAAGCTCACATACATACACTCGGAGTTAGAGAAAGGACAGAAGGACCGAAAGGTTTGCAACCCCATATGAAGAACAATATCAACCAACCAGACTCCCCATCCAGAGCTAAACCGCCAACCAAAGATTCACATTGGGGGACCCATGGCTCCAGCCACATATGTAGCAAAGGATGGCCTTAATGGACATAAATGGGAAGAGAAGTCCTTGGTCCTGTGAAGGAAGGCTTGATGATGCCCCAGTGTAGAGGAATGCCAGGGTGGGGATGTGGGAGGGAGTGGGGGGATGGGGAGCACCCTTATAGAAGCAGGGGGAGGGGGAATGGGATAAGGTGTTTCCGGAGTGGAAACTGGGAAAGGGGACACCATTTGAAATGTAAATAAAGAACATATCCAATAAAAAGAAAGAAAAGAACACATCCTCCTTATCAAAGGTTGTAAACCATGCATCTCGAGCTTGTTTCCTTTTATCTTAATTATATCAGTTCATCATTCAAAAAACAAAAATAAGAAATCTAAAAACTAAGTAATTGTCTTTGATAGGTTCTTTTTCTAGTGGCTTTCTACTTGGTTATGTCTTCTAAATTAAATTATTGTCATGATCAATCAAATATTACATCAAGTAGTCTTTTTGAAAAAGTACTATGGATAACTGGTGAAAAAACAAATTAACTTTTTTTTATGTAGAAAGCAAGTTTTTGTTTGAAAAACAATTTGGTTTTGAGTTCTTTTATTGTCTGGCTTTGTACTTGAATTTTCAGATCTGTAGAGCCAAGACATTTTAATTTTAGCAATTTGTCTACAGTGTTTTTATATGGTACCATATTAGCTTTATGTCTCCTTATCACTTTATATACAAGTCTTAAATCTTCATTATTGCCCCAGTCTTATGGATTTCACAGGCAGAGTAGTAAAAGCTAAAAATAATAAGCAGTATTTATTATGCTAAATTCAACGTTTCTGTCATGAAAAGTTTGGAAAAGCAATAAGGCATTTTTGATCAATTATTATGTCCTGATTCAATAATAATAAGAAGAAACATCTCCAAAATAATTCTGTCTGAACAGATTTTCAGAGAAGTGCTTATTACATAAGTAGGGTAATATTTGTGTCGATAAATTATAGAATTTAATAGTTACTAAGAAATTCTAATCCTGTAGCTATGGAAGGGATCAAGATAGAGATAAAGCACTTACAGAAAGGAATTTAAGGGAAGCAAATTTGTTCAATGCTTGTCGCCTTGATGAACACTACAGTCACCTGGGAAGAGAGAGCCTCATTTGAGGATTTGGCTTCATCATACTGCATTGTGGACATTCAATGTGGGGCAATATCTTTTTTTTGGGGGGGTTCCATCTTGAGAAGTGTGAGTTATTTTTTATTTTTTTTTATTTTTTTTATTAACTTGAGTATTTCTTATTTACATTTCGAGTGTTATTCCCTTTCCCGGTTTACAGGCCAACATCCCCCTAACCCCTCCCCCTCCCCTTCCTTATGGGTGTTCCCCTCCCCATCCTCCCCCCATTGCCGCCCCCCCCCAACAATCAAGTTCACTGGGGGTTCAGTCTTAGCAGGACCCAGGGCTTCCCCTTCCACTGGTGATCTTACTAGGATATTCATTGCTACCTATGAGGTCAGAGTCCAGAGTCAGTCCATGTATAGTCCTTAGGTAGTGGCTTAGTCCCTGGAAGCTCTGGTTGCTTGGCATTGTTGTTCATATGGGGTCTCGAGAACCTTCAAGCTTTCCAGTTCTTTCTCTGATTCCTTCAACGGGGGACCTATTCTCAGTTCAGTGGTTTGCTGCTGGCATTCGCCTCTGTATTTGCTGTATTCTGGCTGTGTCTCTCAGGAGAGATCTACATCCGGCTCCTGTCGGCCTGCACTTCTTTGCTTCATCCATCTTGTCTAATTGGGTGGCTGTATATGTATGGGCCACATGTGGGGCAGGCTCTGAATGGGTGTTCCTTCTGTCTCTGTTTTAATCTTTGTCTCTCTCTTCCCTGCCAAGGGTATTCTTGTTCCCCTTTTAAAGAAGGAGTGAAGCATTCACATTTTGTTCATCCGTCTTGAGTTTCATGTGTTCTAGGCATCTAGGGTAGTGGGGCAATATCTTAATTGCTTATGTAAGAGCAGAGAGGTGAAGCCATCCCTAGGCTCCTAATATTTATTTATTTATTTATTTATTTATTTATTTATTTATTTACTTGCTTATTTATGAATTAACCTATTTCCAGTGTTTTATCACAGCAGCTGGGAAGCAATCAGGGATGATTACCAGAAGAGTGAGAGACCCAGCTTCATGGATGACCTTAGCCACTTGGACTCAAGAGTTATATACTGAAGACAATCACAAGAACTGGTTGCTTCTCATAAGCTATTAGTCCGATTATATTTTGAAATAAAATTCTATTGAAAAGGGGTAGAGTGTACGGATTTATAATAAACATTGTTTCTTTGAATGTAGAAGATTGTTAACCAGATTAAACACATCATGTGTGGATGGAATAAGTATAAAATGAGAAAGGAATGTATCTGGGGTAGAAAAAAATCCCCTAATATTTTATATTTATAGAAAGATTTTTAAAGTAAATCATGAACTGAGAATAAAAACTTGGATCCTCTACTATAAGATAAGGGGAATAATACTTTTCACAACAAACTGATTTTTATATTTAAGGAAATGGAATAAAAACATTCTTCCTTGAACAACAGGATATTTTATATTATGTATAGCACATACTATACTCTGTATGCACACACACTCATTTTCATTTTAAATGTTCAAGTAATGATATAAAGCCTAAATTGATGAAACAGAAAACTATACTTTATTTTTAACTGGTTATTATTTATGTTCAATTATTACTTGAAAACTCAAACACTATGTAAGTGTATTACTTTGTATTATTAGATAACTACAAAACCCATTTGTGAACTTTGGTCTGGAAGATACTGATAACTGGAAAATTTTTCTTCATTCTGCGTTTCTTTTACACTTTTAATTTCACCTTCACATGAACTTGCTGCGATGCTTTGGAAGGGACAAAAGCTCTAATTTAGATGGGAGCAAGTTCCTCAGTGCACAGCTTTATGGTCTTGATTATGCCTGGAAGAACGAATGGAAACAACCACGAGTTCCTTAAAGATATTACTGCATTCGTGAGCTATAATACAAGTTTATGGAGAGCTGGAAAACAAAATCATAAGCTTTTAAACCACTGCCTTACTTCAAATGAAACACTTAGATGGGAATACAAATGGATGCTGTAAGTGTATCTACTTTTTAATGCATTCATAAAAGTGACATTTTTTTTCAAGTGGAGAAAGTAATAACTTCAGGGATTCATAGCCCTCAGTATACATAACTCATTTCATGATTTCTTTTTACAAAGGCTTATTAATAAAACAGTAAGTATATGAAAGTCTTTTTAAAATTAATAGTGTTTTAATTAGCAGAAAGAAAATAGTTTTGAACACGCTGCCACTTAACAGTGAACGCAAACACCTCCAAACCTAGTAGTTTCCACACTGAAGGTCTTAACCCAACCAAGCTAATTGAATGTATATGACATTTATTTCATTGCCTTGTTCATTTCTTTTTCAACGAACAAAATTTTTGACAACTACTCTGTCTAAGACATAAGATTTGTAGCAAAAAGCTGAGAGCCCAGTGTATCATTACTTCTAGATTCTGTCCCTTTGAGAGGATACTGTCCCCTCTTTGAGCCTTCAGATGTCACCTATTTCCTCTGTTGACCTTTATCATTCATGCTATCATCAGGGTCATTTCCTTGTAATTAGAGTGCACACCCTGCTATGAAATTATGAGTCTTTCAGTAAGTTGCCTCTTAGTCATTCTTAATACGCTGAACTTAATTCGGTCTTACAGAAAGATTTTAAAGTGTTCTTGATACTTTGTTTTTAACGTTTCAGTACCTAACCTAAATAGACTTCTGCTGATCCCTTGGGCATGCATGTATTCATTTAGCAAACACTTATTCAGCACTTACAGTGCCTTTAAAACTATACGGTAAGAACTTGAATTTTAAAAATGGAAAAAAAATACTCGTCTTTTAGATGCTCACATAAAAGATCAAAGCAAGCAGACAAGTGTGTACACTGTGACCTTAGGGGATGGATTAAAGTTGTGTGTGTTGTAAGGATACAGGAAAGAGAAAAGGAAGCAGGAAGAAATGGTTTCCCAGTAGAAATAAACACTAAGGTAAATGTTAAATTATCAGTAAATGTTAGACAATGATGAGAATAGTTCTTCAAGTCTCCTCTGGCATTAAAATATTCTCAGATATTTCTTGGATGCAATGTTGGCTGGCATCCTCAAAAATCACCTCTGAGGACTCACCTCTGTGCTCACACGAAGGCCACATGGCTCTCACCTTGTCCAAAGCCCCGTTCAAATACCCCTGATGATTTTCACTGTGGGATGCAGGACTCCTCTATTTCATATTTTCTTTACTCAGAGTTGGCCTGGCAGACACTTGCATAGATACCCTGAGATCCATGAGCCTTCTTTCAGATCTCTTTTCCCCTTTCCATCTTCATATTTCAAATCTCTCTTCATAAAGCAAGTGGTGTCTTTAAATTTTCTTCTTCTCAAGAATGTTGTAATTATTTTATGCATATGTCTCCTTTATGACTGATTTGTTGGTCTGATTCTAAGAAAGCCTGAACTAACAAAATGGATGCAAAGAGTGAAGCAAAGAAAATGGGGTTGAGTATTTCTTGATTTATTGTGTAGCAAGTTGAAAGGATAAAAGAATATCAAGTAAGATGCTCACAGGGGGCTAAGGAAGTAAGAGATGTTATAAAAGGCAAAAGGCTAAGTTGTGAGAACCATAAGCTCCTCATAGTAGTTTGAAGTTTTCGCCCTTCCTTCTTTCCTTCCTTCCTTCCTTCTTTCCTTTCTTCCTTCCTTCCTGCCTTCTTTCCTTTTTTCCTTCCTTTCTTCCATCCTTCCTTGCTTCCTTTACTCACTCACTCACTTACTTATTTTAGTCGTTCTATGGCAGAGTGGATCTCTGATGCCCTGGCAGATGTTGAACAAGCTTCAGCACCTACTGAACAGATTCTTCTCCTTGTAGTTTGAGTTGGGAACTTGCTGTGCTAGACACTATAGGTAATTTTTACACAAAGGAAAAGGTGCACTTCTCAAAGTTTTCATCCATTTCTCTTCCAGTAGACTGAATAAAACTTAACATCTTCCAGTATGACTAAGAGAAAAGTATATTGTATATCCAAGTAACTTGAGTGTTTCCTTACTGAAGGGAGGAAAGAAAGTAATTCTACAGTTGAACTTTGAACATAGGGAAACTGTATGATCATTAACTAAGAATTTATGCAGTTCAAGGTACTCTTTTTAGGGTCCAGGGCTTCTTAATGGAGTCTGATGTCATTTGGAAAGATTGGTAAATATATTCTTTTCATTGTTCTCATAGAGTCAGTGCCTCCTGCTGTGGACAGTTGAAATGTCTGTTTCTCACAGACACGCTAGAGGAATTAATAAAAATGTTAGGGCATTTGAACATGTTGGATTAGATATGTAATGCTAGGCTAAAGTATACAACAGAGGCTTTCATTCCACAGGACTTTACAAAGGACTTTACACTCAGGAAAACTGTGAGAATGACCTTGGGAGATCTGCTAGCACCACCAGAGGTTAGTGATGACTTTACTGTGTAGGTTAGGGGCAATACCCAAGGGACAGTCACAAAGATGAGTCATTGATGTGATGGAGAGAGAAACCCTCTCTCTCAGTCACTGAAACTAGGTGCCATGGATAGCACTCTAATTGCACCAGACTGCAATTACTGTGATGAATTAGAAAGGCATAAGGATATTTTGGGGATGGGAGGCTTGGTCCCTAGGGAGTTCAATAGTTGGAGAGGTTCTATGGAGAAGAGAATATTTGTAACAAACTAGGCAGGCAGCTAAAATGGAAGTTGCTGACTGTAACAAAAAAAAAGTTAAGCATGGAGAACAAATATAAAGGTGTTAATCACTCCGAGTAATCTATTTATATGTTGCCCAATTTTTGCTTATATAGAATGTTTGTACATATAAAACTAACTTATTAAGGAATGAGCAATAGAATCAAATAATCTAGATTTATAGCCCCCCCCCCCAGAGACTGAACCGCCAAACAGAGAGCATGTATAGGATAAACCTCCGCCTTCTGAATATATGTGACACTTGTGCATCTTGATCTTCCGTTATGTGTTTCTTTCCATTTGATGGTCAAGTGAAGCTGCATACCAAATGGGAAAGGATGGAGCAGAGTCCGTGGAAGACAGTCCTTGTCGTCCCTTGCACACGGGTGGGAAAGGATTGAATTCAAGTCCAGACTAGGTGGGTCAGCAGAATCTAGAGAGTGAAAGGCGGGGCTGTTGGGGAAGGATAGCAGGGGGTAGGGGTGTGGGGGTAGGTGGTAGGAGTTGGGTCAGTGTTGCAGTTCTTTTAGAGAACACCTCTCTTTGAGGATAGTCAACGGAACAGCTTGCGTTCATACACTTTATTTGAGGAAGATCAAGTGAGCAAGTGCTATATATACATGAACCCTGGACGGTGGGGAGGGATTCTTCTTAGAGTGAAGTTTCATTCTGGAGATTAAGATCCCGGAGATGCCTCATTTCCATGGAGAGGCATTCCAGGAAGTTGAACCTGTAATTTTGCCAAGGATTCCATGACATTCCTGGGGAGAAGATCAGGCAGAGAAGAGGAAGCCCTGATAAGAAGAGGAGGTCCTCCTGTTTTTGTGGAGTTCAGGAAAGCTATTGGGACACGGTAGTATTGAGGTGCAGCATAGTTCTCCTGCAACTCACCATACCAAGGCAGATGGTTAACCATGGGAGGCCTCCCTTTGACTGAGCAGAGAGGCAGGAGGGATGGATAGGAGTATAAGAGAGAGGGACTGGGAGGAGAGGAGAGAGGAAGTTGTAATCAGATATAAAGTAAACAAACTAATATAAAAAAAATCGATGTTACAAGGGTGGCTTATCAAGTGCTAGCTTAAGAAAACTCTACCTCCTGAGTTTTCTTTTAGTGTCCAAGGATATTTTAATTTGGATTTAGAAGATGCCTGATTAAAATCAGCTATACAATAGATTCTCGGTGTGTCAAGTGTATCAGAATTTCTGGGGTTCATGAATTGTTGGTATAAAATGCCATACAATCCAAGGAATTACTTGGGAACAATGAGAATGCTATGATTTGAGCATATCTGAAGTGTCACCCACGTGCTCATGGATTTGAGCTTTTTGTTTGCAGCTGGTGATGCTGGGAAATTGCTGTTCTTTAGTAATTGAGTCATGATGGTGGAACTGGGTTACTGGTTGAATTGGGTTACTGGAAAGTAGACTTTGAGAATTATGATCTTATATTGTTAATGGCAGACTTTTGATGTGTGTTTTAGTCCACCGAAGAGTGACCCGTCAGCTTCCTATTCCTGCAATCACAGCTGTGAATTATATCAATAACCAACCACTAACCACTAACCACCCACCAACAACAACCATGTCTTTTTTGTTACGAAATACTATATTCACTCAAATGCTATGCCAAAATTAATCTTCTTTCCTTAATTCTTTCTCAGGCATCTTACTAATGTAATAGCAACTAAAGCATGTTGGGAAATAGTGGTATAGCACTAACACATGGTCCTCCATCTATGATCACTGGGAATGTTAGAGCACAAAAATGTCTTCTAAAGGCATAAGTGAAGCAACCTTTGGATGGTAATATCTTAAGAAATGGTAGGGGAATACTGACATTCAGTGTAGCACATAACGTTGGCCAGAAGCTTCTCTATGCATCATGTCTCATAGTGGTGCAGGAATCAGAGTGGAAGCCAGAACAACCCCCACTTTACTGTAGCTCCCAATGATGAAGTCCTTATTTATTTATTTATTTATTTATTTATTTATTTATTTATTTATACATTTTAGATCTCCAGGTTGATGAGTTTGGTCTCCAGAAAGTGATATTGCAGAGTATCGGTGTTCCTAGAGCATAGTGAGCTATTTAGATCTAGAAGGAAGAAATAGCTTCTGTGGCAGAAGAATTACCTAATGAGCACAAAGGTGGCAGGAAATCTTTTAAGTACAAGATGGACAGATGAGAATATAGGGGAGGCCTACATGATCCACTTAAACACTCCTGGTAAAATTTGGAACATACAACTATAGAAACAAATAAGAAATGAACAGCCTAAAGGTTCTGTGTTTCAACTGGTTATGAGAAAAGAAAGAATGGTACCAGGAATAGAGGTGATATTTAAATCGGAAATGGGGATACAGTTTATTTGTCCGGCTTATTTCCCATCTTCATGAAGTTCCATGGAAACAATGACGGACAAATTGAGTAAGCCGAGAATCACTGGTAAGTCTATTGTGTCTTCTAATGCATGCACTATGGAAGACATTAGAATCTTTCTAGATTTCCCACTGCCAAGAACACAGTTAACTGAGAGCCCACCCTGGGCTCTTGCCTTACCAAACACACATTCTGACCAAAACATCACTTTTGATGTTTATTTGATTCTTTTAATGAATCTTTTGTCTGAACACTTTGTCTTAGCTCAGTTCAATCATAAATGAACTGTGTTGCAGGCTAAGAAAATGCCATTCACTTCCTCATTGTAAGATCACTAGCCATTTCTGACACTTCTTAAAGTCTGTTACCATTCTCTAGTAAAGGGTATCATGTCAAAATTCACCCTCTTCCTTTTCAGTGAGATGGCAATAGAGAATGATAATAGACTGCTCATTTGAAAAACTGGAACGGATTACTTAGTGTTTCCATCATAAAGAAAATCTAATGTCCTAGCAGATATTGTTACACAGCATACTATGCACACCTATAACGAGACATCATGGCGCCCTACCAAATGTGTAAAAACTTAGATGAAAGTTTAGAAATTACCTTGAAATTAAGACATTGCCATTTTAAAAAAACTAAAATAAAAAATCACTACACAGAAAATGATACAAACATTCTTTTAAATGTTAGCACTTTGGGTATGAGGCTTACCTCCATAATGATTGCAGTTGTCTGCAAAGAGTGTGCAAAGATGAGCTGCAGACTCTTCAGTCAGAGCACTGAACTCATAGTTTTCATTCAAGCCTGTGTTTAGTACTATCATTATCTCCAAAATAAGGATAATATTTCCCACTCCCCCACCTAAGAATTATAACCATATGAGACTATAATAAACAGATCATTTCCAAAATAAAATGCTCACTTTTATTATTTGCTTTATGTTGAGAAATTATACTTCAGGATTTTAGAAGCTTTGTTGCAATACACCCAAGAAAATAAAAAAAGTGCTTATGAAGATCATTAACCAACATTTTTCATGTCACGAATTTGCATGAGTATGTGTTTAGAAACAGAAACATAGTGATAAATTCTCACAAAAGTAGAGGCAAAGAAAAAAAAAGCTAACAAATTAGAACTAAGATGCAGTCCCGTGGGACGTTTTAACTGGAGAGATGGCTTCCAGAGAACTAGCTGAGAAGCAAGTTGGCTGCTAAATGGTACATTTTAATTGATGTCTTGGTGTCCATTTTACCACCGAGAAGGAAGAAAAAGTGACAAGAAGTTTTACGATTAGCACTCTAATTTTTAATCTTCACAGAAGGACCAATTGATGAATTGAAGTAATAGGACCCTGGAGATTTGCACTTGCCTGTTTTAGAGGGGTTGCCAGTGAGGACATCCTAAGCACAGCTAGAGACTGACAGGCTAGATTATGTGTACTTGCATTCGAAGGCTCGAGGTATTACCCAGTGTGATCTCTTGTGCTGAATTTCCAGAAGAAATCAGTTAAAGAATAATTGTGGAGAAATGAAGTCACATACAAGGTTAGTAATGGAAAAACTGCTGTATCTGTGAGAATCATCAGTGTTGACAAGAAGCTTCAAGGAAATAGAATATAATGTTATGGGTACATAAAGGGGTGGCTAGAGTAGGAGGCATAAATGGTGAGGGGTGGTAGAACAGGGTAATGGAGAGACTATGAGAAGGGACAACTAAAACAAAAACCATTTTGAAAATCATATGAATATCTACCACTTTTGAAAATTCATAAATAAAATATAGACACATATGAAAGGAAATTAAATGAGTTACCATATAAAGGGGAAGGTAATGCCACATCTAGGCATCTTATACTATCATGCCTGACACTGCTAAATTGGCTAATGCCCTGAGACAAGGTAGGGCATGGGCCCAGAGGAAAACCTACTAGTATTATCTTGTTAAAGCAACATAGCAATAAAATATATCCTGATAATATGCTGCTGTCCTTGTAAAGTAGAACATTGTTCAAGCCTCATTAGAGAAGCAACTTCTCATAGGAGACAGGGGGTAACATAGAAGACCATAACTGGGCAGTGTACAGAGAGTGAGATACTTTGGAACACTCACTCATTCCTAAATGGGATATCACTCCTCAAGGTTCAGGGCTTTATTTGAAAAACCTGCAGAAAAACTGTGAGAGTCAGAGGTGAGGGTGACTTGAAGGAAACACTGTCTTCCAGACAAAACAGGACTCGACACACATATGAACTCACAGAGACTGTTACAGAACACACAGGTTCTGTCCAGATTCAAGCCAGCATCCCAGCTTTGAAAAGGGAAGCAGATGAAAATCTCATCCCGAACTATGACGCTTTTTACAATCAGCACTTGCTAGGAAAGGGACAGTCAGTTCTTCCCGATGAAGTATCACTGGATTTATCAACCACACTTCGGAACAGACCTGGTGTCAATGAGGAGTTAACCAGCACAGAAAAAACTCCATGCTTTTGGTTTTTGGTTTGTTTGGTTTTTGTTGTTTTAAGTTTTTAAATTCTCTCTCTCTCTCTCTCTCTCTCTCTCTCTCTCTCTCTCTCTCTGTGTGTGTGTGTGTGTGTGTGTGTGTGTGTGTATGTGTGTGTTTCAGTTTGTTTGGTTTTGGTATTTTTTTTTGTCTAATAGGTTTTTCTTTGGCTTTTTTGAGTGAGAGGGGGATATAGAGGGGGAGAGCAAGAGGAGGATGGGAGAAGGAAGGAGAGAGGGAAAAGAAGAAGGAGAGGGAAAGAGTGAGTATTTGAAATTGGATCAGTGGGGATGTTGGGAGAATCTGGGAAAACTTGAGGAAGTAAGATATAATGATCAAAACATATCATTTGGAAAAAATTTAAACAACAAAATTGAAACCTCAAAATCACCAAATGCAAAACAGCAGAAAGAAAAAAAGAACATATATATATGTATATGTATATGTATATACACACACACACACACATATATATATATGTATATATATATACATATATATATATGTATATATATATATATATATATCAGATATGTTCTCTAGGCCCATTGATAGGGGACTCCTGACCAATGATGGATATCTTTTGGGGGAAGAAGAGCTTTGCTTCTTTGAAGATATGACCACTGCTATTTTTCTCATGTTCTATTGAGGGGTCTTACACCCAGGTACTTATTAGATGTAGACATCAGTGCTTTATTACTGGGCCAAGGTTACCTGATATGGCTGATGAGAAAGGAGTCTTAACCATGCTTGAATGGAGGGATCTCATCAAGACTGAGGTGGAGACAAACTTATTGCCAGCAGTCAGACTTTTTATACCTGTGTATGCAGAATATACACACAGAATAAAATGGCGGTTTCCAAGATCAATACAGTGACTGCCAGAATACTGTGATGGTTGTAAAATAACAGAGTATACAAGAATAATATCTAAGACCAATTGTCATGTCAAATTTTCGTATGTTTCACTGATGTTTAAGGAGCATAGAGAAACATAAGGCTGTCTGCATACTTCACTGCCTGAGGGGATGCCTATTTCTTCGAACTGAAAGTTATAGAGTATCCCAGCAGCTAGAGACTCTAACCTGAAAGATGTATACGACACATGCCTCTTAAGGCAGCTAAGCCAGGCCAACTCCACGATTCCCCCACAAAAAGCAGCAAAAATTGGACTCAGTATTTTGTAAGAAAAGAATTCATGAAGTTGGAAAGTGGACATGTCAGAAAAGTCTGAGAGGAGTTGGAGGTGCAGCTGGAGCTTGGACGTAATGATATTTCATTGTATACATGTTTTCTTTTCTCAAAAAATGTTTAAAAGGAACAATAAATTGCTAACTTCATTAAAAATTCTTATCTTTATACTCAGATAAGGATAGCCCTAACCCTCATCAAAGAAGTTGCTTTTCACTGATAAGCAAAATTGGAAAACTACAGAGAAAACTGACAGGGGGTGCCCAATACAAGTGACATGTCTACAATACCCACTAAACCTAAGGTTCAAGGGAGAAAGTTTGCATTAACCAGAGGACCAGGATGTCTACTTTGAGATAATTTTGTCTATGTATGGTATTAAAGATGCACCCCTGAAACCTTGCCAATGTTTTGCCCAAACATGTTCTGTGCAATGACTACACCAGTTGACACAGTTGACCTTCCAGTGGATAAGGAAACAGCAAAGGATTCACTCCTAGATAAAGAGCTACAGGCAATCAATGTCTATAGAGAGAGGGAGTATCAATCTTCTTCAGGGATAAGTCCCTGATAGGTTATCCTATCTTAAGTGGTCAGCCATATATATCTATTCTGATTAGCAAGAGTGAATGGAAGCAAGGCACACACACACACACACACACACACACACACACACACACACACACACCTATAATAATTAACTCAGAGGTCATGAATTTGAGTGGTAGTGGGAAGACATAAGGGGGAGGAGATGGGTGAGAAGGAGAGAGGAAAACTATGTAAAATAGTACCCATCTAAAAAATTTTAATAAAGAGATATGTACATGGGTGTGGGAGAGCCTGCTTAATCTGAAAAATAAACAATTAAGGTATCTTAGGCTACAAATACCATAAAATTTCCACACAACTCAACATTTTGATTGGCATAAAACATCACACACTTCTTCAATACTTTGTGTTTTCATTTATTCACTTGCTCAAATCATTACATTATTTCAAGAGAAGAATCTTGTAATATTTTCTACTGTTTTATGTATGTATGTATGTATGTATGTATGTATGTATGTATGTGTAGGTATGTACATATGTACTTTTTTTTTGAGAGAGGTCTCACTGTGTAGCTCTGGCTTCCCTGGAAGACATGTGTAAACTAGGCTGGCCTTGAACTCACAAAGATTCACCTGCTTCTGCCTCCTGAATGCTGGGATTAAAGGTGTATTTTACTAAGGCTTGCTTTCCTCTGCATATTAGCAATAGTTACCAACTAATTAGGAAAGATAATTACCCATAAGTCATTCTTACACTCATCCTAGGAATATTTGAAAGGACTAGATTTTTTTGAAAATTTTCTATAAAGTATTTTAACAAAAACGTCTCTTCTTTTGCAAATTGTTTTTAAAGGTTGTGAGTATATTACTATTATATTGTATTACATAATATAAAATACATTTTAAGAATTTTAGCAGATTTTATCTTAAAAGTGTACTATGTATTCACAATTTGTTGCCTGTCAAGCACATGTGTTCTCTTTCACTATTAATAACCCAATACAAAACCTACACTTGATGAGTCATAAGTCTACTTAGTTATAACAATGTCACCAAAGTTAACTATGTATTAAAAGTTTTAACTTGGAAGCATAGTTTTCAGTGGATTTTAATCTTTTGAAATATTCTGAATCTGTGAGTACACTCTGTATAATCTCACTTCTGTTCTGACATTTGCCATGCAAATATATTTTAATGTTTTGATATTTTTACTATCATATTTTACCTTTACATATTTTACCATAGTATTTTGTGGTTCATTTTTATAATTTACTTTTTGTTCTATAACTGAAAATTTAAAACCCAATACAAAAAAATAAGAAAATAGTCATATTTTCTATAGAACACTGATTGTGGTCAGAGGATTGATTGGCGTTACATCAGTCTGTTCACATTTTATTAGTAAACATTCAACTATTCTCAGTGTTTTCGAAAAGCCCATGACTCACAATTTAGGGGAAGAAAATGATGTTTTTTTACCCAAATCCACTGTTGCTAATTACATAATTATTTCCTGTTCCTCTAGCCTGTGATGTTCAAATATAATAAGCATCATATCCAGTGGCTCTCCTTCATGGTTCCCTTGTAGAATTTCTTATTCCTTTTTGTGCTATTGATGTGAGAAGTGAAAAACTGTAAACCTTATGAATGGGAGTGGGAGCGGAAGGACATGACCACGACAGGAATGGGGAAGCGACAGTGTATCATCACACTTAAATCTTTATGATATGTTATTCTTTAAAGAAGAAAAACAAATACCCAAAGCAAAAAGATACATACAGCTGTGCTGGAATTTTAACGATGCTTTCAGTTCACCCAGAGGAGTTTTTATTCTACTACTGTCAGGAAACCCACTGGCCTTTAGCTGTCATGTTTGGTCTTCCTTTCAGCCAATGGTTTTTATGTATTCTGTTTTGGCTGTGAACAGCCCATCATGCAGTCATTTTCTGCCTCTGTAGGGACTACCTTGCCCATCATCCAGCTGACATTCTCATGGTGATATCCTGTTATGTAGCTCAAAATGTAAATGACACAAGCGCATTCTATCTCCACAGATGAAAAGCCCTCACCAGGAAGCAGGTGCAAAGCTCTGCCCTTGTTGTAAGGGCCTTTCCACATTTCTTCATGTGTAGTTTTTCTTGTCCTGCTAATATTAGATCATTTCCTCTACATTTTTCAAAGAGTTTAGAGCTTTTGTAAATTATATTCTTTCTCCCATAACATATGGGTTCCTTTGTCACAAATGTAGCTCTTTGCATTACTGAAAACAAGTCTTTGGCATCTTCAAACATTACTTACCACAAGTAGAAACATTTTCAACATTATTTTATGGCTTTATACTTTACAAACAGCTACCCAAAATATTTTTATGACTCCTGTTTCAATATCAGACCACTTTTTTCCTTTATTTTTGACTCAAGAATAATATTGAGAATGTAAAACATGACACATACAATACTCAATTCTTGAAGACAGATAAATAAAAATCAACACAGTGCCTACTGTAATTTTATATTCCTAAAGACAGAGACATTATATACTACTACGTAAATACTTCTGAAATGTCAGTGGTAGTGAGATTAGTCAAACAGACCTAAGGACACATTTCACATCCGAACCAGACATAGCTATCCATCTGTTTGTCTGTCTATCTACCTATCCATCCATCCATGGCTTATGCTCTAAGATCAAGAATCAACAAATGGGACCTCATAAAACTACAAAGCTTCTGTAAGGCAAAGGACACTGTCATTAGGACAAAACGACAACCAACAGACTGGGAAAAGGTCTTTACCAATCCTACATCTGATAGAGGGCTTATATCCAAAATATACAAAGAATTCAAGAAGTTAGACTCCAGAGAGCCAAATAGCCCTATTAAAAAATGGGGAACAGAGCTAAACAGAGAGATATTTAAATAGTCTTCTTCCTTGTCATGTTAAAATAATTAGAAGAACTACAAAGCCTTTGAAATTTGTTGTAACTTTACATTTTCAAATGTACCATGCTACATTGTAGACTAGAAATCATTATTGCTTTCATTTTACTAACATTTTTATTCTTGCTATGAAAGTGCCTATCTATCTATCTATCTATCTATCTATCTATAATTTATGTATCTGTTTATCATCTATCATCTATTTATAATTTAGGTATCTGTTTATCATCTATCTATCTATCTATCTATCTATCTATCTATCTATCTATCTATCATCTATCTGTCTATCCATGAACCTTCATCTACCTTCTTTGCTACAGTCTCATCAATGTTGGATAATGACATTATCTCATTCCCCTTAGGCAGCATATTGGTACATTGCATAAAGGGCAGACAGAGATGAGGATTACACATGGGGTGCACCACCAAGGCCTTCAATAGTGGATCCACTTCTATGAGAACAGACTACCTTGCTTTGTGTGGGGAGCAAATCTATCTCACATTCTGCATGCATCCGCCTTTTGTTGTCCATCTTGTCTTGCACTTCTCTCTCCATTGAAGACCTAGAGTTAGTCACTGTGTCCATGAGCTGAATAGTGTTGTGGACACTCATCAGCATTTGCACTTGCTTCTGTACCTTTGGTGACCTTTCTTTTTTTATTGGATGTTTTATGTGTTTACATTTCAAATGCTATCCCCTTTCCACCTCTCCCATCCCCCGTACCCCCTCCCCCTACCTCTTGTTCTATGAAGATGCTCCCACTCCTACCTACCCACTCCCACCTCAATACCCTTGCATTCACCTTCACTGGAGGGCTTCTCCTCCCATTGATGCCAGACAATGCCATCCTCTGGTGACCTTTCTAGGACCATGCTTTGACCTTGTTTTGACAGCTGACAGTTCAGGAACTCACTCACTCTCAAGTAGGATGTGATATGTTCTTTTAACAGCTATATTATGTTCAAATACAGTTTGTAGCCTACTGTTTTGCAATACTAAACTTTCTATATTCCCTATGCACAGCAGAATCAATATTAATGTACTTAAAAGTCAGTTGTTATTAGTATGATTTGTCTTGAAGTCATGCCACTTACCACTGTGATGAACTTCCAGCAAGTGCTAAGTGCCTCTTATCCTCAAATTCTGCATCTACACATCTCAAGTGTGAAAGATGATTGGCAGAATCCAACATGAAGCTAAACTATATGGCTAGTATGTAACAGGCAGCTAAACAAAAATTGCCTTGTAGACAGAAACAATTTTCCTTTATGGTATAGGAACCATGGTGACTATTTATTGAGGTAACTGAATACCCCTGTTAGTTGTGGAACTAGTTGTGGATTTTGCCTAGGTGCCCATGAACAGGTAAAAAGCTATAGTCTGCCTTTTTCACATGACATACCATTCTCCACTAAAGGATATAGTTATATATTCTTCAGGAAAGTCAATGGGAAGGGAGATTATTATGCTCAAAGAAATAAGTTAGAGTCAGAAAGACCATTTTTTCTCTTGTTTAATAGTCTAGATAATTTTTTCAAAAAAGAAATACTAACACAAATGTAGAAAGGATACTACTGAGGAAGTGATTTGAGGACCTTTGGAGGAGAAGAGGGTTTAGAGAAAGAAGTGGATATAAATATGATCAAAATACATATGTGTAATATATTGTTTGTAAACATCATAAAAAACATCCAATTTGTACTGTTAATATACACTGTTAGACACTCTCATAGACTTTTTATTGTTTTGGATAACTTCTGATAAGTGGAGATTTAATGATACATAATGCATTTTCTGTCATTAACTAGAAATCATTGAGCATTATAACTTAAAATCTGCCCATCAGCTTGGCTGCGCTCTCCTAAGGACAATCGTGTTTTATATTGCAATTTGCTTGACTTACTTTATTCTAGATGAAAGTTTTTTCAGATATAACTCATTTGTATCAAGAGAAAATGTTACATTTAAGCACATATTTATATATACTTTCATTAGTAGCATCAAGTAGAGTTGTTAGTGTATAACAAATTTCATCTTACCACCTAAAATCCTCTAACACCCTTCCCTTATTTTGGGGACGAATACCAAGCATTTGTAAACTTCTATATTCTTTTAATTCCAATGTTCTCTCTATGTCATTTTGTATAGGTATAAACAATCCAATTTCATTCGAACACATTTATCATCTGTATTCATTCTCCATCTTCTTAGGAATTTTCTTTACTCCTTTGTCTTGGACACCGCTCATTACACTTCTCCAAACAAAATGAATTCCCTGGCAAAATGAATTGAATATAAATCAAGGTCACATGCCCCCTCTTCATTGAACTTCCCCACTCGCACCCATGATTGTTTCTATTCTTTTTTCATTTTTTTCCTCATTTTTCCTTTGTATGTCTTTCCTCTTGCTCTTCAGTTTATATCCCTGTCTTCCATTTTAATGGTGAAAATTCCCCAAGCAACTCATTCTTTTATTATGTATTTCTTTATGCTGATCTTAATAGATATTTGTGGCAATAATATGCAACATTAATTTTACATAATATATACATACAATTAATAAATATTTCATTTTTATCAAATCGCATCTTTGTTTTCTTGTAACATAGATGTACTTTTCTTCCCTCTTGATAATTCTGTTTCAAAGCTATTTGTTTTTATTATTTTATGAATTATTCAGTAGGAGAAATATCAGAAACAATGATTTTGAGACATATGCAAATTCATTAGCAACTTGTCTTTTCAAATTCCATAAACTACAGATTTAATAAACTGTGAGCATCTGGCAATCTAAGCACCAAAGGATGTGGGATATGTCCCAAGATGCATGGATATCACGCTAACTGCATATGAATATTTAAAGAGTCACTTATGAGATCAAGAAAAAAATAATATCATCTTTTTTACTGACACAGTTCCATCAATCAATTAATATTTTATCCATTCAATAAAATTTTATTGAAAAACATTATGTGCAAAATATTAGATCTTATGTCCTGATAAGTATTCGTACTCTCAAGAACTGAAAACTGTGAGATAAGGACTACATTAACAAAGCAAGGCAATGATAAATGGCATGAAGTGAGAACAAAATACAGTAGAAATTTAATGTAAGAAAAGACAATGGCCTTATGGAAATGGAGAAGAAAAAGTGTTTCACATTGAGACATTAATATTTTCTAGATATACATTGCAAAAATTACTGATATTTAAACATTTTAATCCTTGGTGAACCAGTGCTATTGCTTTCAACACACTCAAATTTAAATGAAAATGGTAGAAAACCTGCTATGATATTGAGTGCAAGTTCAATTGATTTGTCTAAATGATGGATTTTTACAAGTAAATTCCTACACAATTTATCCAGATTATGTCTGGTTGGGCCTCTCCACTAAATTTTACATCTGAGTGTTTTATATTAGAATCTCATCATACATCTCAAAGATACTGCTCCCATATAAAAATCCCATTTTTTGGCCACGTTCAATCTAAGTCATGTTAATTCACAAAATTATTTTAGGATCATTTGTTTTGCGCCTATGAAGTCATACAGTTTTGCAATCAAACTATTTTTGATTTTAAAAAAAAACTATTTTTTTAAGTGAACAAACATGGTGACAGTTTTCCAAAAAGTATTCTATTTCAGAAACATGTTCAGAAATATCTCAATTATGTCATTGGAATTACAATGTATTTTTATGTGGCTGAGTGACCTAATGTAGTAAAGAAATGAATAGCACGTAAGAGCACTGAGAAGAATCGGTGGTCTCTAATCCTTATGACATTGCTTTAGCTATGATTTTTTTCCAAATTGTAGTGTCTCAGGGAGAAGGGTTTACCACAGACATAGTGAAAAAAATTGATGAAGCACAGGGATATTTGAAAATCTGTGCTATGGAAGCTTAAATAATTTCTTTAGTTTTATAGGCCATTTTAATTTTATTTAAAGAATTAGCTAACTGCACAGGATTTTGAGGAAGAAAAACTTCTGTATTTCATGAGGTAAGGACCAAGGATCACTAGGTATTGATGCTATCTCTAGTGTGATAATTTTGCTGATTTTATTTTTTGTAACTAATACTTTTATGCTCAAAGTTTAAAATTAATAATTTGTGTGAGATAGTAAGAAAACATTGAAATAGTGCGTATTGCCAACATAATAAAATTGAAGGCAATTAACTGCTTACTAATGGTTATCACCACTTACAACACTAGTTTGATAATTTAGGAATCAGTGATGGAGTCTTCTGGAAACTACTGCAATGTGTGTTCTATGAATAGTGGGCTATTATTCTAGAGACAAATTTCTTGGTGTGAGTCTTTGGTAAATGTGTTGGAATTACTTACCAGTTCTTCCAGAAAGCCTTTTTTAGAGTACTTGCAAAACTTAGACATCTACCTCCTTTAAGTTTTTTTTAAAGAATTCATTGTATAATTGTAACTAATGTTACTGAAAGTAATCAGAATTTCTGTGGCACTTTAATAGTCATTTCAGTTGTTTTATTTCTTAAAACATTTGCTTCATTTATATATTTTATGTGCATGTGCGTGCATCCCTGTGTGTGTATGCATGTGTGTGTGCATGTTTGTGTGTGTATGCATGTGTGTGTGCATGTTTGTGTGTGTATGCATGTGTATGTTTGTGTGTGTATGCGTGTGTGTAAATGTGTGCATATGTGTGTGCATGTGTGTGCATGTTTGTGTGTGTATGCATGTGTATGTGCATGTTTGTGTGTGTATGCGTGTGTGTAAATGTGTGCATATGTGTGTGCATATTTGTGTGAGTATGTGCATATGCATGTGAATGCATGTGCGTGTATGTGTGTGAATGTGTGCATATGTGTGTGTGCATGTTTGTGTGTGTGTATGCGTGTGTGTGTGTGTGTGTGTGTGTGTGTGTGTGTGTGTCATGTGACATGGCCTGCATTGGAAACTAGAATTTACTTTTCAGAGTTGGGTCTCTCCTTCCACCATGCAGGTCCCAGTGGCTAAATTCGAGTTATCAGGCTTGAGAGTTTGTTTCTTTATTCCATGAATCCTCTTGATATGCTATGTGCTTCTATTTATGTCTTTTGAATAAGATATAAAATTTCAATATTTGGAGTGATATACTACAATACCATGAGGATTGTACCAAAAAGATGTAGTATTAAACATAAAACTTTTTCTAGTATTTAACACTAAAAAAAGGAATGCGATTTTATATAAATTGCACTTAATTATACAAGTTCATATCTGTATTAAAATGATAATTGTATGCTTATTAGATATGGTGAGGAAAATGTAGTATGAAAATTCCAGTGAAAATTGGTGGATTAAGCTGTAATAACTTGTTTCATCTTGATCTGTATGGCAGATGTGGGCTTCAGTTAGTAGGTTAGGTACCAAGTTTCAACTTGGTTAGGGCTTCCACATTTCATAGCCTTGTTAGTTTGGCAACTGTTTTAGGACAGATTTTCCTCAGAGTGCTAACCTGAGTGAAACAAAGCAAGCTAAGTGGGGAATATGCTACAAACTTTACTTTGTTTCTTTTTTTTTTTCAAAACTGACTATTGGCCAAAAGTGATGAATAGTTACACTCAAAGGCAAGAGCTGAAAATGTACATTGCATATTTAATAAGAGAATTGTTAACGCTACAATGGAAGGTAGAAAACATGAGGGCAGGGATTTATCAGTTTTTAGTGGGAATTAAGCAATACTGGGGAGACCACTTTTTTTTTAATTTAAGTGGTAAATACATTGAAAACCCAACTGTCTTTCAGCTTGCTTAGACGAACGGTAACTCTGGATGAAGAAGAGGCAGAGAGGCAGAAGAAGGAGGGTAGTTTGTTTTCATAGCTAGGTTTTTCATTACTGGTGAATTTACTGATGGATCTAAACATCCGAGACATGAGTACTCAAAACGGGACATGTGATTTGGTTCTCAGATCTGTATCCATGAAGAACAATAGTCCATAATTCAAATTAGCAGGTCGACAAACAACTCCTTATCTAATTGCTTACTTGAAAAACGTTTCAAAATCAAAGAGATTTAGATATACAATGTATAAAATGGTAACCCGGGAAACACTATAAGGAGATCATTTAGGCTTCTTGAAAAGAAACAAAGCATGTTATCTGTCTTTTAAGTTCCCTTAAACAGTGAGTAATATGTGGGCCATCTTGATTTAAGAGAAAACCATTTGAAATTCATTTTCTCCTCCAGGTATGATAGAGTGAATTACCAATATCAACAGCAACAGTTCCAATTTAACTAGTGATACATCTCTAATATGTTTGCTAATAATCTGCAGGAAATACTTTTACCTTTCTATAACTTGGAAACTTTTTATCTTCATAATGGGAAACTATTGAGTTTGGCACTAGCATCAGTGTTGGGGCTTTTTATAATCACACATTCAAATGGGAATTGATTATTTGTTTCATTTGCTTACCTTAGACTAGCAAATATTCTAAGTTAATATACAATGAGTATATATAATGTAACATGAAGTGATTTAATAGTATAAAGCACCTTTTGAGCTCACTAGGCAATATTTTTTCTAAAGTAGTTTTCTTCTGTAGGCAAATAAGAAAATAGCAATTGCATAAAATTTGTTGAAAATGATCACCACCCATACAGAAACCAAATCAGAAGTATTCGAACTGCCCCCAAGTTTTCAGATAGCCATGCTAAGAAGGGTGAATGCTATGAACATGACACTTACTTCTTATGTTAGCTTGTATGCTGCTCTATGATTTAATGGATAGATTGAAAGTTAAAATTAGTTTAAGCCATCATCAGAGCTGCTATAAATGATTGACACTTTAAAGTAGAATGTTAGAGGCAGAGTTGCTCCTGAAATGGATTATAAATTCTAAAACTGTATATTTAGTAGAAGATTCAAGACTAAATTAACATGCACGTTCTGCATAAGAACTTGTACAGAGCCTACTTATTCTTTAGAAATGGGTTCTTTGCTCTTAGTGGTTGGACTCAAAGTCCAATTAACATGAGGGAAATCACACTTGGTACTGTAAACTAGGTCATTTACACTGCTAGCAAGACCATGAATAAAGGAGTAGCATATACTACCACCACCTCACCACTTTCTTAATCGAGTATAGTTCTTAACTGAATTTTAAATACTTATGTCTATATGGACAAATGAGTGGAGATCTTACTCCTTATCAAAGCTTCTTTGTAGGGGGAGGAGAGCATTAGAAAATGTTATGGGGCTACCTACTCATCTCAAAATATTAACCCAGAATTGCTCCTGTGTAAAGGAAATGCAGGGGCAAAGAGTGGAGCAGAGACTGAAGGAAAGGCTATCCAGAGACTGCCCAACCTGGCGATACATTGCATATGTGTACATCAAACCTAGACACTATTGCTGATGCTAAGAAGCGCTTGCTGACAGGAGCCTGGTATAGATGTCCCCTGACAGGCTCTGCCTAAATCTGACCAATACAGATGTGGATGCTTGCAGTTACCAATAGGAGTGAGCATGGGGACCCCCTGGAGAAGTTAGGCGAAGGACTGAAGGAGCTGAAGGAGTTTGCAACCCCATAGGAAGAACAACAATATCAACCAACCAGAGCTTTCAGGGACTAAACCACCAACCAAAGCATATACATTGGGGGACCCATGACTCCACCTGGATATGTATCAGAGGATGGTTTTATCTGTCATAAGGGAAGGAGAGGCCCTTGGTTCTATGGAAACTTAATGCCCCATTGTAGAGGATGCTAGGGTAGTGAGGCAGAAGTGGGTCAGTGGGTGGGTGGGAGAGCACTCTCAATGAAGCAGAGGGAGGAGCATGTGATAGGGAGTTTACAGACGGGGAAACCAGGAAGAGGGACAACATTTGAAATGTAAATAAATAAAATAACTAATAAAATTAAAAAAGAAATGTATGGATTAAAGTAATATTAAGTTAAGGAACAGCATGATTTGCTACTAGTAGGGGAGTGGTAAAGTAGAGAAACTCCCTTGGAAAACTGTCTAAATTTTTCAGAAAAAAGAAAGAAAAGTAGGAATAGAACTACAATACATCCCACATTGTTTAGCCATTTATTCGTAGATGGTTTCCAGATTGATCTCTATAATTCTCTATGTACATCCATGTGCATCTGCCTAGGCTGGGGAAAGGAAAGACCAGAATTACCCAAGTCTCGTTAGAGATTCTAGCTAGGAAATCAACTCTTTTCATGATTATAATGAGGCCCAGGTTTCTCAGGAGACTTCCGAGGTTCAAAAACTTTTGTGATTGTTCTGACAGGTTAAAGTGAGTTTTGTCAGCATGAAGGTGAGACCTAGGGAGAGGGGTGTCCTTAAAATACAGAGTTCTGAGCCCATGGTCACCTTTCAGATGGCAGGGCTACTTGTTGCCCATTGTGGTGAGTTTTATTCTTTCCTATGTTATGCTTCTGCAAAAAGTGATGTCACCAGCTAATAGATGCTCCACACGTTAATTGACTAAACACATTGGTGATTAATAACGCATCTGAGTTGAGCTAAGGAAAGAAATGAAAGCTTCTCCCTCAGAGGTATTTGACTGTGTGAGTCTAAATTTGAACTCTCTACTTCATGTTCCCTGTGTCTTCCATTCTCTGTCTGTCTGTTGTGTGAGTTTGAATCTGTGATTGCCTGAAGGCTGTCTTGTGTATCTCTTTCTCTATCTGCCTTCTGTCTCTGTGTATGTGTTTATCTGTGTAGTCTGTATGGATCTGTCTGTTGTCATTTATATCTTTCTGGATGGCCTTAAGAAAGAACTTTGCAGTCTTTATGGAAGATCAAGGAAACCATTACATGAGGAAGGAATGGGATGCTTTACAGAAATCTTTAACAGAGTTTTGTGAAGGATTAGGTCACGTGGCTCCAAGTGATCAAGACAACAAATATTCACAAATGTCACTGTTTGTCAATCAATATTCATAGAGTTAGATTCATTTGGTAGGTTACTTTAGGCCTCTGTATTTCATGCTTTCAGCAAATGATACTCATGCAGTTTCTGGGCAGAGTATGGAAAAGTAGATAAATTACGATTGCAGCTATCCATCAGGTTAGGTTCAAAAGATGATAACAGGAGAAATACAAGGAAAATAGATTTTGTTTTCACATTGTTCTTTGAAAAGTGTGTTAAAAAGGAGGTCAAGGGGATACAGATCGGAAAAGAAGAAGTCAAAATATCACTTTTTGCAGATGATATGATAGTATATTTAAGTGATCCCAAAAGTTCCACCAGAGAACTACTAAAGCTGATAGACAACTTCAGCAAAGTGGCTGGGTATAAAATTAACTCAAATAAATCAGTAGCCTTCCTCTACACAAAAGAGAAACAAGCCGAGAAAGAAATTAGGGAAATGACACCCTTCATAATAGACCCAAATAATATAAAGTACCTCGGTGTGACTTTAACCAAGCAAGTAAAAGATTTGTACAATAAGAACTTCAAGATTCTTCTGCTGGTTGCTGCCCCTGCAGAGAGCCCCTGGGCAGCACCCCACGAGCGAACCTGAGCCTCGGGACCACAGGTAAGACCAAATTTTCTGCTGCAAGAAAGCTGCCTGGTGAGCTTGGGACACACGGAAGCAGAATTTCTCTAGGACCGGGCACGTTCTGTGTTTACCGGAAGTCCCACACCCGCGGATCCCGGCCCGCAGCAGCTCTCTGCTCCCAGACCCGGTGAGAGAGAGACGCAACCGCCTGGTCAGGTGGGCACTCCTGAGGCTGCAGAGCAGAAGAGACCACCAACACTGCTCACCCCTGCCCACATCCCTGGCCCAAGAGGAAACTGTATAAGGCCTCTGGGCTCCCGTGGGGGAGGGCCCAGGAGAGGCAGGACCCCTGCCTGAGACACCACCAGAACCTGAAAGAAACAGACCTGATAAACAGTTCTCTGCACCCAAATCCCGTGGGAGGGAGAGCTAAACCTTCAGAGAGGCAGACAAGCCTGGGAAACCAGAAGAGACTGCTCCCTGCACACACATCTCGGACGCCAGAGGAAAAAGCCAAAGACCATCTGGAACCCTGGTGCACTAAAGCTCCCGGAAGGGGCGGCACAGGACTTCCTGGTTGCTGCCGCTGCAGAGAGCCCGTGGGCAGCACCCCACGAGCGAACTTGAGCCTCAGGACCACAGGTAAGACCAAATTTTCTGCTGCAAGAAAGCTGCCTGGTGAACTCAAGACACAGGCCCACAGGAACAGCTGAAGACCTGTAGAGAGGAAAAACTACACGCCCGAAAGCAGAACACTCTGTCCCCATAACTGACTGAAAGAGAGGAAAACAGGTCTACAGCACTCCTGACACACAGGCTTATAGGACAGTGTAGCCACTGTCAGAAATAGCAGAACAAAGTAACACTAGAGATAATCTGATGGCGAGAGGCAAGCGCAGGAACCCAAGCAACAGAAACCAAGACTACATGGCACCATCGGAGCTCAATTCTCCCATCAAAACAAACATGGAATATCCAAACACACCAGAAAAGCAAGATCTAGTTCAAAATCATTTTTGATCATGATGCTGGAGGACTTCAAGAAAGACATGAAGAACTCCCTTAGAGAACAAGTAGAAGCCTACAGAGAGGAATCGCAAAAATGCCTGAAAGAATCGCAAAAATCCCTGAAAGAATTCCAGGAAAACATAAATAAACAAGTAGAAGCCCATAGAGAGGAGACACAAAAATCCCTGAAAGAATTCCAGGAAAACATAAATAAACAAGTAGAAGCCCATAGAGAGGAGACACAAAAATCCCTGAAAGAATTCCAGGAAAACACAATCAAACAGTTGAAGGAATTAAAAATGGAAATAGAAGCAATCAAGAAAGAACACATGGAAACAAACCTGGATATAGAAAACCAAGAGAAGAGACAAGGAGCTGTAGAAACAAGCTTCACCAACAGAATACAAGAGATGGAAGAGAGAATCTCAGGAGCAGAAGATTCCATAGAAATCATTGACTCAACTGTCAAAGATAATGTAAAGCGGAAAAAGCTACTGGTCCAAAACATACAGGAAATCCAGGACTCAATGAGAGATCAAACCTAAGGATAATAGGTATAGAAGAGAGGGAAGACTCCCAGATCAAAAGACCAGTAAATATCTTCAACAAAATCATAGAAGAAAACTTCCCTAACCTAAAAAAAGAGATACCCATAGACATACAAGAAGCCTACAGGACTCCAAATAGATTGGACCAGAAAAGAAACACCTCCCGTCACATAATTGTCAAAACACCAAACGCACAAAATAAAGAAAGAATATTAAAAGCAGTAAGGGAAAAAGGTCAAGTAACATATAAAGGGAGACCTATCAGAATCACACCAGACTTCTCGCCAGAAACTATGAAGGCCAGAAGATCCTGGACTGATGTCATACAGACCCTAAGAGAACACAAATGCCAGCCCAGGTTACTGTATCCAGCAAAACTCTCAATTAACATTGATGGAGAAACCAAGATATTCCATGACAAAACCAAATTTACACAATATCTTTCTACAAATCCAGCACTACAAAGGATAATAAATGGTAAAGCCCAACATAAGGAGGCAAGCTATACCCTAGAAGAAGCAAGAAACTAATCGTCTTGGCAACAAAACAAAGAGAATGAAAGCACACAAACATAAAATCACATCCAAATATGAATATAACAGGAAACAATAATCACTAGTCCTTAATATCTCTCAATATCAATGGCCTCAACTCCCCAATAAAAAGACATAGATTAACAAACTGGATACGCAACGAGGACCCTGCATTCTGCTGCCTACAGGAAACACACCTCAGAGACAAAGACAGACACTACCTCAGAGTGAAAGGCTGGAAAACAACTTTCCAAGCAAATGGTCAGAAGAAGCAAGCTGGAGTAGCCATTCTAATATCAAATAAAATCAATTTCCAACTAAAAGTCATCAAAAAAGATAAGGAAGGACACTTCATATTCATCAAAGGAAAAATCCACCAAGATGAACTCTCAATCCTAAATATCTATGCCCCAAATACAAGGGCACCTACATACGTAAAAGAAACCTTACTAAAGCTCAAAACACACATTGCACCACACAATAATAGTGGGAGATTTCAACACCCCACTCTCATCAGTGGACAGAAATGGAAACAGAAATTAAACAGTGATGTCAACAGACTAAGAGAAGTCATGAGCCAAATGGACTTAACGGATATTTATAGAACATTCTATCCTAAAGCAAAAGGATATACCTTCTTCACAGCTCCTCATGGTACTTTCTCCAAAATTGACCATATAATTGGTCAAAAAACGGGCCTCAACAGGTACAGAAAGATAGAAATAATCCCATGGGTGCTATCGGACCACCACGGCCTAAAACTGGTCTTCAATAACAATAAGGGAAGAATGCCCACATATACGTGGAAATTGAACAATGCTCTACTCAATGATAACCTGGTCAAGGAAGAAATAAAGAAAGAAATTAAAAACTTTTTAGAATTTAATGAAAATGAAGATGCAACATACCCAAACTTATGGGACACAATGAAAGCTGTGCTAAGAGGAAAACTCATAGCGCTGAGTGCCTGCAGAAAGAAACAGGAAAGAGCATATGTCAGCAGCTTGACAGCACACCTAAAAGCTCTAGAACAAAAAGAAGCAAATACACCCAGGAGGAGTAGAAGGCAGGAAATAATCAAACTCAGAGCTGAAATCAACCAAGTAGAAACAAAAAGGACCATAGAAAGAATCAACAGAACCAAAAGTTGGTTCTTTGAGAAAATCAACAAGATAGATAAACCCTTAGCCAGACTAACGAGAGGACACAGAGAGTGCGTCCAAATTAACAAAATCAGAAATGAAAAGGGAGACATAACTACAGATTCAGAGGAAATTCAAAAAATCATCAGATCTTACTATAAAAACCTATATTCAACAAAATTTGAAAATCTTCAAGAAATGGACAATTTCCTAGACAGATACCAGGTATCGAAGTTAAATCAGGAACAGATAAACCAGGTAAACAACCCCATAACTCCTAAGGAAATGGAAGCAGTCATTAAGGGTCTCCCAACCAAAAAGAGCCCAGGTCCAGATGGGTTTAGTGCAGAATTCTATCAAACCTTCATAGAAGACCTCATACCAATATTATCCAAACTATTCCACAAAATTGAAACAGATGGAGCACTACCGAATTCCTTCTACGAAGCCAGAATTACTCTTATACCTAAACCACACAAAGACACAACAAAGAAAGAGAACTTCAGAACAATTTCCCTTATGAATATCGACGCAAAAATACTCAATAAAATTCTGGCAAACCGAATTCAAGAGCACATCAAAACAATCATTCACCATGATCAAGTAGGCTTCATCCCAGGCATGCAGGGATGGTTTAATATACGGAAAACCATCAACGTGATCCATTATATAAACAAACTGAAAGAACAGAACCACATGATCATTTCATTAGATGCTGAGAAAGCATTTGACAAAATTCAACACCCCTTCATGATAAAAGTCCTGGAAAGAATAGGAATTCAAGGCCCATACCTAAACATAGTAAAAGCCATATACAGCAAACCAGTTGCTAACATTAAACTAAATGGAGAGAAACTTGAAGCAATCCCACTAAAATCAGGGACTAGACAAGGCTGCCCACTCTCTCCCTACTTATTCAATATAGTTCTTGAAGTTCTAGCCAGAGCAATCAGACAACAAAAGGAGATCAAGGGGATACAGATCGGAAAAGAAGAGGTCAAAATATCACTATTTGCAGATGACATGATAGTATATTTAAGTGATTCCAAAAGTTCCACCAGAGAACTACTAAAGCTGATAAACAACTTCAGCAAAGTGGCTGGGTATAAAATTAACTCAAATAAATCAGTTGCCTTCCTCTATACAAAAGAGAAACAAGCCGAGAAAGAAATTAGGGAAACGACACCCTTCATAATAGACCCAAATAATATAAAGTACCTCGGTGTGACTTTAACCAAGCAAGTAAAAGATCTGTACAATAAGAACTTCAAGACACTGAGGAAAGAAATTGAAGAAGACCTCAGAAGATGGAAAGATCTCCCATGCTCATGGATTGGCAGGATTAATATAGTAAAAATGGCCATTTTACCAAAAGCAATCTACAGATTCAATGCAATCCCCATCAAAATACCAATCCAATTCTTCAAAGAGTTAGACAGAACAATTTGCAAATTCATCTGGAATAACAAAAAACCCAGGATAGCTATAGCTATCCTCAACAGTAAAAGGACGTCAGGGGGAATCACTATCCCTGAACTCAAGCAGTATTACAGAGCAATAGTGATAAAAACTGCATGGTATTGGTACAGAGACAGACAGATAGACCAATGGAATAGAATTGAAGACCCAGAAATGAACCCACACACCTATGGGCACTTGATTTTTGACAAAGGAGCCAAAACCATCCAATGGAAAAAGATAGCATTTTCAGCAAATGGTGCTGGTTCAACTGGAGGGCAACATGTAGAAGAATGCAGATCTATCCATGCTTATCACCCTGTACAAAGCTTAAGTCCAAGTGGATCAAGGACCTCCACATCAAACCAGACACACTCAAACTAATAGAAGAAAAACTAGGGAAGCATCTGGAACACATAGGCACTGGAAAAAATTTCCTGAACAAAACACCAATGGCTTATGCTCTAAGATCAAGAATTGACAAATGGGATCTCATAAAACTGCAAAGCTTCTGTAAGACAAAGGACACTGTGGTTAGGACAAAACGGCAACCAACAGATTGGGAAAAGATCTTTACCAATCCTACAACAGATAGAGGCCTTATATCCAAAATATACAAAGAACTCAAGAAGTTAGACCGCAGGGAAACAAATAACCCTATTAAAAATGGGGTTCAGAGCTAAACAAAGAATTCACAGCTGAGGAATGCCGAATGGCTGAGAAACACCTAAAGAAATGTTCAACATCTTTAGTCTAAAGGGAAATGCAAATCAAAACAACCCTGAGATTTCACCTCACACCAGTGAGAATGGCTAAGATCAAAAACTCAGGTGACAGCAGATGCTGGCGAGGATGTGGAGAAAGAGGAACACTCCTCCATTGTTGGTGGGATTGCAGACTGGTAAAACCATTCTGGAAATCAGTCTGGAGGTTCCTCAGAAAATTGGACATTGAACTGCCTGAGGATCCAGCTATACCTTTCTTTGGCATATACCCAAAAGATTCCTCAACATATAAAAGAGACACGTGCTCCACTATGTTCATCGCAGCCTTATTTGTAATAGCCAGAAAATGGAAAGAACCCAGATGCCCTTCAACAGAGGAATGGATACAGAAAATGTGGTACATCTACACAATGGAATATTACTCAGCTATTAAAAACAACGAGTTTATGAAATTCGTAGGCAAATGGTTGGAACTGGAAAATATCATCCTGAGTGAGCTAACCCAATCACAGAAAGACATACATGGTATGCACTCATTGATAAGTGGCTATTAGCCCAAATGCTTGAATTACCCTAGATCCCTAGAACAAACGAAACTCAAGACGGATGATCAAAATGTGAATGCTTCACTCCTTCTTTAAATGAGGAAAAAGAATACCCTTGGCAGGGAAGGGAGAGGCAAAGATTAAAACAGAGACTGAAGGAACACCCATTCAGAGCCTGCCCCACATGTGGCCCATACATATACAGCCACCCAATTAGACAAGATGGATGAAGCAAAGAAGTGCAGACCGACAGGAGCCCGATGTAGATCGCTCCTGAGAGACACAGCCAGAATACAGCAAATACAGAGGCGAATGCCAGCAGCAAACCACTGAACTGATAATAGGTCCCCTATTGAAGGAATCAGAGAAAGAACTGGAAGAGCTTGAAGGGGCTCGAGACCCCAAAAGTACAACAATGCCAAGCAACCAGAGCTTCCAGGGACTAAGCCACTACCTAAATACTATACATGGACTGACCCTGGACTCTGACCCCATAGGTAGCAATGAATATCCTAGTAAGAGCACCAGTGGAAGGGGAAGACCTGGGTCCTGCTAAGACTGAACCCCCAGTGAACTAGTCTATGGGGGGAGGGCGGCAATGGGGGGAGGGTTGGGAGGGGAACATTCATAAGGAAGGGGAGGGGGGAGAGGGATGTTTGCCCGGAAACCGGGAAAGGGAATAACACTCGAAATGTATATAAGAAATACTCAAGTTAATAAAAAAAAAAAAGAACTTCAAGACTCTGAAGAAAGAAATTGAAGAAGTCCTCAGAATGGAAAGATCTCCCATGCTCATGGATTGGCAGGATTAATATAGCAAAAATGGCCATTTTACCAAAAACGATCTACAGATTCAATGCAATCCCCATCAAAATACCAATCCAATTCTTCAAAGAGTTAGGCAGAACAATTTGCAAATTCATCTGGAAAAACAAAAAACCCAGGATAGCTAAAACTATCCTCAACAATAAAAGGACATCAGGGGGAATCACTATCCCTGAACTCAAGCAGTATTACAGAGCAATAGTGATAAAAACTGCATGGTATTGGTACGGAAACAGACAGATAGACCAATGGAACAGAATTGAAGACCCAGAAATGAACCCGCACACCTATGGGCACTTGATTTTTGACAAAGGAGCCAAAACCATCCAATGGAAAAAAGATAGCATTTTCAGCAAATGGTGCTGGTTCAACTGGAGGTCAACATGTAGAAGAATGCAGATCTATCCATGCTTATCACCCTGTACAAAGCTTAAGTCCAAGTGGATCAAGGACCTCCACATCAAACCAGATACACTCAAACTAATAGAGGAAAAACTAGGGAAGCATCTGGAACACATGGGCACTGGAAAAAATTTCCTGAACAAAACACCAATGGCTTATGCTCTAAGATCAAGAATCAACAAATGGGATCTCATGAAACTGCAAAGCTTTTGTAAGGCAAAGGACACTGTGGTTAGGACAAAACGGCAACCAACAGATTGGGAAAAGATCTTTACCAATCCTACAACAGATAGAGGCCCTATATCCAAAATATACAAAGAACTCAAGAAGTTAGACCGCAGGGAGACAAATAACCCTATCAAAAAATGGGGTTCAGAGCTAAACAAAGAATTCACAGCTGAGGAATGCCGAATGGCTGAGAAACACCTAAAGAAATGTTCAACATCTTTAGTCTAAAGGGAAATGCAAATCAAAACAACCCTGAGATTTCACCTCACACCAGTGAGAATGGCTAAGATCAAAAACTCAGGTGACAGCAGATGCTGGCGAGGATGTGGAGAAAGAGGAACACTCCTCCATTGTTGGTGGGATTGCAGACTGGTACAACCATTCTGGAAATCAGTCTGGAGGTTCCTCAGAAAACTGGACATTGAACTGCCTGAGGATCCAGCTATACCTCTCTTGGGCATATACCCAAAAGATGCCCCAACATATAAAAAAGTCACATGCTCCACTATGTTCATCGCAGCCTTATTTATAATAGCCAGAAGCTGGAAAGAACCCAGATGCCCTTCAACAGAGGAATGGATACAGAAAATGTGGTACATCTACACAATGGAATATTACTCAGCTATCAAAAACAACGAGTTTATGAAATTCGTAGGCAAATGGTCGGAACTGGAAAATATCATCCTGAGTGAGGTAACCCAATCAGAGAAAAACACACATGGTATGCACTCATTGATAAGTGGCTATTAGCCCAAATGCTTGAATTACCCTAGATGCCTAGAACAAATGGAACTCAAGACGGATGAACAAAATGTGAATGCTTCACTCCTTCTTTAAAATGGGAACAAGAATACCCTTGGCAGGGAATAGAGAGGCAAAGATTAAAACAGACACAGAAGGAACACCCATTCAGAGCCTGCCCCACATGTGGCCCATGCATATACAGCCATCCAATTAGACAAGATGGATGAAGCAAAGAAGTGCAGGCCGAGAGGAGCCGGATGTAGATCTCTCCCGAGAGACACAGCCAGAATACAGCAAACACAGAAGCGTATGCCAGCAGCAAACCACTGAATTGAGAATAGGACCCCCGTTGAAGGAATCAGAGAAAGAACTGGAAGAGCTTGAAGGGGCTCAAGACCCCATGTGTACAACAATGCCAAGCAACCAGAGCTTCCAGGGACTAAGCCACTACCTAAAGACTATACATGGACTGACCCTGGACTCTGACCTCCTAGGTAGCAATGAATATCCTAGTAAGAGCACCAGAGGAAGGGGAAGCCCTGGGTCCTGCTAAGACTGAACCCCCAGTGAACTAGATTGTTTGGGGGGGGCGGCAATGGGGGGAGGGTTGGGAGGGGAACACCCATAAGGAAGGGGAGGGGGGAGGGGGATGTTTGCCCGGATACCGGGAAAGGGAATAACACTCGAAATGTATATAAGAAATACTCAAGTTAATAAAAAAAAAAAGAAAAGTGTTTTAAAACATCAAGTTGAGTATGCAACTTTAAATCTTCAATTTCCTCAAGTTGCATTGGGGTCCAGGAAAATTCCCAGTCTATTAGAGCATAAGATCTATTTGTATAGTTCATTGCCACACTTATGGTTCTGACAATGCCTAGTAGAACATCATGGAGCAAGGCTCTATGGCATTGTGCTGTCTGTATTCTTCCTGAGACGTTTGTAAGAAAAATAAAATTTGAAAAGTGATATCTTTAAAAAAAAGTCACAAATAGTTACAATGCAGAGAACTACTGACCAATGATCCTGGAGTGAGTAGTCCCAAAGGATACATCTATAGCACAAGTACTTTACCCAAGATTGGAGAAACTTCACAAAAGAGAACAAAGAAAGTGCTGTAAAAGTCAGAGGACCAGGAAATCTGTGGCACTGTGTTTTCAGTAACAGGGCTGATATACCCATGGAAACTTAATGGTATGGCTGCCCAAAAAAAAGACCTGAGCAATTACAATAACAGTTGATATTCCAATGTAGACAGAGGACATTTAATGTGGTTCTACCATCAGGTGAAGAGGTACAGGTAATTAATGGCACCTTGAGAAAAGGAGAATTAGTCTTCTCCAGGGATGAGCCCCCTGATTGGTTGTGTAACACCAAGTGGTCAGCTTTACAATCATAAACACAAATGCGACTGAGTGAATTCGAAATGTATATTTATGTGCTGATCATTTGTATGTATGTATGTATGTATGTATGTATATGTAAGACAGCTAATGTAAAAAGAATGGGAGGTAAGAGAAAGAGGAGAAAAACAGTGAGATTATATTTCAATTAAGTGTAAAAAAGAAAGGAAAATAGGACTTAAATATCAGCCATAACAATGTTTGTTCATATAGTAAATCAACAATGACAGCAACAGAATTTAATCTTTTAAAATGTTTTTTCTTGGGCTATGGACATAGCCAATTACCAATCCAGCTCTTAAGATAACACACACACACACACACACACACACACACACACACACACACACACACACACACTCTTTTTTAACTGTTTGGGTAAATGGTATTTACAGGAATTCCATCTATACATTTGAGAATTACTAATGAAATGCTTCCGGAGTTTTCATGAACACAGACCTATGTTACTAAGTGGTTTATAGTCATCTAATCCGGATTTAACAATAAAAAGTACAGAGACTTCAAGCCATAGCATTCTTATGCACATGTAAAAAAAGAAAAAAAGCAATATTGTTTTAAAGGAAAATATTTCTAATCAAAATGCCTCAAGTATTATGAGGCTTCTATAAAAATGACTAACTACAAAAGGAAACAGGCTTAATGTAACTGGGAGCCACCAAAAGAACAATAAATCCAAATGGTGGAACTCAGAACAGAACATAAAACAGCCAACTCTGCATTAGCTTAAAGTGCTGTGGGCCTAAATGAAAATGGGGGATCACATTTGTGCACCGATGTCTGCTGTGCTCACATGTGCACTTGATTCTCTTAAGGCTTCAGTAATAACTTTAGTTATTGGCACAATTTGTTCTGTGACTTTCTTAGTACTGTTTGAGATTAGTGCTACCATTGTAATGAAATATGCATTATGTATAATTACACAGCTTTGAACCAAGATTACTTTCAACAGGAAATCTGGTCAGCCTATAAAATACATTCTTAGTTTTATTACTTAAATTATAATTACTTACTTTTGTTCTCTCTCTCTCTCTCTCTCTCTCTCTCTCTCTCTCTCTCTCTCTCCCTCTCACTGTGTGTGTATGTGCGTGCGTGAGTGTGTTGTGTGTGTGTGCGTGCGTGCGTGAGTGTGTTGTGTGTGTGTGTGTGTGTGTGTGTGTGTGCAGGCGCGTGTGTGCTCGTGTTCATGTTTATTCTTCTCTGTCTCTTGGTCTCCTGTCTTTCTATGTAACACAAAGGTCTCTATATGAAGCACATGCTATCAGAGAATTTGTGCAGCTGGCTGTCCCCAAGTTCACTTTATATCTATCCCCAAGTTCCTGGGGTTCCAATCACCCATAGCCTACCATACACAGCTAATGTATGGTATATAAAGAGCTATTTTCCTGTATATCTGACAGTGAATGAGAGATTCAGTTTAGAAATTATTTTCTTAGATTCTTTGGAAGAAGACGTAATAGCACGTGTTCAGGGCACAGCGTTCAGATGTTTGACACAGAGATTGGCCTTTTTCTGCTTTTAAGTTTTATGTTTTGTTTGAGCTCTTTGATTTCCCAAAAGATGAGCACGTTGATTAAATACATTTGACATTTCCCCTCTTTATTAATGTGTCTCATGTGTTTTGTTGTGGTAATTTGTCACCTGTGTGCAACTTCACTGACAAGATATTAATTCTGCTGACCTCCCTTTTGTAGTATATTTGTTTGTAGTATTGCTTTATTTGTCTATATTTTCATTTGATGGCAACAGTTAACTAAAACAATTGCAAGAATGTGTTACAAGATTAAAAATTATTTTGAAAAAAAGAAATCTGATAAAACTTTGTGTTCCTAGCTTTTATATTTTGAAATATGTTAATACTAAATACATTTTGATCATCATCAAAGATGTAGAACTGGGCATGATTTATGGCAAGAGTACATATGTTACAGAAAAAAACAAACAATTTCATTCTTTTCCAAGTCCTGCAATATCCATTGAAGTTATATTTTTAAATCCAAATTCTTTTTTCAAGCACAATGGAGTCTGCATAGACAAATAATTCTCAAACTTTGATGCAAGTTGTTAGTTATTCTTCTAGAAATGGAAGCATGAAAAGATTAATCTTCAAATGAAGACAGAGTCCAGAAGATCAGATACAACAATTTTCCAAGTCTGAAAGGTTGATGTGCATGTGTATTTGTGTGCTCGCTTGTATGTGTGCATGTGTTTACATACACACAATTATATCTTCCTATGAGTTGGTAATGTTGAATAAGAGTGTCAAAATTGAAGAATGAATCCTTAGTTTTAATTTATAATAACCATAATTTTCTTACATGATATCGTATGTATTGCAGTCTAAAGTATCATAAAATGTACTCAATTAGATACTGTATAAGTTTGCTTATATTTGCAGATTTTATAAAGCACAACATTTTGTAAAGCAGAAATTTTAGGATTTGAATCTACCTTCTCCTCTCGAGTTGATTCATCCATTTCTCTGCCAAATAATTACTATGTCTGCATGTATTGGGTGGTCTAATAAGGATTAGGGAGTTGGCAAAAGTAACGCTCAGCCACTCACTTCAAGGAGTTTAGAACTTAGCTGGGAGCTTAATACATCAAGTAGCAATTACAAGGTGCTGAGACTGGCCTCAGTCATATTATCCAACAAGCATATACGTGGCTGAGAAGAATGAGAGAGAGGGAGGGAGTTACGAAGGAGAGTTAATGAAGGCATTAATTTAAAAAAAGTGATCAAGTGAGGTGAAATTAGAGGAAGAGAGACCTGTGAGCAGTGTAAGTCCCGGTTTGAGACCAACATGAAAGTGATAGGAGATAATTTAGAAGGAGAGCCCACAGATTCCCCAAGGAAACAGCTGAGTGCAGGGAATTTCCCTACATTATCAGTCTCCTTCAAATTTCATTAGCAATATAAAAGGTCAGTAGTATTCAATGCCTACTCTGAAAATTATATTTAAAATGCAGTTTTATAACAAAATTGCTCTATGGTAATTGTTTTTATGGCTCCTTTTATCTCCATATTATAAGAGATGAAGAAATTGAAATCTATTTTTAATTTTATACTAGACCCAGAAGGACTTTTTCTCAGTTTCTTTAAAGTTAATAGCAATAGAGCAAATGTCATCAAGAAGAAGATCAGTGATAATGATGAAATTCACAGAGAAGGGATTTTTACTGACCATGCTTCTTAAAATTTGCATCACTATTGATTATCAACCCTTTTATTTTAAATCTTGGCCATTATTTTTCGAGTTTATTTTCTGTAACTTAAGAGTAGGTGCTTAAAACGTGTTGTGGGGCAAAAGACAAAGAAGGATTAAAGAAAGTGGAAGCAAGACGATAGAACAAAGGTTCCCCTTTGGCCAACAACTCACTCAGGTGTAACTCATTTCTTGCACTTGGAGATTTAGAGATGTAGAGAGAAATATAGTTAGAGCAGAGCTTTGCCTCACCATTATTTGGTGAATTCATTTGGATTTCTTTCATTTACATGTATCTATTAAGAAGCTTCTGCAGTAGTAGGTTTCCTCGAATGGCTTACTTTTAGCTATCCCTCCCCACATTACTCTTCTCATCCACCTCTTATCTACTCTTCTGTGGCAGCACTGCCCCCAACACACAAGCCACTCGTAACGATGTGTTCTATTCAACCTTCTTGAAAAGATCCATCCCTTCCTCCCTAGTTTCTTACTCTCTCCTTAACCTCTGTGGTCACAAAGATCATAGCTTGCCTGTAGAAGGCTAAACGATTAATATCCATGTGTTTGTATTTTGAGTTTTGGGTTACTTTATGGTGGATGACTTTTTAAAGGTTTCTTTATATGAATACACCGTAGCTGTAATCAGACACACCAGAAGAGGGCATCGGATTCCATTACAGATAGATGGTTGTGAGCCACCATGTGGTTTCTGGGAATTGCACTCAGGATCTCTGGAAGAGCAGTCAGTGCTCCTAACCGTTGAACCATCCCCCTTGCACCAACCTCCCACCCCCGTTTTAGTTCCACCTATTTACCTGTGAGTTTCCTGACCTTTTTGAACAGCTGAGTACTAATCCATTGTGTAAATGTATGGGATTTTCCTAATCCATTCATCTGCTGACATCTAGTTGTATACAATAGCTGGCTATTATGAACAGAGAAAGAGTGAACATGGTTGAAGAAGTGACATTTGGGTACATGCTCAAGAGTGGTCTAGCTGAATCTTGAGGTAGATGGATCCCAAGCTTCCTGAGGAACTGATACACTGATGTCCATAGTGGCTGTACAGGTATGCGCCCCACCAGCAACTGATGAAGGTTTCCCTTACTTAACATCCTTAACAGTATGAGCCGTCATTATTGTTTTGTTTTGTTGTTTTTTGTTTTTCTGGTTTTTTTTCTTTCTTTCCTTCTTTCTTTCATTCTTTCTTTCTTTTTTTTTGATCTTGGGGCATTCCTACTGGGGAATTTCAAAGCACTTTTGATTTACATTTCCCTGATGATGTCTAAGGTCATTGAAAAGTGTGTGTGTGTGTGTGTGTTTCTTGTGACATTTTTTGGCTTCCCCCCCAGCCCCTTTTTTTTTGTTTTGTCATATTCTGGTTTGTTTTTAGTTGTCTCTTTTCTAATGAGAGAGAGAAAGAGAAGGCGTGGACTTGGATGGCTGAGAAGATAGCAATTCCATTCAATACATAGGAAACACATCTACTGAAAGGCACAATGATGTGCCTTTATTCATCAAAACATTCTACAATATTTTGACATTGCCCACATAGCTTGTAAAAATTCCTTTACCTGCTACTGTGACAATATATAGGACAAGAAGTAATACAAGGAATGAATGGTTCTGGTTTACAGCCTGAGAGACCACACCATAGCATAGAAGGGAAGGCATGTAGCTGTTGCAAGAGGCTGTCTGCTCACATTGTATCTGCTGTCAGGAAACAGAAAGCAATAAATGTTTCTTCCCAGCTTTCTCTCTCCTTTTTATTCAGCAGAGGACACCATTTTCTACAATAGTGCTGCCTAGAGTGTGCAGATCGTCTCACCTAGCATAATCTAGATAATCTCTCAGAGGCAAAGTCAGAGGCTAACCTGATCTCAATAACACTTCACAGAATCACTCTGAGGGTTGTCTCATCAGTTATTCAAGATCTCAACTGAAACTGAAATTTGAGTTGTCAATCTCATCAATAGGCAGTTGAGATTAATTATACCACAAATGGGATTCTTACGGAATGTGGTTCCCAGGAATGTTTTTTTTCTTTCTTTCTGCCAGCCCTTTCCTTCAACTGGAATGGAAAGGAGAAGGTGGCTTCTAATTCTTTGAATATGTTCTTTATTTTGCCCCCTGCTCTGCCAGTCTTGAATGTCTGTCTTCTGTTCACAAATAACAACACTTAATGGGGAAACATAAACGTTCCTTCTGTTGGTCTCTGATTACTGAAAAGAAGCCTTAAACATATTGTTTTCAGAGCTATGTTACCAGAAATGCCCAACATTACCATGTATCAACCAACAAAATGCTACAAAAAACATTTAGGTAAGGACAGTATAATGATTATGACTGTACAGCCCTAAATGCAACATATTGGCAAGTTAGCCAGTGAGGTAAGATAAGTGACATAATTGAGCTACGCACATGGTCACAAGTTCTTGTAAGATTACTTTCTGATATTTCTCTGGCCTGTCTGTTAGCTGGAGTTACTTAGATGTAGCTGTAAATGCTTTAATTGTTATCTATTGTAATTGATTTCCACTTTTCATGATGACAAGGGTGGAAAAGAGTTGTACCATGTGGCTAGCATTACTCCGATCAATACTGATTAGCAACCAATTTTTCTAAAGGATGCGAAACGAAATAATTACATAACACATCTGTCAATAAGAACTCAGGAGAGTACAGAACACCTCGGCAATCATCACATTTAATGAAACCATCAATAAGTCAGAATGACTAAGATTACAGGAGAGCACCTTGTTTAGGGGGCAAGGCTTTCAACACAGCCGTTGAAGGTAATTTTTAAAAGTGAACTTTGAGTCAATATTACAGAGTCAGTAGTAACCCACAAGTTTGTTAGCATATGGATGCCATGGCCTTTGTCCAATTCACTAGCCCAGATGTCGGTTCCTATTTATGTAACAAAATTCCAACAAATGCAACCATTTTATTCGGTTATTTTACAAGCATGTTTGGTACCAGCAACTTTGTCATCATTAGAAGTACATTTTGCTTCATTTAACACAGATTTGCCTTAATACATCTTCCTTGCTATAATGTGAACTTTTCAAGTGCAGAGCTCTTATAACATTAGCTTCTGATGCTCAAGAATGCATTAAAAACTCTAAAATATCTAAAACAAATTTTATGTTTTTAGATCCTACATTTTTATGAATCCCGTATTTTATCTTAAGCATATTCAAGTATTTATTTTCATATGTGCAAAAGCTAAAGTTGAGGACATATCTTTAGAAAGTATGACAAAACAAAATTAGAAAATTTATTCATTTTTTTTTAAAACTTAGGACTCCTTTTTAACTCTCTGAGTTTTCAAAGCTAAGTGAGATTACATCAAGCCAATGATATATCTTTAAATGAATCATTTTTCTTAGTTAATCGCAGAATTCCTCAGATTTGAAAAGCGTCGGAAAGACTCAAATATAAGTCAGTTCTGTTTTCTGAAGAGAAGAAAGGCAGAAATTTTGAGAGCATGATCCTCATGTGGACAAATCAATATTGTTGGTTCTCAGTGAAACAATCTGTTCATTTAATACAAGTCTACTCTCTTCTGTCCAGTCTTTGCTGTACAAATTGATATTTCTGAAAGGACTGCAGTTTCTAAGGAACAACAATGTCTAAAGGAATCTTAAAGAAAGGGAACCAAATTGGGGTATGTAACATGTCTGCTTGATTACATTTTATGGTGTTGCAGTAAAAAAAGAAACTGGTAAAATAATACTTGATACAGAATTATGAAACAGAATTGAGCAGAAAGAAACAAATTCATGCCTACTTGGTCAATTAAATTCCCTATGGGTTAGGGAACATTTTCAACAATTTTGGAAAATTGAACAATTAGTAATAGAACAAATAAATGAAATAGTGTTACACAGGTGAAAGCACTAATTAGATGTGGACCATAAATATAAGTCCCTTTTCTATAAAGAATATTAACAATAAGAAACTCCTGGCTTAGATTTAGGTAAGCTTTTCTAAGTAGAAAACAAAATGTAAACAATTTAAAGCTAATTTGCCCCTTCCCTTATTGAAAAAGTAATTTTGAAAGTATTTTTTTCATACAATAGATTTTGACCATGGTTTCCCTTCCCTTACCTCCTCCCATATTCTTTCCACCTCCCCATCCACCCAAATCCACACACTTTCCTGCTTTCTCTCTCTTTAGAAAACAAACACATCTCAAAAACAAAGAAACAAGTAAGTAGGAATGGCATCAGGACAAATGGCTTCCTGAGGCATGGATTAGCATTTCAAAGCACATGCTAGCCTTCAGGTTTTCTCAGCTTTGCAAGTACACTACAGTGTGTATGCTGGTCTCCAGGTTCTCCTCATCTCTTCTTCCCAATACTCTTAACCTCTCCAACTCATGGGCTTCCCTTCCCCCAGCTTCTCATTCCTATAGTTGTGCACCATTTTGGTTCTCTCTTGTCCTCTTTTACCCACGTGTCTTCTCCTTGTCTCTTGTTCCCCACCCATCTCCACTCATGGCACAATTTATCTTCCTGCTCTCTCCAGAGAGCTTTAGCCGTATGCTCCTTCATATCCACAGTAAAATTCTTCTTCTCAACCATAACTTGGAATCAGTCCATGTTCCTCAGTTTACATAAATAGGGTAAAACAAACAAATAGAAAAAAGAGCCAAAAAAAGCACAAGAAACACACACACACACACACACACACACACACATACACACACATACATTAGTTAATATGTAATATATATGTGATTATATGATTATGAACAAAGCAATAATTTCCAGACAAAGCATTATGAGATGATGGTCCCCCCAGAAATACCATCGAGTGCCTTTGGGTCATCTACTGATGTGCCCCGTAAGTGTGTTTTGTATACCCAGGGAGACTCCTTTGGAGAAAACTAAGCCTTTCCTTGTATGTGATTATCAATTGGAGATAGCTTTTGGGATAGGGAGGGCTTGTGTCCACCAATCTTTCTGTTTTCCCATCCAAGGACTTCCTGAGCCCTGTGAGGAGAATTTGTTGAAGACATACTATTAGATGAGTGTTCCAAGGTCTCTTATTTTCTGCACATTGCACAGTCACTGTATTTGCACTCATCTATTACAGGAGGAAACTTCTCAATGATGATAAATTTGCCCCCTCTTGATTGCAGACTGGTAAAACCATTCTGGAAATCAGTCTGGAGGTTCCTCAGAAAATTGGACATTGAACTGCCTGAGGATCCAGCTATACCTCTCTTGGGCATATACCCAAAAGATGCCTCAACATATAAAAGAGACACGTGCTCCACTATGTTCATCGCAGCCTTATTTATAATAGCCAGAAAATGGAAAGAACCCAGATGCCCTTCAACAGAGGAATGGATACAGAAAATGTGGAACATCTACACAATGGAATATTACTCAGCTATCAAAAACAACGAGTTTATGAAATTCGTAGGCAAATGCTTGGAACTGGAAAATATCATCCTGAGTGAGCTAACCCAATCACAGAAAGACATACATGGTATGCACTCATTGATAAGTGGCTATTAGACCAAATGCTTGAATTACCCTAGATCCCTAGAACAAACGAAACTCAAGACGGATGATCAAAATGTGAATGCTTCACTCCTTCTTTAAATGAGGAAAAAGAATACCCTTGGCAGGGAAGAGAGAGGCAAAGATTAAAACAGAGACTGAAGGAACACCCATTCAGAGCCTGCCCCACATGTGGCCCATACATATACAGCCACCCAATTAGACAAGATGGATGAAGCAAAGAAGTGCAGACCGACAGGAGCCGGATGTAGATCGCTCCTGAGAGACACAGCCAGAATACAGCAAATACAGAGGCGAATGCCAGCAGCAAAACACTGAACTGAGAATAGGTCCCCTGTTGAAGGAATCAGAGAAAGAACTGGAAGAGCTTGAAGGGGCTCGAGACCCCAAAAGTACAACAATGCCAAGCAACCAGAGCTTCCAGGGACTAAGCCACTACCTAAATACTATACATGGACTGACCCTGGACTCTGACCCCATAGGTAGCAATGAATATCCTAGTAAGAGCACCAGTGGAAGGGGAAGCCCTGGGTCCTGCTAAGACTGAACCCCCAGTGAACTAGACTATGGGGGGAGGGCGGCAATGGGGGGAGGGTTGGGAGGGGAACACCCATAAGGAAGGGGAGGGGGGAGGGGGATGTTTGCCCGGAAACCGGGAAAGGGAATAACACTTGAAATGTATATAAGAAATACTCAAGTTAATAAAAAAAAATAAGTCCTTAAAAAATTTTGCCCCCTCTTATGGTAAGATACTCCTGGCTTATTACCCTAGATCTGCCATGTGAAGCTGGGTGTCCCTATCAAATGGCCTGGAATCTGTCTGCGGGTGTGCAGAGATTGCAGGCTTTCCCTTCTTTGTTCCAGCTTCCATTTTCAATGAGCACCCTTTCTTGTTGCCTGAAACCTAATATCCTCACAGTCCTGTTTTCTTTTTTATTTTTATGCTTTTGTTTTTTGCAATAAGAGGCTATATTTGCATATTGTTATTCGTTTTGAGTTACAGTCTGTGAAAAGAATATAAAATGAGCCAATGAACTGATAAATGAGTAAAGGTTGGAGAGACATAACACAAATGTAGTAAAATATTAATTGTAGAATTCATGTGGTGGGTATATAATATTGTACTATAAAATAGAATCTCCTTGGTGTGTGTGTGTGTGTGTGGTGTGTGTAAATTGGTCATGTATGTGAATGTTTCCAGATAAGCATGTACGTGTGTATATGTACACAAATGGCAGAGATTGGTGACTGTCATTTTTCTTGGTTCTTCTCCACCTTGTATATTGAAGGAAATTCTCCCACTTGTGACCAAACATCACTTATTTGCTTAGAGTACTTAGCCAGATGGCTGTTGGGTCCCATCTCCTTCTTTTTGATCTATAGATGAGCCTCCATTCTCTCCACCCCCCATAGTTTATATGGATGATGTGATGGGAACACCAAAAGAAATTGGACACAGCAAGAAGTTAAAAGTCAGTAAACAAAATGCAAATAGCACCAACAGGAATAATAGCATAAATGGGTTTGTCATTGGAAATATTGGGTAATGTGTATCATATACACATTAAGAACATGTACAGCAGAAACCTATCTGGTCTGGCCTCAGTGAGAGAAGGTGTACCCAACCCTTGAGAGACTTAAGGGCCAAGGGAGTGGGGAGGTCTGGTGAGGTTTGGGTTGCAGGAAGATATCCTCTTGGGGACAGGGAAAGAGGAATGGGATGAGGAACAGTCAGAGTATGGACCAGGAGGGAGTAATGACAGTACTGTAAAAAAAGATTAAATAATAATAACTTTTTAAAAAATAAAGTGTATGATATATACGCTTGTCAATAAACTATGGCTTTCCAGAATACTTTCAAAAGTTAAAATGATGAAAAATAGTTTGACTTTAATGACTTTAATGATCACTGAGAGAATTCAATACTATCAGAAAAAAGCTAAAAAACATGTTTAAGTGGTGGGGAAGAGAACTTTGGAGACTCCAATCCCCAGGGAAGAGTTGAGAATCCAAGATTGCTGTGTGTGTCATTATCCTGCACATTCAGTTCCTGAATGTTTTGCAAGGCAAACAATAACCAGAAAAAGTGGACCTTGGTTTATGTAGAAGGGAAAAGTAAGACAAAAAAGTCACAAGTTACAAGAGACCATGTATTTAATTAAATTACCATAAGACACATCAACTGGAAAGTTGCAATGTCAAGGGTAAAGAGAGAAGTCATTCAGTATTTACTCTGTGTACACTGATAACTTGAAGTTACATTTTAAAAGCACTACAGAAAATAACAACTTCCAAGAATCCAATCATTTCCCTCTTTTAAAAAGGAAGAAATTCAGCAGCAAGATATTTAAGACACCGGTAATGCAAGATATATAGAAAACACTTATCCTGATACCAGAATGGCTAGAGGGAGTGGCACTGCTCTGATGGGGGACTAGACTTGCCTTTCAATATAACAGAATAGAGTCAGAGGGGAGAGCAGGAAGCACGGTGTGACAATGAAAGCATCAGGGTTTAGGCACTTAGAAGACTCAAGCACCTGGGTGGTGACTAATGCCCAGCTGTGTTCATAATCTGAGGAAAAAAGGATATTTATTATATATAGAAATCTCTTTATCAGAAGCAAGTGGTGATTTCAAAGTAGAGACTGGGTTATAGTGCAAAGTTAAAAACACACCTGCTTCTCTGCTCTTTGATTAAAGAAAGTAGAGATACTATTTTATAGAGAGAATAATAGATGACGTACTAAGTGCCTATAGAATTTGAAGGGTTGCTATAACCCCTCTTCTCTTTTGTTTTCAAATAATTAATTGTGTATTACTGAGCTTATGTGGTGAAAGAGGTTTTCTTTATATTTGCTTGTAGCCTGGATGATAGCTTCAAAGAAGCAGAGGTATCTAAACCTTGTATCGTATTTCATGAATTTGTATAATTACCATGTGTTAACTTATGATGAAGAAAAAAAAACTTCCCTTCCTCCTCTTTCAAATTAGTCAGTGACAATCTGAGAAATATCTCTCTGGGAGATATTGTAAAAGTTGTCACTACAATTATGGAAGCATATTTATGAGTAATCACTAAATGCATAGACTTTAAGTAGTATGAAATTCCTGAAGTTTTAATAAGTATATAAACTTTGATCAACCACCAGTTGTAATGTTGAAAGTATTTTTGACTTTCATAAAATTCACTGTTACCCTGTGACAATTTTTCACTTTTATCCTGTTTTGAGACTTTATAAAATAATAAGTATGTCTTTTTAAAACTTAATTACTTTTTAGAAAAATAATTATATACCTTAATCAAGTCATGTTTATTAACAATTTATTGTTTTCATTGTTGTCTTATATTCAATTACATAAATATGCCACAATTTATTTACCTGTTAATTTGCTAATGAATACCTGGGAAAATACATAAGAAAAATAATCCTTGTTGAAACGCTGCATAGAACATGCTTTTATCTCAAAATAATTATTCTAAATAAACAAAAATAGATTATTTACAGTCATGTGTTGGTGTATATATTTGTAAGCCTCTAGAAAACACAAACATACAGTTCTACCAAAAACTTTTAAGTGGCTGCATGGGTTGGTTTAAGAATGAAGAAAAAAACCACAAAAGGTCAATTGACACATCAAAATTCATTTAAACATAAAATGTAGTTACTTGTTTTAATTGTCTATTGCACGCACGCAGGTGAAGTTATTTAAAAATAAATTACTATTGTAGATTTCTAATAATAATGTGCTTTCCTTCTCAGTTTTCTGGAAGTATGCTTGGTAAGACTGGTATTATATTGTCTTCAAATATTTGGTACAATTAACATGAGATAATTTTCTGGAATAGTCTGGGAAGAGTCAATATTGCAGGCCAGAATCAGTATCAGCGAGATCATGTGGCCATGAATTGGAAAGAAGGCAAGGAAGGGTATATGGGATTGTTGTAAGATAGGAAAGGGGAAGATGAAATGTAATTTTATTATAATCTTAACAAAATAAAACAAACAAAAACAAGCAGTGACAACAACAATAGCAATGGCAATAACAAAAATCTTCCTGGAATCTGGGGACGCATTCAAATGGCCAAAGTAAGTCATGAGAGAAGGATCAGAGATAAAGTTGCATGGTCCAGACAAGACTTGTAATTAAATGATAGCTTAAAGTTCCCCAAACTCAGAGAGAGAAACAGATATCCAAACACAGGAACTATTTAGAACCAAAGTGGACATGGCTAAAGAAAGAGAACATGTCCCCTACAGTTGAAGACAGAATGCATTCCATTTGATTTTGACTTCAAGATGTCCGTTATGAGCTGCTGCATAGTAAGTCCTACACCTCGCGAAACTCCAATGGATGCTCGTTCCGTATTTGTTTGCTGTATTTCACTCTGAAAGCACCAAAGTGGTTTGATTGCCCAGCGGGGTATTACATCTTCTCCAGTTTCTATTGATTTATTTTGTTTCCAGCTTTCCCATCAATTCCTTAAAAAGAATTGAAATTTCCCATTGTTGTGGATCTACCTTTCCCTATAATTTTGTCTCTTTCTACTTCACGTATCTTGACAGCATTAACAAGATATGTAATTAACCATATCTTTGTATGTCACTTTTTCTGTATTGACCTATTATTGACGGTTTGGATTTTTGTGGGATCACTGGCGTGAAACCTATGTCGTCTATTTGTGTCATTACATAGAGCGGCTTCCTTTTATCGCACGCTACACCCTGAATCTCTTCGATGCTTCTGCATCCTTCCACTTTTTCAAAAATTTTATACTGTAATTCAATTAGATAGTGCAATTCTGAAACTTGCTTTTTCATTTATCTGGATAATTTCTGTATTTACTTGTAAACTTCAGCTTTCTTACAGCTGGTGCCATGGATATGTTTAGATGTAGGAGTGTTTGGTTTGTAATAATTCTTTTTTTAAATGCCCATCTGTTCCTCTGCTCTGTTACCCCTATCCTATATTTTATATTTGACACACGTCTACATAGTATATCTTGATTCCTTTTAGATTTTAAATTTCTGCCTTTCATTTGATTGGTCCTAATATTTATTAGTATTGATCCTTCTAAGATATAAAACTTAATATTATAATCCCTTTATCAAGTAATTAGAATCATGTATATAATTTCATTTTCATGTATGTGGTCACAATTCTACCTAAATTTAATACATAATCATGTATATGTAAATAGTTCCTTTATAAAGGGAATTTTAAGGGTTGCTTAAATAGTTTAGTCTGTTAAATATGGATACTTTTGTTTAGGGTCATATTAATTTCTGCTTCTCTCCACTAATCTCTCCAGCAGACGTCCTTTTGATATTGTGGCACAGTGTGGTACTGGAATCTACAAAATTCATACTGAGAACCATGCAACTGACTTTATAACTAAAAAAAAAACCCTAGCACATTATTTAAGCACATTTATGATATTGTTAGGCTGTCCTCCTCTGCACACATCTGTGGGCAATGGGTGGGGTCTGCCTGGAAGGCTGAAGCACACCTGGGGTCACTGTTGTTCTTCCCGTGGCTTGCTTTGATTTATCTTTGCTACAGTTCCAGTTTCCAGTCAACTCTGTTCTCTGAGGTCTTCAGCCAGGAGAGGGCTGCTGACGTTTGCATCTGTCTGCCCAGCTTGTGCTTAACGGAGTGAATCTGGGATAAAGTTACATAAAGAGAAATTACTTTCAGCCTATACCTTTCTTTCCAGTGGAATGATACACCCTTGTCTCCTCACAGTTGGTTGTTCCAAATGATTCTGACCCGTGGCGATTTCATAATTCATGCTAAGCTCATGGTCGATTTTTCCTGAGAGGTTTGTCTAAGAGGCCTTCCATTGTTATTCACATGAGATCCCTTCCTTTACTCAATTTTATATAAAATCACGTGGTTTCGTTAAGAGAAATAAACATGAGTGTATCTACAACTTCTTGGAAGATCAAATGAATCATGTCTGTATGCAAGAATGTACTTTCAGGAGTATTTACTGACAAGTGAACATATGCCTGTGACGTTGGGCCAAGATTTTTCTTTAATCATTTAGATTATTTTAATTAGAGCTTCGCAAGTTAAATGCAGTAATGCAGACTCTGACACAGAAATCTGTGGGATTCAGACTCTGTATTGCTTCGAAGGCTCTCTACCATGCTGCTATCGCTGGCCTACAAAACACACACAAGAGCCCCACATAGAAATTTTAAGATCAGTGATTGCAGCCAACTTCACCTACGCCTAACAACCCACTCTGAAACTGTGGTGCTGGAGACCTCTGCCCAGGGAATTAATTTGGGTAGTTTTGGCACACCGAGCTATGGGAAAGAATGGCTCCACCCACTTAAAAGACTCAGGGCACACCCCAGCCTCTGAAGTGTGGGCACTCAAGCCACTGGAGGAACATAGACGCTTACTGATTGATTGCAGCATTTCCCAAAGGATGACGCCAACGATGGAACATTTTTCTCAAAAAATGTCTAATAACATCATATTCTCATACAAGAAATGAACTCTCACTTCATATTTTTTTTCTTAAAATATCATGTTATCTGTTGACTTTATCACTACTGCCTGCTGTCATTGGAGACTTTTCCATTTAGGAGAGGAAATGGAAGTCTAGTAGATTTGCTGGGCTCTTGCAAGAATATTCTAGAAAGGTGTTCTAAAAGAAAGGTGAAAAAAATCACTTTAAAGAACTATGCCACCACAGTTTACTTCATTAAAATACTGATGAGTTTTTAAAATACATGGGATACAGAATATTTAGTTATGAAAATGTCTATGTTACTTTTGCCAAAATCAATTCTGGTCTGGGGTTTACAGCTCCCGGTTGTTAACTGCTCTATGTTGAGTCTGGACGGCAAGGGAGGCAACAGGGATGAACACGCTAGCTCGGGGACAACTGTTGCTAAGCCTCCCTCTGCCAGTAAGAGTGTAAGACTACCAGCGACTTCTGACGGTGGGCTCCAAGTTTTTTGTGAGAGGAGTTTGTACTGAGGTAAAATTTCCTGCTGCCTTCATTGTGGCACCATGTGTAACCAATAGTAACCACCTGAGTGGACACTAGACTACATTAGCCCAGAATCCATTCTCCTCCTTTCCTTCTTGCCTGAACCTTTTCCAGTCTGGAAATGGGATATGGTGACAGGTAGAGAGGTGGCTTAAGCTGTTCTATGCTTACTTTCCCATCGAACTGCTAATTCTTCATGTACATAAGATCGGTCTACCTTAGGTTCAGAGACAAGAAAAAGGAAGCACAGAGAAGTTGCACAACTCACTCTGTGCTGTTGCAATGGAAGTTGCATGGGGAAGTTCAAATCCATGTGCAGCTAAATTCAGTGTTTGGTTAGGGCCATATTTCTGGCTTGCCTTTAATACATACATGTGTATACACACACACACACACACACACACACACACACACAGAGACAGAGAGAGACAGAGAGAGACAGCAAGAGAGACAGAGAGACAGAGAGAGACAGAGAAAGACAGAGAGACAGAGACAGCAAGAGAGACAGACAGAGACAGAGACACAGAGAGAGAGATAGAGACAGAGACAGAGAGACAGATACACTGAGAGATGGAGAGAGAGGAGTGACAGGATATTGCTCTGGTTGCTACCTTATAAAGGGACTAATTGTACCATCGGGTTATGTGCTTTTGGCCTAAACATACATGGAAATTTCTTATAGCACGAGTCTTTTAGCTCACAGTTTCTTTCGTGTTTTACTAATACACACATATAAACGAGGTACACAGGTGTTAAGCTACTGATGATTAGTTCTTTGACCCACATTCTTAACTTATTACAATGGCGGGGATGCTATTTTGTTCTCCCCTTCTACAAGATTTTGATCATTAAAAATAATTTCCTGAAGGAATGCAAAACTTTGACTTTATAACATAATCATGAATTTGGTTTTATAGTGTAATATTTCATTTTTGTAGAATGATTTCAAACAAACCAATGAAAAATGTCTCCCTTGAAAAATGTCATGATATCAGAATAATATTGTACATTTAAATAAAAACCTAATTATAGCAAGGAAGTCATTCTTTCATTTATAGGCTCATAAATTGCAAGGTTGTAGAAGAAAGTGGGTGAGCAGGGTGGAAATATCAAAAGTAATTAAACCATGTTGTGCTCTAATGGACCACAGTATTTGAGGTTTTTATTTTTTTCCCTCTCCTCATTAGTTTCAGAGGAATCCAGCCATTAGCTTAAACATCCAATTTCTATTTCCTTAAAATCTCTCCTCCATGATTGGAATTTTTACATAAGCTTTCATTTACTCATCAAAAAGTTTGGTCAATTATCAGATAAATACATTTATTCATTTATTATTATTAAGTTCTAAAGTCAAACAGAACCATTCAGTTCTTGCTTGAACATATCGCATATTCCAAGAAAGGGAGGAAATGAATTAAACTGGAAAATATTACAGTAGAATTACTGTTGTAAGAAATACTCAGCAGTGTATTTATAGGTAAGCAGTAGTGAGATGCAAAAGTACTCCACGCAGACTCTTCTCAATGTCCACATTATTTTCTGATTCTTTAAGGTTACTGAGTTGTTTTTCTCAACTCCCACATTGCCCCGAGATTTATTTCATCTTTTATAAACTGAACTTTTCAGAACTGGGGATTGAACATAAAGTCTCAGGCATGTTATGCAGGTTCTCCACTGCTGAGCTACAGCTCCAGGACCAAAACTGTAATTTAGACCTAAAACTCGGCATGACGCTTTACCATATATTTACAATATATAGCATATTCAATATTTATTACATATGACTATGTGTTAAAATATTATAATTAATATATTATTAAAATATGTATATAAGTAATATAATTCATACATATAATTATATTCAATATATGTGTTTCTAAACTTTTTCTCCTTTTCACTTCTTCATCTCTATAGCACTTTACTTATTAAGGTATTACATTTCAGTATTATATAATATTATACTTATAAGTATAAACGTCTGAAGTTTTCCAAACTACTTAAAGAATATATTTCTGATATTTCATTAGAGTCTCTGTGAGTTTACTTGAGATAACTGCCACTTTCTTTGGGTCTCTTCCTATACAAGACACCAGTGGCTTTCCATTTCTTCCCATTTCCTGCAAGTATCTCTGGTGCTCTCACTGGGAATTAGCAACGTTCTTGGGGTTTAGAAACGAGAGAAGCTGTGAAGGCACTGGAGAAAGAAGAAGTTGAAGTTGAGATGCCCACTCTTTGACTCCCTTATTGACCATTCTTTTCATTGCCACAGAACTTTAAATGGGGAGCTACAATAACAAAGCAATCTCACCTGTGGGCAACATAAATAAATAAATAACCCTATGGAATCTGGCCTACAGCCATGGCCACCTAAGCCTCACTTCGGGACAGGGTAAAATGGCCACTTCTATACTTAGTCCAGAAGTAAAGGAAAAGTCATTATACCCCTTTAACATCTATCTCTAGAGCACAAATTGAATTGTTTTATTTATGTCTCCTCACCAGAAACTTTTTACATCATAAGAGTTCTCAAAAGTAAGAAAAAGCTAATGAGCATTAAGTATGTACACCTTGCTGAAGATTTTAGGGAAAATGCAGACGCTCACTTCTGTGTTCCTTGTGTATGCTTCTAACATCCTGTTTTACATGAGCGTAGACGGCACAGCATGTGTACACAACACCCTCTGTCCACCCAGAACCAAAAGGAAAAAATCTGAAGACTGAAATGCTCCCATGCTACAGATTACTTAGACATTAACTATTATAGTTTCACATTTATTTCCCTCCTTTTAATTTACTGACCTAAACGTGTATAAATATGTCTAGAAGGAGATTTTCAGGGCGAAGTGGAGGTTGATGTTTTCCTCAACTCCTTTCACGGAGTAACCTTTTGCTTTTAACATTGTCCCTTCGTTTGCTTTCTGGCAGCAGTTCATACGTTATTTTTTCTCCCAAAGGACACAGTATAATGAACATCCATGAGATTATTTAAGTGAATGGTTTTAATGAGTTCTTTGAATAGATTCCTTAAAAAGCAGGCATGAAATTGCTTCCCATTTGAGACGCTTTAAAATATTTTTAGAAAATTTATATTTGAAGCTTTAAAAGTTTTAACTGCTTTTAGGGAGCAAGAATTGAAAGGGGCTTCTTTTTTTCCCTAAAGTAATAAGGTTTATTCCACTCATACTACACGTGGCATTATAAAACCCAGCAGGACATTGAACTAATTTTTAAAGATTCTCATATTTCATAGGAATAAGTTCTTATTTGTCAAATGTAAAGGCCAGTTTTATTATGGGCTATGTTTACACATAAATATGTGGGGATTTTATAATTGAGGAGCATTAGAAAAATGAGAGGATTTACTTTATGTAGCAATATTAGCTGCTCTTCCAACCCCTTTGATATCTAGTTTAATGTGTTGTGGTCTTAAGGCTGGATGAATGAATTCCATCATCTTACTGATGTCACTGCCTCAGAAGATGGTGTCCACTTCATCAAAACTTCCACTCACTTATTTTTTCTCTTTCTCTGGATATAAATAAGGAGTAAAATTATCCAAGGACCTTGAAAGAGCACGATGTCACCGTCATCAAGTCCACGGTCAATGTGGACAGGACGAGGTGTGAAGGATATCACAGAGGAAGAGCCACAGCCATGCCAGAAATCTGCACGGCATTTGCTTTGTTCCAAGGCATCTCCTTGAGAACAAATAACTTCCCTTTATTACATAATGAACTTTGGAAGACAGGCAATGGAACTCTTGAATGATAATAATGAATTTTGGCAAGTATCAGTGCGCTGACACAAAACAATACGTGCTTTGTTTCTGTTGGTTAAAATGTTTTCCCATACTAATGCATACTAATGTGCCAGTTTATGCATTTAAAACATGGGAGGGTAGAATCTAGTCATCTTTAAAGTTACCATGTTTACCATGGTTTGTGTATATTCTTGAAAGCAAGGAACATTAAACATATAGAAACACTGGGAATTTTAACATAACTTGGATGCTTATTTTTCTGTAAGTTTAATTTGAAGCTGTGTATATAGTTCAGTGGTCAAGCACTCACAAGTTCCTCACAATATGTGTGTAGCTCTAAATGGGAACTTTCCAGAAGAAAAAAAAAAACACTGCAAGTGTTGAAGATAGGTTGGTCCCTCCCACCATTAGTGTCCCACCGTCATTGCCTTGGAATTTCTTTTGATTTTCATAGCTCTAGATATGGGGAGTGTTTTCAATATGATTTTCTTCCAGGTTTTTGATATTCATAAAATATGCCATAATTTACACAGAAGGCTAATAGCATATGACCAAACATGTATTTCCCTAGTGTAGGTCTAAAAGTCAGCCTTCCCATCTTGTACAGTTATATAAATGGAACCCTTTCACTTTTAATGTTACATAGTTATGTACAACATGATTTAAATAGAAAGTTATTATTTTTAGAAAAGAAATAGTTCATATTGATATTCATATTCCTCATAAGCGCATACAATATGGTTCTTAGAAAACATATGCTTATACAAGGCTATGTGTGAATATAAGTCCTCTGTCATTTCTGCAGTGACCATGGATTCTCCTGCAATGTACTTCTTACCTAGTCTCTGATTGCAAAGTGTTCTGCATGCTTTTCTAGGAGTTCAGGCTACTTGGCAGAGACAAGTAAGATTGTCCAGTAAACTGATATGTTTAGCAACATATCCTTTGTGGTTTACAAGTGTTGCATAAAATAATTACATGATCGTGAAAGCACATTGGCTAGCCAAAAAGGAGAGATTTAGGGTTTCCAGTTCAGTGAGAAACTGCATCCAAAGGCAAGAAATCAGTGAGAAGAAGACACTAAAAATTTTTCTGTACCCTCTGCATGAACATTTGCATATCCACATACAAGTAACTTACACACACATCACACATAGATACAACACACACACACACACACACACAAAACAATGGCTTCATTATGCATATTGACTTTATAAGAAAGAAATTCCTATAGAGTATGCAGCAAATTACTAAAAATTAAAATTCTATCGAGCAAGGAAAAAGACGTATCACAATTGCTTTGAATACTATTATATAATTTGAGAAAATGTGTTTTCCTAGTGAAAGGAAGATTACACATATCTTAGAGCAATAGTTTTCCCTAACCTGGAGAATTTGGACCTTAGTGGTGTTTACATCTTTTGTGATAATTTGTTGCCTATTTTCCACACATATTTTAATTTAATGATTTTTTAAAAAAGAATAAGTAGTCAACTGATTGTTTTCTTCCCACTACTGTAGGGTATTGCGGTGATAAGAGACATGTTGTGATCAAATTCAATGAAAAAACAAAGCATAACCAAGTAATAGAGCTGCTAGAAACAATAGTTCAGTTTTCCTATCTTCATAAGAAGCACAATCAGACCCATTGGGGATTGGGATGAGTCAAAAATTCTGGCAAGGTTCTTGGTAACAGTGACATTTATGGTCCATGCACTGTATGACGAGGTGCTGGGGAGAAAACCAGCAGTGTCCTGCTGCACACGATGTTGGGGTTGTAAACTTTCTTAACACCCCGACAATCTGGGAAACAGAGGTTTCCCTCTCTTCAACTTCTTACATCTGTCTCTTTGCAGTGCCTCACTTTAATGGAACAAAGACCAAAATCATATTCAAAGGTTGGCTCAAAGAAGAGCTGGACTGTAAGGACGGAGGGAAAGCAAACTGAGTAAAATATCAAAAGTGAGGTTGCAGGAGGAAAGGAAAGGAAAATTAGAGTATGTGTTGGGCACAAGAACAAGGGACATTATACTGTTTCCTACTTGTTTATCTCAGTTTTTGCACAAGAACGCAACAGCTCCCTAGTTAAAAATTCCATTCATTCAAGTCCTGCTTATAAATGGTACAATACATGTATGTAATCCATAATCATAATCCTTATCATTGAAACCATCTCTATTACTCAAATTACCTAATACAAAGAATATAATTGCATAGCTTAATGTTAGGATTGATTAGAAGGAAAAAAATCTATATATTTACTGTGAGTATCTTTTTAGTTTTATTTTTACTTTTTAAATATTATTTTTATTTATTTGTTTTTTTTCTTTAGTCCAGACTTTATTCCCCTCCCATTCTATTCTATTCCACATCCTACCCACCCCCCAGACCTCCCCAATATCTGGGGCCCCAAGTCTTTGACCGTTAGGTGCATCTTCTCTGACTGAATCCAAACCAGAGAGTCCTCTGCTGTATACGTGTTGGGGGGTCCTCATATCAGCTGGTGTATGCTGCCTGGTGGCTCCGTGTCTGAGAGATCCTGGAGTCCAGGTTAGTTGTGACCGATGGTCTTCCTCTAGGGTTGCCCTCCTCCTCAGCTTCTTCCAGCCTTTTCCTTAATTCAACCACAGCGGTCAGCAGTTTCTGTCCATTGGTTGGGTGTAAATATCTGCATCTGACTCTTTCAGCTGCCTGCTGGGTCTTTCGGAGGGCAATCATGATAGGTTCCTTTTTGTAAGCACACCATAGCATAGTACTAATTTCAGCCCTTGGAGCCTCCCCGTGAGCTGGATCCCAATTTGGGCCTGTTGCTGGACCTCCTTTTCTTCAGGCTCTTCTCCATTTTCGTTCCTGCAGTTCTTTCAGACAGGAACAATTCTGGGTCAGAATTTTTGACTGTGGCACGGCAACCCCATTACTGGTGAATTCTACAAGTTCCCTCTCTCCACTGTAGGGCATTTCATCTAAGGTCCCTCCCTTTGAGTCCTGAGAATCTCTCACCTCCCAGGTCTCTGGTACGTTCTGGAGGGTCCCCCGGTTGCCAGTTTCCGTTCTCTCTGATGGCCCTCAGGGCTTCATTCCTGATTTGGGATGATGGGTTCCGAGAGGCTATGGACCTGGGGGAGGGTCACTTACCGGTTGCCCTGTGTGCAGTGGAACTCCTGGGATGCCTTCAGGCTGTGGTGTCTTCAGGGGAGCGGCCACTGGGAGTAATTTATTTTAATACTTTTGATTCAAGGCTAGTTAATCTACAGATGTAGAAGCCAGAGGCCAAGGTTAACCACAGGTACACATTCATATATAAACATACTGAATAGATACAAAAGTAAATTTAATAAATATACACATCGAATCATATAAGCATTTATAATTTATCTGCCTGAAAATTAGTTATAATAAGTGATTTAAGTTTGAAATAAATATTTATAATTCAAATTTCCATATCAAAAAATTAATTTTGAAATCGAGGATGAAAACTCATTTATATACGTTCATTCCTGCCTAGAAGTAATAACCAAGTGATGGCCATTTGCAAATGAAAAATTAGCTGTGTTCATGTGAGTCTCACAGGAAAAGTGATTATACATTAATTTGATTTCCTGTTTATAGTTGTTACATAATTTGGAATGTATTTAATGTCTTTATATATGAACATGTATTTGTAGTCGACCCCTCTCTTCTGTGGCTTCCAAACTTTAGATTAACTAACCTTGGATCAAAAATATTTAAATAAATATTACCCATAGCGAGCAACACTCATGAGTAGACCCCCTCCTGGCAGTAGATGGCTAATGGAAAACTCAGTGTTATCATTGGAGGTTCTTTGTCTTGTAATGTTAAATCAGGACATTTCCCTTATAGGTGTATTGTAGAAATATTATACCTTCCATTTTGTGCTTTGTCATTATGTTTATGTGCTTTCTTGTGTGAGAAAACTTGTGTGTCTCTGAGTCTATATGCATGTCTTATGGTTTTCTTTGGCCTTTCCCCTTCCGCTTGTTTTCTTTGTCCTATTACTATTTGGTTATTGTATATCTCATTATATTGCATTTTGTTTTATTAATATCCCTTATATGTCTATTTTCTTCCTAAGGAGAGGCAGAAAGGGTGTACATCTAGGTGGGAGGGGGAGTAAGGGAGGAACTGGGAAGAGTAGATGGAGGGGAAACCATAATCAGAATATATTGTATTAAAAAACATTTTCAATATGAGAGAAAAAACTCATTTTAAAGGCTATTAATATTGGCATCATTTTAAGAAACAAATCAAAACAAACAAACAAGCAAATCACAGACTTTTCATTGCTTAGAAATAAATAAAACATCTTCATTATTAATTACAATTCTTCAGCATATAAGTTTTCCTCACCTTACTAATTTCTTATTTGCAACCTTATAATTTTCCTTTTCTGGACTCAGCCATGGTGTCTTTTTTTCTAGAATGTTCTTTATTTCCATCTTATTTTTTTTAGTGTCTTTACCATAAGAATGCTTCGTAATTGTACTGTATGGACTTCTCTTGCCCAAAGCCTTTGTTTAGGACTCTGTCCAATCATGTCTCTTTACACATTCCATTACTGATACTCCCTCATTCTTTCCCCCAACAATCTTTTCATTAACACTCTGTATTGCATTCATTAACACCAGGGACTATTCAAGATTATCCTTTGTGTGCATTTGGTTTCCCTTTCCCTGCACATGCAACTTCCAAAAGTTGTAGACTGTTCATATCTACTTGAATCTCTGTCACTTAAAATAGATGAAGGGAGGATTGCTAAAATGAAGTATGGATAATACAAAGATTGATTGGTATTATGGAAATATAATGAATATGAATTATATCACAGACTGTAATGGTATTTGTTCTGTTTTGCTCTTTTTGTTACTGAGGGGTTGTCTTTGTATGTGGATACTAAAATATGGAGAAAATACAACTTTAGGAAAATACAACTTAGGAAAATACAACTTCCTAAGGTAGGAATTTGGAAGTTGTTTGTACTTATAACCAGTTTTAGAAATCAGTGAATATTCCCGGTAAAATGAGTTTCTAATCTGTAACAGAATTTTATGAGTCTAGGAATCAGTATTTGGAAGGTTAGAAGTCCCCATATCCTGAATTATTGATATTGGATTATCTCTTTCACATTAATAAGCTCCAGCAAAACATTTCTTTTTATCATCTTTATTTTTTCCAAAGAAATCTGAGTTGCATTGACACAAATCTAATATAAAATATGAAATACGCTATTAATTGCTTTGAGAAATTTCTATTGCAATTAAATATGGCAATTGTTTCTGCTTCCATGAGTAATTAAATTCTACTTAACAACCATCTTAATGATGTAAAAATTTCACAGTATCTTATAGTAATATAATGTTATAGTCTCATACTCTTCTGTATGAACCTTATACCAATTGATATACAGAGTTTCTGTAGTTTTTTTTTTCTGTAGTTCCTTAGACATTGATAGATTTTACATTCAATTTTGAGTAACTAGAACATTTTTGCTCATTGAAGACAAGGTCTCATATAATCTCTAATGTCTTAGAAGTCTCCATAAAGACAAGGATGACTTTGAACTCTGGTTCCTTCTCCCATTTTTGCTTTGTGCTGGATAACAGATGTTCATCTCTATACCAGGCCCTTGAATACATTTCTCTTAACACAACTTAGGATCTAGGCCTTGGAAAAACTCACCCATAAGGCCTCAGGAAATACATGATTATCAGCAAGACCAATTCAAGTTGCTTGAACTTTTTCAATTAGTATGTGACCCAAAATTGAAACAAACATTCTCCGGTTCAAGATACTATAGGAACTAGAATGTGTTAACATACCTCTTTCTCCATTAGTCTGCTATGGTTACACATTGTCTTCCACTCTGCAATCTCCAAGGTGCATCCTGCAATCTTTCTTCAATTGAAAACCTTTCTGGAATCATTGGCATCTGACTCACTGCTATCTTTAATACTTGAAGCATTGTTGATGGAATTTTTAAAGTGGATAACTATATATTTTAATGTATTCCATTATCTACTGAACATTTACATTTATTTAGATATCTAGGTTAATGGTAGACATCTCAGAAAAATTAAATTGGAGTAATAGTCTAAGGGAGAATTTTATAAGGAGATGGGGATTCAAAATAATCATCAGTTCCATGTACAATTAAGAAATTTCTAGGTCTTATTAGGGGTTCTTTACCTAGCTCTTTGATAATGAATACTCCACACTTACTTTCAACAAAGTTAGGGGGAGGGAAAGCACACTTGACAAGATTCTTTTAGCAAATTTAAATTAATTTTCTCGTTATCTGAGAAAGGAAAAAAACAGTAACAACAGCAAAACAACAACAACAAACAAACAAAAAGAGTCTGTCAGATTTGTAGTTTTTCCTGATTCCAAAAAAAAAAAAAAAAGTAAAGTAGCTGATAATAAATATCAGAGTATAGACAACCTCATGGCCTGGAAATTCATTGGCATCAACTCTAACATCATCGTTAAGTAGTCTGAAAGTCTATCTTGATGACATTTTGATGAATATAGATTAAGCATGCTTAAATGTTCTCTGGCACAGCCCCTTTTGATGCTGGGCAGGTCAGTTTCTGTCTGTGGAAGAAGAAGATCTAAATGGCAATTAGTACAAAATGGCTCAACTCTCCCTGCTAATGGCTCTGCTCTCTTCACCCAGAAGCGAGGGTTAACTCTGATGTCTGCAAAGAATTCTCTAAACTGCAAGTTTGCCAGCAAATCTGTGGCACACACAGACTAGGGGGAACCGGAGTGTGCAGTGCGCCGGGCATTAGTGGCACTCTTCCTATTCATGCTATGCTAATTAAGCAAGTACAGGCATCTGAGGCAACGGTGGTACTTAAACTGAGCTCTCTAATGGCAATAATGGGCCTCCGAGGGCACAAGCTAGTGTCCTGCCAGTGCATTTAATACAAGTCTGAACAAGATAAAGGTCAGAAGGGTGTCAATGGAACAATAAGTGCTTCCAAGTGGGAGGTGTGGAATAAACTCAATCCTACTTTCGCTTATAAAAGCTGCAGACTTGACTTCTGCTACTAAGTATTTTGCAACTATTAACTATGCTATGTCCACTTCCACTGAGATAATCATCTGGATTCCAATTTTGACTGTTATATATGGATAAAATACTCATAGAGCTATGAGTCCCATCGTAGGTTAACCTTACTAATAAAAAAGATGTCTTAAAATCTGAGATTCATAGGATATTTTAAGCATATCCCTTGCAAATTTCCCTTTTGGTAATTATGTCTAGCATGTAATGAATGAGATTCATCCATTTCCCGGGTTCCTTGCATTTTTCAAGATCCCTTGTGGCACAATCATCAAAGCCAGTGGCTCAAAGATAGATCCAACCTGATTTTAGGGTGGAGTCCTTTGAAGGGTTCTTTTCTTTTCTGTAAGTATAACTGCCTTAATTAAATGAATAGATGCCTACCTTTCTCTCCTTCTTTTATTCTGCCCCTTGTTCTATGGACTTTTCATAAAAGGATATTGTTGATGACATTTTAATTTTCACTTACTTTTGTTTCAGCTTTTTAACTGTTGAATTAAGGTATCCCTTCTCTACCAACTGCTCAACTCTCCAATACTGTGAATCCTTTAGCTTAAAAGGAGCCTCACTTTTTACCTCATTGTGCATACAGTTAATAGATACTATAGAGAGTAAGATGGATTTTTATTGCTAATAGTAAGATTTTATTCAAATAGTAAGATTAGTTACACTGGAAATTCTCACATTAAACCTGAGGAACAGGGGAAGGCACTGCAGAAATAATGATGCGCTATTATAATTGCTATTTGAAATTATTTTTTTAACTTGCTCAATTATGCTTTCCTGTTTTCTAAACCTCGAGAACAATTCATCTCCATTTCCTTAGTAGCAGAATTTATCAGCCACACTAGGTCAGCTTTGCATTTACTAATCCTGTTTTGGAAACACTGTAATTGTTGTTGGATTTGTACCGTCTGAAGGAAAATCTTTAAAAACTGGGAGGCATGGTCCCTCATGTATGAAATCGGGGTTAAACTATCAAAAGTCCAAGTCCATAAAATGAATATGAGGGTAATGAGCTCTCCTACAATGCAATTTCAGAGGGATCATGGGATCTGTACATCCCAATATGTATGTAATCACGATAAGTAGAGTTTTAAAGGAAGTCAACCAGGACTTCCCCATAGCTACCCGTGAGCTTCCTTCTCAGTTTCCCCACACAGAATAGAGAGGGCATTTCATCACCTTTTCCCTCAACATATTTAAGCCTAGACACATATGGTAAGCACTGATCTGAGAAGCCACCAGAGCCCATGGGATTAAAAACTTAATCATATAACTGTACTTGGCTCCTATCTGCAGAGCTGTATAGAAAAGCCTTGCATTCCAATAGCACAAAAATGAATTATTGTGCTGGTCTAGAGAAGGCATTTACATTCTGTATTTTATTTGGTTCTCTTCAGGTGTAACTTTTTAAGACAAAACAAAACAAAACAACAACAAAAATAAAAAAGGCACAGATTTATTTATTTTGTTGCATCTGAGACACTCATGCTTGTTTAGTTTTAAGTTATATTTGATATTTGCTAAAGATGGGAAGGAGAGAAGAAATTCTGATGTTACCAGGAAACACACAAAGATATGTCCTCCTGAATCTAGATGGTGATTACCAAGGAGACTCTCAGCTATCTTCCTGAATATTTTCACTTTGAAAACTTGGGGGAAATAGAACTGGTCCTGCCTATATATTATGGGAGGAAAAGTAGTCCCTGCAAAAGGCAGAGGGGCTTGATGGAGTTCTCCTTCTGTGAAAGGGGTGTTTGGAGCCTCTTAATTCCTTTACCATTGCTGTCCCATGAGACTATATTAACGAAAGATGGGTTAGATAAATTGTAAGATTCCAGGACAAAAATATGTATATTGAAGCAGAAAAACACTGTATATAACAACCCCTCATAGGAAGACAGCTTGGGCTTACCTTGTTAGATCCTTAAAACAAAACTTAAAATCCACTCATCTAACAATGAGCTCTTCCAACTTTCTGGCTTTGTTCTGAGCATTTTAACATGTTAATCCTGAAGTCTTATACCATTATGAGACTGCCAAGGTTAGGAAACCTATTATCAATTTTTAGTATTCCTTACTTCTATGAACAGAAAACCTCCTTGACAGTATGATTGATTTTCCTAATCGCACATTGGAGTTGCAGATCCATAACCAGAATAGAAACAGTACAACTCCAGACCAGTATCACTGATATTTGTTTGAGTCTATTTCTCTACATCTATTCTATTTTTGTTCTTCTGGAGCAGCGGCAGCAACAGCAACAACAGAAACATCAATAAAACCCAAAACCACCCTTCATCTTCTAAAGATTTACCTGTAATCTCTCCACAATTAATTGGCTTGGTTATCACTGCATCTATATCCAATTTGTATAATTCCCTACTTGCTTTAATGGCCACTGCTCACAAATCTCTGGGAGGCGTCTAACTACTTACTGATTGGTAATCTGACGGCCATATCTACTAAGGCACCTATAGTGAATGTGAGTCAATAAGCTGAGACCCATTATTACTGTAATCTAAGAAAATCGGGGAAATCTCTGCTCTTCCACCAAATGAGCCACTCTTCAGTTCTGAACTATGCATTGGCTTTGGATTCTGAGAACATCCTGTCTTCATTAGTTTGTAATTCTACTTACACATCAATACACAGTAGGTCGCTAGCAATCACACTGGGAGGAAGAGACAAAGTAACACAGGCAGTTGCCAACATAGTTGCAAAGGCAAATCAGTTGTTAAGAGGCATGTTATTATATAGTGCTGTAACATCTCACTTGAGGCTAGGTTAGAAAGTCAATGATTTGATGAGAAAATCAGCTAGTCAAGAAACCCTAAGTCATTTATATGATTCTAGCTACATGGCTTGAATTTTTTTTTAAATGTCTCTTGATAGGGTCTACCCAATGAATAAGAAAAAAGGAAACAATTTCTTTTCATAAGTGCAACATGCTGTACTTTGATTGCATTTAAGAGTCATATTTTATATTGAAGCCCTAATCCAGAAAACCAAGTACAGTTAAATTGCATATATAAAATTTACATTTTATGCACTATCAGGCACATTCATAAACACAAAAGTAATCATTATATTAAATCACTTGGTTCATTTACTTATTGAACCAGAAGTGGAATTTAACATATATTCTCCATTTATGAGTTTTTATATATACCCCTTTGTAAGCTGCCGTTCAAAAGGGCTTTAGAGGTTTCCAAAGAAATGCAGGTTCTGGTCATTCCTCTTTGTTGTCTCCAGAACTAATTGACAACCTATCTTTCTGAAGACACTACACACCTTGACTTTAAGACTCAGAGAAATCAACTAGAACTGAAGTGGAATGCTTTCTTCTCTGCTGGCAAAATCCAATCTTCCTGAAGGGTGCCGTGCAGGCTTCTGGAGAAGAAAAATCATCAGTAGTTTTGTTCAGCTGTGAAACCTTAAAACTACAATATCACCTGGCGGGCAACATTTTCCCACTTGTGGTGATACAATTTTCTGAAAATCTCCCTTTACCTCTGGATCTGAACTTTTGCTGGACCTTGGAGCCAAGTTAAGAATAAGAATAAATCATAATAATATGACTTAACATTAATAGCTAGTCAGCTGTCCTTCTGTGCACTTGGCCTAAGTTTAACCTTTCTTCAAGAGAACAATATTTCCAACCTTACCATGCTTGGATTTCCCATGTAATACGCTTTAACAACAAAAGCTCTGCATAACTTTGACCTTCAGTTATATGTTCCCCCATGCACCTGACTCAGAAGGGTCTTTTTGCGTGTGTGTGAGTTGTGATGATTATTTGCTGAAAACGGCCAATGTGCAGGAAGCAGTATCAAATAAAACAGATAACTACCACAAATATTGGAAGCAACACATAGAGGTAACTTGCTAATGCCAACTGTTAGTTTGCTGTAATGGGTCAGCTAAGTTTAATAAAGTAAATCCTTTCCCTCTAGAACTTGGATAGAGGTTTCTGCTAAAAAATAAGTAACCCATTCTTTTCCATGCCATGTTTTCAGTGATGTTCATTAAATGAAAATCAAATTCCAACCCCCTTTTTAAGGGCAGGCATGAAAGTCATCAGAAATACACATACATGGAAATAAATAACACAGAGAGAGAGAGAGAGAGAGAGAGAGAGAGAGAGAGAGAGAGAGAGAGAGAGAGAGAGATCAGACAGGCCAGTAACCACAAAGTACAATCAGATAGAAGATGGGAGAAATCTTATTTAGGCTCATTCTTGGTCAAACTAATCTAAGAGGAACTTACTTCATATTTATTTCCTAACACATCGTTGATGTATGAACTACTGCAAACAGTGTTATGGGGGCAAATGACTTGCTCTCTGAAAGAAGGACTGTTCCTCAAGCAAGCATTCACAACTGGCAATGGAACACAGATCAAAACTTATTTTTAAAGGAGCTTTAAGGCACTATTGTGGAATCCACTATTAATGTTTAGTTGAATAATCATGGTGCTAAGCCTTCTAGATCCCCTTTTATTAACCCTGCCTCTGAGCAGTAGCCAGAAGTCAATCAAATATTTTTTCAGCAAATTATATTTAAACTAAATGCTGATAAAATTGCTCCCTTTTGTCTTTCACCTTCTACCTGCCTGCACTGCTGGGGGGTGTTATGAGGCAGCCATCTTAAAACCATAAGACAATTCATGAAAATAAAATCTACATAGGAAGAATAGCTATGTGAACGAAAAATTTCAGGCAGAAGTTGTGACTACAGTGATTGACAGTTTAAAATTTAAATAATGTAGAGAGATTGGAATATTTAAAATCTAAAGACAAATTATCTTGGGGTATCTTTAGTGTCCCTTTTAAGCATTTATTGTCCACCTCTGTATATCATCCATCAGCCATAGGACTACTGGCAAATAGTTTGGACTAAACAAAGATACCTCAACTCTATCAAACTAAAAGTTAAAGAAGTAAACAACATCTAAGGCCTATAGCAGAGCCTTCTGTACTTTGTTGAAACCCAGTTATCTGATGTGCCTACCTATGTGATGTGTATTTGAAATATAGGATGATTGATGACTTTATCAATTCAGTTACTATAAAAATCTTATGAAATATCTGACTTACTAAACGGAATTTGGGGTAGCCTAAATCTCTGGTTTTACATTATCATTAATATTTGGCTATGGAAAATAAAATGTCTTTCATCCCCACTGCAGTAACTGCTGTTTCTTGTCTCAACAGAGTACTGTGAAGTGAGATGGGGCCTAGGAAAGCTAATTCCCTACCTAGGACTTACTGTATCTCTAGAAGAAAACTAAGCAGCTAATACTACTTACTATCTGGGTCTGTTACTTAGCCCTTAAATCAAATTACAACTAATATATTAAATTATGTAAAACATTGACCATAAGTGCATGTGACACACACACACACACACACACACACACACACACACACGCACGCACGCACATGCACACACACAACCAGATCTTACTTTGAGCATTAACAATATGAATAGATCTAAGTTACCAGACTTTAGTTAATATAACCTAGACTCTTCTCTCCAACATTCAAATTTCATTTACCTCTGTATATTACAATTGAGTGTTTGCTCTAAGTGAAACTTCACTGTGCTGTACCATACTCATTCCTCACAACAGCCTGTGATCATCATCATCATTGTGGACAGCAGTGGGTATCATGACTCACAGGACACATGAGCCCACTGTATTCCAGTGAACAAGCAGACTAATAGAGTTCATGCTTAGTTTTCTGGTAATATCACTATGGTTGTTACAATGTCCACATAAAGAAACAGAAAGGACTGTGGCATTCTCTTAAGAGTCCAGGCCCTTCCCAAAATTTACAGTCACCACTTCTCCTTGACCCAGGTTCATTTATTTTCCTAGATTGCCAGAGTAGAGAGAAACTGTGAGGTTCCCTGAATGGCTGTCTGAACTCCATTTGAGCAGAAGTCATAAGCATATGATAAGCCTCTACCCTCTAAGTAATTTCAATAAGCTTACTGTAGGCTCACCAAGCTGGACATAAAGTGGCGTCTTTTCTTTTGTCTGTCAGTTCCTTATCTGAATGAACTCATATTTCTTTATAGTCTCAGGAAAGTCACGCAACAATTCTCTGGTCTCTACATTTGCCTCTTCTGGGCATTTTGTGGGAATATAGTACTATTGCTTGATGTGCTGAGTGTCAGAGTTTAGAAGGTCATCCATAATAAATCATGAGTTAGGTATTTATTTTTATTATTGAGTGGTACTCAATTGGACAGCAATATTATATTCCATGTCTTTCTCTCTCTAGTTACCCACTGATAGGCACTTAGGTTCGTCAGAAATTTGGCATCTTAAGAGAAAGTCCACTAAGAATGACTGTTTTGAAAGTCAAACGCTTTCTCAATATTTATGTTTCAAAGTAGAATAAATGCTGTGCATTTTATATTAAAATTCCATTTTTATTTGCCAGTAGACTTGTAATCTTTTCATCAATATTATGTAATGGAACTTTTGTAGTATTAGCTACTGATTATTACTCTGAATCTTAATCCAAAGCTTGGAAATGATTTTGCTATTAACTATTGTGATTATTAGGTATGGTTTAGTTCAAGAGTTCTTTCTTATGCCCACACACAGTTTATTTCCTGTGCATACATACTCATTCACACGTGTGTGTGTGTGTGTGTGCGCGCGCGTTTGCGCGCGCGTGTGTGTGTTGACATATATTGATATGTCAGATACGTAGAATGATAAGTTTAATGCATTATAACATTTTATGGTTATAAATATAATTATAACAAATTATTGGGGATAATCTATATGCTTTACTTATCTTCCAATTTAGGAGTTTTTCAACAAATGTTTAGATATTAAAGCATGATTATGGTTGGTTGTTCCTTAAAAACATTGACATCTGAACATCAGAGCAAGAGACGGACTGATTGGCACACCATATCTATGAGACAATTAGAATACAGGAGAATACCTTGAGGACACCATAGAAGAAGCACCTGTGTTCACAATTAGGGTTTTTCTAGGGCTATAGTACCAAATGCAGCAGCCCAAGCCTTGCCTCCCCAGCACCTACAATGGTTTCAGAGTTCATGGTTTATTCCAGTTGCTTTATCAAAATAAGGCCACCATGTTAACTAAATCAAAGAATAATACAAAAAAGTTCCAGGTTTGCTCAATCCCTGCCCTATGCAGACTCTTGGTAGCCTCCTGGAAATCACCAGCATGACTATGTTTCTCTTGAATATTGAAGTCTTTGTTACATTAGCTTGTACTCTGCTCATAGCAATTTGATGTATGCAGTGAATTTTCAATTTTCAGAGTCTTCAAAATGAGTGTCATTTTCAATGCAGGGTAGAGATAGCCCTGCATGTGTTAGTGTTAAGATTGGGCTGTGCCTGAACTTTGCTCTAAATTCCATCAAGTTTTGTATAATAATGGTTTGTTAGATTGTGCCTGACTTGAAGATTTCACTTTTACAAGCATCTTCCATTCTCCAGCTTGAGTGAGAAGGGTGACTCTGGACCTGGATAGATAGATGAATAGCCCTATTTGTATGGTACCACCAATGTGGCACAGATTTGTATATGGCTTATTCTGAGGAGTATAAAAGATACTCCTTAGTTATTGGGGTTAACTGAGACAGTAAGGTCACAAGAGTGTATTGAAATCATATGAAGAAAACAGTCAGGGCCAGGAACTTAACAGATCCTCCAAACCAAGAAAAATATATAATGTCTCAAAGTCCAAACTGAGATACACACACACATACACACACACACACACACACACACACACAAACACACACATTGTCATATACACACATACATGTAAACGCATGTGTACACACGATGTAAAAATATATGTACATATTTAAATATCCACACACTTTTTAATCTGCAATATGTGTTTGGAAAGTTGATGTTAATCACTATGACTGGGTTAAAAGAACTTTTGTTCTTCTTATATACTTAGCTAGAGTTACCAAAGAAAGCTTGAATATTTGGTAAGCTTTCATCCCTGCTGTTGATATATCCACCTCAAATGTTGCAGCTGTCCTATTTTGCATCATAGAAATGGCCACAGTTTGTGAATTTATTGTTATTCTATAACTCCTTACACTGTGGAATGACAGAAATGTGTTTATGCTTGTTTTCTGTCATAGGGTCTCACTGGAGTTAAAGGTTCCTGAGACAGTTCTGGAAGGCTTTGCTTTATTTTTTAAAGAAATGGGGGGGGGTGCAGTAAGGGGGATATATGGGGGGAGGGGGAACGGAGGGGATGGGGGCTTATGGAAGGAAACCAGGAAGGGGAATAACATTTGAAATGTAAGTAAAGAAATATATCTAATAAAATTTTTTTAAAAAAGAAATTATTTTTAATAAAAGTATTTAAACTAAAAAATCTTCTTATTTCCTTTATAGTTATGTGGTTACTTGACACATTTTATGCTTGCTATAATAGTTTAATCTAGCTTAATCTATGGAAATACTTAAATGAATTTTAAATAGGATTTGGCCTGCTGTAAATTTATGCAGTTAAAACCGGACATACCAGGATGAAACTAATGACTTTATCATTTGTTTTAATGGTCTACTCTAGATATAAAAAACGGAGAGTGCATTATCTATTTATTGAAGTCTGGTTATTGTCTAAAATTAAATTTTTATCTAAAATGAGCCATTTAGAACAATGATTGTCTGAAAAAGAAGAGCAGAGAAAGGCTGAGCATAAATGTTATCCCACATTTTAAATGAGCCGTGAAAGCAAGTTGTAAAAGTTAAAGTTTGGAAGGTTATAGTTTGTCATGCCATGATTCCTGTGCAGATGCTACTATTTACCTGAAAGGGACTGAGGTTAATGGTGACAACTCTACTCAGAATGAAACTTGTACAATTCTAATCAAGTTCTTTGTAGTTTCAAATTCCTCATAGAGTTTTTTCTCTTTCCTTCTTCCTTTCTTTCTTCCTTCCTTTCTTTCTTTCTTTCTTTCTTTCTTTCTTTCTTTCTTTCTTTCTTTCTTTCTTTCCTTCTTTCTTTCTTTCTTTCTTCCTATATCTGCCCAGGGTATTTCTTAGACAATTGAGCTCATAAGCTAAATAAATACTGTCATGTGAAAACATCAACAGCTTAGATATTATCTACTTTAAAACATGTTGTGATCTGAATTGTGTTCAATTTAGATTCAAAGTGAGCTGGACAGTAAAGACGGTGCTTGGGGCCTTGATAAATTCGTTTCAGAAGCCTACCGTCATACTACATGCTCAATTTTCAAAACATATTAAAAACTGTTCAAACTTAAAGGAAAAGAAAGAAAGAAAGGAAAGAAGGAAGTCTAAAAGCATAAAGAGCATAATGTCTTTTAAATACTCAAAGTCAGCTTCCTGTCGAATTTTTTAAAAAGTACAATTGTGCAGGAAATACTATTTCCTCAAATGCCTTCCAGACGAAAGTGTCCTTCTTCTTCGTACTTCTCTTCCAACTCAAGTCTGTGCTCTTCAAAGTACGTTCTCATTTGAGTAGATAGACAACTGGTACAACGTGGCTGGAGTTTAGAGTTTGTAGTAAGAACATCAATCATGCGCTGGTCTGGAACAGCCCAGACATCAGATGTTCATTTCTGAGGCAGTGATTTTTAAACAAGAGCCACTGGTAGAGTTTTGACAAAACCATAATGAGAAAAGGAGCAACAAGGAAACAAGGCAGATGCAAACTGTCTATGGAATTGCCAGCTCCTCCCACTGAAAGGCTACTCCCTTCATTTGTCATCATGCGTGTCCTTGGTGTTATATGCTTTCTTTCTTTCTTTTTTTTTTTTTTTTGGTTCTTTTTTTCGGAGCTGGGGACCGAACCCAGGGCCTTGCGCCTCCTAGGTAAGCGCTCTACCACTGAGCTAAATCCCCAGCCCCATATGCTTTCTTTATTAATCATTTCATTCGTTCACATTTCAAATGATATCCCCCCTTCCCCATTACCCCTCCACAAACCTCCCATCTCATCTCCCTTTGCCCCTCCCATTTTTCCTCTATGAGGATGCTCATCCATCCACTCACCCACTCCCTCTTCACTGCTCTAGCATCCCCCTACACTGGGGCATCAAACCTCCAGAGGACCAAGGGGTTCCTCTGTCACTGATGTCAGATAAGGCCATCCTCTACTACATATGGATTGGGGCCATGGATCCCTCCATGTATACTTTGGTTGGTGGTTTGGTCCTTGGGAGCTCAGGGGTGGGGATGTCTAGTTACTTGATACTGTTGTTTTTCCTTTGGGTTCCAATCCCCTTCAGCTCCTTCAGTCCTTCTCCTAACTTTTTCATTGGGGTCCCTGGGCTCAGTCCAATGGTTGTCTGTGAGTATCTGCATCTGTATTGGTCAGGTGCTGGTAGAACCTCTCAGGGAACAGCCATACCAGGCTCTTGTCTGCAAATGCTTCTTGGCATCAACAATAGTTTGGTTTGGTGTCTGCAGATGGGATGGATCCTTAGGTGAGGCAGTCTCTGGATGGCCTCTCCTTCAGCCTCTGTTCCATTTTTGTCCCTGTCTTTCCTTTGGACAGGAACATTTCTGGGTTAAAAAAATTTGAGATGGATGGGTGCCACCATCCCTCAACTGGGGGCCATGAAAAGCCAATTCATTTTCTAAAATAATAGAACTGAGGGCGGTAGTTGTCTTATTGTCCCCTTTTGACTAAATGATATATGTGCAGGAATTCTTGTTTCATAGAATATAAAAACATGGCACCACACTACCCATAAGAGAGCCCTTTGGCAATATTTTTATTAAAAATAAAGAGAATGCTAATCTTAGAAATGTCGATATTGTTGTCTATTGATAGTAATTCATGATGATAGTTAATAATGTTCCTAGTTATTTCCCGTTATGCACTGAGTTGTTTTGTTGGTTTGTCTGCTTTGTTTGTTCTTTATTTGTTGTTGTTATATTTTTGTTTGTTCATGTCACTCTGGAGAGTGTTTCGAAGCACATGGAAAGGAAATCTAAACTTGGGTTCACACTTCCTTATACTGTGGAATGCACTATGTAGGAACACATATGATACTGGCTCACTTAATGAGAAAAGGCAAATCCCTGGAGGGGTCTTCACATTCTCTGCACATTTTAATAATCAGTGACATTCTGGCTTCAAAGGTTATTGGACTGCTTTCACCATGATCAAAAGTGGCTCACCAAACACTCCAAGCAAGGAGGCAAGCAAACAAAAACAAGGTTTTATTCCAGCCTTCAGCTTAAAATTATTAAATTTACTGTTGGACAGTCATTTAGAGAAATTGACTGCAATGTGAAATCTGCTTTTTTCCATCTTCAAGCCTGTTGAAATAATATTTTAATATGATTTAAATTTTATTCTACAATAGTTCCCCGTAATTATGTTCCTACTAATTAAGGCTTTTATAGTCTGGATTTAATTCAGCTTTCCAAACTATTCTCCATTAGGTTTTTATCTGTGAGCTGTTAAAAGAAAAAAAGCTCTACTCTTATTTCCCCTTGCATAAAAGTCTGAAACTACTCCCAAGACTTCACCACAGTTAAGCACGTGAATGCGAAGGTGGGTATTATGATGGGGAGCAAATTAGTTTTAGCCTCAGTGACAACAATTACTTGAGATTCTATGAAGATTCTTCAAATAGCAAAACAAACAGGGAGGGCACTGCAGAGTCTACATAAACAAGCACTCCACACAGATAGATATTCTAATCAAGAACACTATTTATACTACCTTTAGAATTTGGTTTGCATTTCCACATTAAGTTATTCAGTGTGAAATTATGTATTGAAGTTTTTAGGTACTGCCACCCTGCCATGTCTGTAAAAGTATTTGTATGCAATTAACTACCGTTTGCTCTTGATAACTTATTTTATTTTAATCAAATGTGTAGTCTGATGTTCAGTTTCTAGTCACTAAAAGACAACATTGTAAACAGTAAAAAGGAAGGAATTAGAAAGAGATCTTTGGGATTGAGTTAGATACTTTTTTAATCACACACTTTACAGGAACACAATTTTATACTTTTAAGGCCAATAGACTATTGAACTATCTTAATTATAACCATGATGTATAACATCTGTATACTAAGTCCAAGTAATGTTACATTATGTTAATGACTTTCTCTGAGCCCAACCTTATGTACTGTTTGATTAATGACCCTGTCTTTGCATCATAAATATGGTATCGGATTTGTTTTGATATTAAATTAATTGGAGCCATGGCTGCACTGTCTGCCATGAATAGAGCTCTACGTGAATTTAAACAAATGGAACAGAATTCATAAAGCTCAACACCACTGAACACAAGGCAGAGGAACAGGAGAAATATGAACAAGATAATGAAAGTGTCTACAGAGAAATGATGGCAATAGAGTGAAAGTCCCAGCCTTAAAATTGCTGTGTCCACCTTGTGGCTGCGAAAATCGCTCTATGAACCCTGCTTATTTGCAAAGTGTAAGATCTATTAACTATCAGAAAGAACACCCCTTAAGAGAAAGTTCATTACCATCATCTCATTTTGGAGTCTCATCTGACTCCATTGTGCTTCTGTTTCAGTAACAATGACCCAGTAGTGTTATTTGCCTTCACTGCAAGTGGGTGTTGTTTAGGAAAAAATATAAGTAAAACAAGGCCCCCTAGGTGTGATTGACGGGAATAAGCTTGGTGTAAGAAACAATTTAAAATCCCTTGTTGTAACTCTATCCAAGCAAGTGAAAGATCTGTATGACAAAAACTTCAAGTCTCTGGAGAAAGAAATTGAAGAAGATCTCAGAAGATGGAAAAAATCTTCCATGCTCATGGATTGGCAGGATTAATATAGTAAAAATGGCCATCCTGCCCAAAGCAATCTACAGATTCAATGCAATCTCCGTCAAAATTCCAACTCAATTCTCCATTGAGTTAGAAAGAACAATTTTCAAATTCATTTGGAATAACAAAAAACCCAGGATAGTGAAAACTATTCTCAACAATTAAAGAACTTCTGGGGGACTCACCATCTCTGACCTCAAGCTGTATTGCAGAGCAATTGTGATAAAAACTGCATGGTATTGGTACAGAGACAGGCAGGTAGATCATTGGAATAGAATTGAAGACCCAGAAATGAATCCACGCACCCATGGTCACTTGATCTTTGACAAACAATCTAAAACCATCCAATGATTAGAAGACAGCATTTTCAACAAGTGTTGCTGGTTCAACTGGTGGTCCTCATATAGAAAAATGCAAATTGATCCATTCTTATCTCCTTGTGCAAAGCTGAAGTCCAAGTGGATTAAGGACATCCACATAAAACCAGATATGCTGAAACTAATAGAAGGGAAATTAGGGAAGAGTCTCAAACACAAGGGCACAGAGGAAACTTTACTGAACAGAACACCAATGGTTTATGCTCTAAGATCAGCAATTGACAAATGAGACCTCATAAAATTGCAAAGCTTCTGTAAGGCAAAGGACACTGTCAATAGGACAAAATGGCAACCAATAGATTGGGAAAAGAGCTTTTCCAATCCTACATCCTATAGAGGGCTAATATGTAATATATACAAAGAACTCAAGAAGTTAGACTCCAGAGAGTCAAATAATCCTATTAAAAATGGGTTACAAAGCTAAACAAAGAATTCTCAACTGAGGAATATCAAATGGCTAAGAAGCACCTAAAGGAAAGTTCAACATCCTTAGTCATCAGGGAAATGCTAATCTGCTCCTTAAGTCATGACTCCAGATACAGATGTAGCAGAGGATGGCCTTTTCTTACATCAATGAGGAGGGAGCTTGGTCCTGTGGAGGTCTGATGCTCCTGCATAAGGGGATGCTGGAGTAGTGGGGGAGGAGAGGGTGGGTGGGTGGAGGAGCACCCTCATAGTGGCAATGGGGAGGGAAAAGAGGGCAGATGTGGGATGGGGCTTTTGTTGGACTGGGAAGTAGAATATGATTTGAGATATAAATGAATGGAATGATTAATAAAAGTAAAGGCAAAAAAGGAGAAAAAAAGGTTTTGCACATAATTTGTCAATCTTGACAGGGCACTATAAAAAGATACTGAGTTTAGTGTCTTCAAAGCAAGTTCACTTTCTGTTGGTGACCTTGTTAATTAAATGACCTTGACATGAAGTCATTGAGCACTTTTTTGTTTGCAATGTTTTTTATAACTTTTACCTGAATCAGTAGAATAAAGAAATATGAAGCTTCACACAAGCATTGCAGGAGGTAGAGATGATCATATAACCTAATGGCAGTCAGACATGAAACCTCACTTGCTCTACCCATAAAAGACGTGCTGTAGCTACTGGATTACAGAATTCTTGGAAGATTTATAAACAATAACATTCCTGAGGCATATGAAGTGGATTTGGCACATCCTCTCCACCATTCTTTTCAGTTTTCAATATTAGGTAGCTCAGTAGGTGTTAAAATGTTGTGTTATGAAACCACAACATAAATTTCTATGAGACCATTATCGGAGCAGTTTGAAGTTTTCAGACCGTCTGAGTGGAACACAGAGAGGTTTTTTGACCTTCCCCCCACCCTTACACATGCAGATCATCCCCTCCCCCATCATTTCATTGAGCATCAGGTTTGCCATGGCTGATAAACCTAGACAAGTCGTCTCCGCAGTCACAGGAAGTCCACCCTTTGTGGTGGGATTTGCTTCAGGCATTGCACATCCTGTTGCTTTGGACAAATGCAAAAATGACACAAATCTATCATCGTCACATCAAACAGAGGAGTTCAACAGCAGCTTCAAAAGTCCTCTCTGCTAATTTTATTCACCCTCTTTCTTTTTTTATGGTGACTGGTGCTCTTTAATCTGTTTCTATATTATTTACTCTAAAATCTTCATTGGTGAAATATGTAACACGTAGATTTTAATGCTGCCTGCACTTGATGTCTCATTTCTTCTTAAAATTAAAGTGTTCTATTATTTGCACATACAAAGCTGCCATTTACCTGGGGAAGCTACAACTTGATGTCTTTTCAGAATTAGCAACTGTAAGTAAATTTAGTGTGAATATAGGAATGTAAACTTGTGTATACAGAATTTTTTATTTCTTTTGCTAACAGTCAACCAAAGGAGTTTGCCATTATGTAAGATTATATTAATTTTCTCACAAAAAAATCACCCAATGGTCTAACAAACATCTGTATCACTTTTTCTTCCATCAGCAATTTTATTCACAGCAGAATTTTGAATACCAGAGGTGAGTATGTATAGACAGAAGTGACAGGAAGAGAGTTTTAAAGAACAAACCTAATATATGAGAAACACACATAAAATGAATATGAATTTCTGCTGTGGTTGAAATGAAATGTGCCTCATAAAGTCATATATTTGAATAATTGGTCTCACTAGATAGAAGTGTTTGGAGATGTTCTGGAACCCTTAAGAGGATGAGCCTTGCTAGAGGAAATATGCCACTGAATGTGGGCTTTGAGTACTTATAGCCTTGTGTCACTTCCTGTCATATGGTTTCTACTGTTTCTACCGTACAGATGATATGTAATTGCCCTGCCTCCTGTTTCTACTGTTTCTTGCCACACCTTCTTCATGGTCATGAAATCTATCCCAGTGGAAACACAAGTCGAAAGTAACCCTTTACTCCTCTAAGTTGTTTTGGTCACTTACCACTGCCATGGAATGTAACTAGTACATTGTCAAAACTAAATGATAGAAAATATATTTAAATCAAATTGGCTTTCTTTCTTTTCGAGATTAAGATTCTGTTTGGGGGACACACACAGAAGATCAAATAAATAGAACTTACTGATGAATTTATATCAGAAGGAATATGCTGTGTCCCATGCCAACTAACGCAGTAAACCACAAACTCTACTCCTGAACCCCAGGGAACATAGAGCTAAAGGAAAACGACAGTAAAGACCCAAGGGCTACGATGTCTGCTGTGAGTCAATGTCTAATATATATGATGAATATACTGCATGGGGAACTCTATAAAATACAGCTGCCTAAATGAGACCTACACAACAGCAATCCAAGGTCACATGCCACAGTAGATTGGTGGACTCTCTCAAGGCATAATCCCCATATGAAGAACTACACACAAACAGTTAATTCTTACCCAGAGAAGGAAAATGAATCTACTACAGCAATAAGTCCCCTGAGAGGTCACACAGTCTATAATAGACAGACATATACAAATACATGTGAGAATAATACAAGGTGAAATCAGTAGGCTCTAATGATTATATTGTATAGTTTATATGGATATGCTATTGTGTATAACAATATTTGAGGAAGAGGTCATAAATTTGAGAGGGAGTGAGGCAGGCACTAGGGAAATAGGTATGAACTGAAATGATATAAATACAATTCTCATATGTGAAATCATCAAGAATTTTAATTTAAATAAAATAAATTTTGTCTAAAGTACTGGTTTTTCTCCTATGTTTATGAAACACTTTGTATGTCTGCAGCAAAAGGAAAAGGTTTTCTCGTGGAAATTTTAGCGGTGCTTCCCATGTGTATCTGATGAAGGGCTCCTTAAAGCCAATTCTGCAGCACTGTCCGTAATGAGAGTCGTCAGAGGCAGAAGTCAGAAATGCCTTGCTTCTTACTTACATCATGCTGAGCTTCAATCTTTTTCTCTAAAACAATTGTCCATTTACTTGTACATATTTTGATGGATTTGTTCTTAAGGAAATGTCTGTGAAAGATTTGAAATAAAACAGAGGAAGCCGTATATAGTTTAGTGTTCTCAGACTCTATGGAGACCTTGTCCTTTCATTGTGTGTGAGCCGGTTTAGGTTCTGTAATATTTAATAGCTGATAGTGATGATAGTACTATTTCCCATCTAGAGATCCAAATTACGTTCAGTGGAATCTGGACAGTGTCCTTTGGGTATTGATCTGTCTTCAGATTTTGCTTTGGATTTAAATGAATTCAAATGTCTTATCTCATTATTCTTTTCTTGATGCATCAATTTTTCCACATCTTATAGATTTATTAATTACTGAAGGTAAAATATGTGACAAATGTCTGTATATTTTCTTTATGTTTGAATATTTGAATAATTTTGGTCCTATATATGTGTATAATAACCTCTCCAAATATTTGGATAAAATGAGGTTCTATTTGGGTGAGACATGGGAAGAGGCCAGGGAACTGACATTTTGTTTGTTTCATTGTTTATTGAGGAATGTTCACAGAACAGAAATTGTACACAGTAACCGAAGGACGGTTTACTATTTCACACCTTGTTTTGCTTAATAGTATAAACTAACCATTCATAAATCTAAGTTTGTCCACATAATCCAGATGTTCGACTTTTTGTATAGTCTTATATCTTAAGACATAAACATATATTCTCGAATTTGAGGCTGAAAAGATGGGTAGAGGCAGAGATAAGAGTTTGCATGTTGGCCAGACAGTCTGGCTGGGTCCATTGTCAGTGCGAGGCTGGATGCCAAGGGAAGAAATTAGAGAGCTAGAGCAGGATGCAGAGGGTCCTTCTTTGGTCTCTGTCTCTCTGTGTCATCTGTTTGTCTGTCTGCTTATCTGTCTGATTGTCTGCCTCTCATACATACACACACACACACACACACACACACACACACACACACACACACACACATATATATATATGTACACAGAAAATTTAAAAATATTCAAATTTCACTGTGGGATTTTTTTAAGCAATTAGTTATTCTGGAAGCATGATTTAGGATCAGCAAAACCCATGAAAAGATCTGAGATATGAAAAATCAGACTAAGACACCCAAGTAACAAACCTAAGAAGCTTTCTAGATAAAACTGAATAAAAGCAACACTTATCACAAAGCCCACTGCAGCCAGTCTCAGCTCATACACAGGCGATTTTCAATAGGTTCAGTTTGAAGAGGACCAATTCTCAGCACTCTGCTCCTATAGCCAAGGAAGGTTTGAGTAGTGTTGTTCCTCTGAGGGCTCTGGGTGGCACATACTGAATGCTGTCAACATCTGGGAATGTAACTTGCCACCTTGTTCCATATCACCTCAAAATTAACAGTGCCACTTAACCTTTGGTTATTTTGATGACTCCTGCCAAAGTTTCTATAAATGTATACTCTTTAACTTTCATTTATTCACACAGAGTCTTAAAACAACAGTAATTATTCACTACATTCCCTTGTTCCAAACATCTTCAAAAGATACTTTCCTGGTCCTTTACCAAATAGTGTCATCCTTGAGAAAGCCAACTATGAAAATAAGAGTATGGAACTTTGTTGTTGTTCTGCCTGTCCTGCAGTTTTCAGCACTGTTTCATGCAGTAACTTACTATAAGTCAAAGTTTTGGAACTGACCATATTGACTTAGATATGAACAGTAAGTAAGTTTACTTCCTAAGAACAATAACCAGAGGCTGAGGAAGATGGGTCACTTGCTGAATAAAGCAGCCTTAGAAAGAAACTACATGATCAAACCCAAGAGAAACATAGATGACAGTGTGAACTGAGAGTCCTGTCATGTCTTCATAAGGTGCAATCCTCACAGGACTCTAGAAATGGCCATAGCACCCCACACCCTCTGAGTTACTCTTGCCTCCAGAATTACAGTCTGCTCTCTACTGTGACACTGTCGGAAGTCAATTCCTGGCTCTGCTGCTAATTAACTGTGTATCCCATAAGTTTTCTAAATATATTGTTTTGTTTGCTTCAGTTTAAGAGAGGCGATTGCTATGTAACCTGGACTAACTTGCAGCTCTCTGAGCTCCCAGCTCCACCTTCAACACTGGGCTTGAGGTACTTGCAACTCCAACCAGGTCTAATTGATATTTTTATGATTCCATTTTCAACACTAAAAGGGAATGATAATGAAATTAGTAATAATGCCTTAGTCATAGAGATTTTGTAAAAATGAAATATTTTAAAGCAAGCAAGAAAAGTAGAATCACATGTAGAATAAATCAGATTATATGCCTAAATGTCAATAGTGTTCGAATTTGATACAGGAATATATATATATATATATACATATATATATATATGAAGGGTATGATGCTTATATATACAGGACATGTACAGAACATGAAGCTCTCTAAGATTCCTCTATCACTACCCCAAATAGGAGTCTACTATGCAACCTATGGACAAGAAGCACAGTAATTTTCCTTGAAGATTTAACTGAGTGAATACAAAAGAATTGATTTTTCTTCTGATAGTAAAACTTAATGGACTAAAGATGTTTTAAAAACACATTTTGAATGAAGTAATCATTGTAGCAAACTGCATTTTAAAGTAAAATGAAACTATAAACACATGAAAATCAACAAATGGGGAATCAAGTAAAGAATCAATAAAAATAAAATCTGTTATTACAAAAAATAAATCTGATTTTATTCTTTAAAAACGTTGTTTATTTGACAGGATATATTAAGAATCAGTAAGTTTATGCTTAATCTACATTGTAGAAGCCATTTTTTAAAAAAATTCAGGGGTGAATGTGAGAGACTGCCAACATTCATAGCTCACTTCTCATTACTTGCCATTTCAACTAATTATCTGCATTAGGACCTTTACTGGGTGACGATGTTTGCTGAGAAGTGCTTTTAAACTGGGTGTAATTGAACTGGACAAGGCATCAAACGCTTTGTGAAGAAGTCTGTATTCTACAGAGAAACAATCTTGAGCAAAATGCTAAGGCTGAAGGTTCCTCCAATTATCCCTCATGAGCGAATAGACAAGGACAAAAAGGAAAATCTCAAAGAAAAGTCTTTCTAAATGTTTAATTTGGATTTCTTCACTACAAGGCAAGAAGAGTTCAGAGTAGCCTAGCCGAGGCCAGCCATTCTCCCCACCTACCGGTCATTATGATATGAGACAAACACAGGTGGTGGCCTTCTGCCCTTCCTAATAGGTGCTACAGTGAAAAGTGCTGTCTGGCAATGAAGGCAAAATCCCACAAATACCAATTATCAAATGGTGCTCGCATGGTCCTGGAGAGGCAGTGGGATTTCCAAACAGCTATGATGCAGATACCAAAAGAACCCACTTCTCAGAACAAGAAAGGAGTACAGAGAAGACTCCATATGGAGAAATTCTTCTAATAAATCAACACAAACCTCTCTTTATAATAGTATTACTGCCACAGTCAAGCTTTTAGGAAGGTTTAGGTTGCTTTTAATTATCTCCTCAAGTAAATACCAAAGAGAACATGTTTTGAGTCTGAACAACAAAGAAATTAAAGTTTTGTAAGGAAATAAAGCAATGGAGGTAGTAATTATCCTATTTGATATCCATTTACTTGTGTTCCATGGTATTCAAGTCAAATCTAAAGAGAGGAGAATTTAATATCACTCAACCTTCCCTAAACATAATTCTGGATGATTCATCTATATTTTAGTGTGTTTCATTTTGAACAAGTGATGTCATTTGAGAATTAAAATATAATTGGTAATATTTTAATGTTAATTACTTTTAACATTTATATCAGCAATTCGGTTGCTGTTATAGAACTTAAAATTCAACACAGTCCCTCTCCAAGGTTTTTGTTTTGTTTTGCAGTTAAAAATACCAACACTGATATTTCTCGTCTAATATAAATATTACAAAAAAGAGCTTTGTGATAAAAAGATCATGGTTTGAAAATGATCATTTGAGCACTTTCAGCCTTCTCTTTGGAACCATTTATCAGTGATAGTTTATAAAATATGCATAATCATAAAGTCTTTAAATAATAAATGGCTGTTGATGCTTGTGGTTGAATTTTACAATTTTTTATAGGAAGAACATAGTATTTCATCTCTGATTCGGTGGCCAGTTGGTTCTTGCACGAAGTGTGTCTCCTTGGACCTTGCACCTAGCGCTGCAAAAGATCTCACCTGCTTACAGATAACTGGAGTTTCTTCTTTTTGGTAGTCATTTTTTTCTGGAATAATTGAGAAAACTCCAACTAAAATATGCTGCGTACATCAAAGAACTGCAAAAATTTAAGACAATTTTGTTACAGGGTCATTGCTTGGGAGGTGGGGGGAAGAAAGCTAATGGAGCATGTTTTTATGATTCTCTCCTTTTTTTCTAGAGTATTTGTTTTTTATGGTCATTTTGAAAATACACTTTACTTTCATTTTAATTTTTTTATATATCTATGTGTGTTTGTGTGTAGGTATGTTCATGAGAGGGCAAACATCACAGAGGACAGAGGTGTAGGATGCCCCTGGAGCTGGGTGACAGGCAAGTGAGCAGTCTGCTGTAGAAGCTGAGAACCACGTTTGGGTCCCATGCAAGAGTAGGATATGTGGGGATGGGGATTTAGCTCAGTGGTAGAGCGCAAGGCCCTGGGCTCGGTCCCCAGTTCCGAAAAAAAGAAAAGAAAAAAAAAGAGTAGGATATGTTTTAACTGCTATACCATGTCTCCAGCCCTATTTTTTTCAGAATAATACTTACAGATGGAAACAAGAAATACAAACCAAATTTCATATGTACATATAAAATAGTCATAAAGAATACAAAATTTAAAATGACAAAATACTCAGACTTAGACTATGACACTAAGAGCAACTATATTTTATTATTTTGATACATTCAAATTCTTCTCTTTGTGTAGTTATCTCTATTGCTATTATGTATGTATGTATGTATGTATGTATGTATGTATGTACTATGATATATCCTAAATATATCTACCTATAAATCAATCTATCTACTCTCTATCAAATCACCTATATACCTAAGTACCTCTATCTATCTATCTATCTATCTATCTATCTATCTATCTATCTATCTATCTATCTAGATCTATCCTAAACATATATACCTATAAATCAATCTATCTACTATCTATCATCTATCTACCTATCTACCTCTATCTATCTATCTATCTATCTATCTATCTATCTATCTATCTATCTATCTATCTATCATGATCTATCCTAAACATATATACCTATAAATCAATCTATCTACTATCTATCATCTATCTACCTATCTACCTCTATCTATCTATCTATCTATCTATCTATCTATCTATCTATCTACCTATATTTGCTCTTTTACAGGTTTAATAGTTTATTTTACAAATAAAAGATGATGTGAGACCACACTATGCCTTTTTCTTGTAGCATTATATAGATGTTATTTTATCCCACTACACACTCAATTCCTTAAAGACAAAATATTGCTACCATCTTTAACACAGTAAATGTTTCATAATGATAAACATTGATTAGCATAATCATAGTATCAGGGTCACCCCTTTGATCAACTGTAACACACAAACTTATTCTGGAAGAAAAAGACACCACTTAATACTTCAATGAAAAAATGTTTCTAAACACACATTAGCTTGGGAGATGATTATTTATCATTCTATACTTGAGAAGTCCTGACTGTTAAAGTCTTTTCACATTAATCATGGGTTTTTAAGAGGAAGACAAACATAAGGCTGTAAGTGACAGAACTGGAAATATAAAGAAAAAAATATTGCTTTTATTTTCCTTGTGAGCATTCAGATTTCATCTTAATTTGCTAGGTAATTGTTAAAATCATTGACTTAAAGAACCCCAAATTTCCTGCCCTCTAGTTTCTATAGTACAAAAGTCTGGACACAGCTTAGGCAGTTTTTATAACTCAGTCTTACTGAGGTGTTATGAGGACTTCATCGCAGGTGTGGATGAAGAAGCAATTGATTCCCAAGCCCTGTACCCGTGGCTACAATTCATTTTCTTGCACCAAGGGAATAGAGTTTACATTCTTGCTGGTGGCTATCCGAAGCTCTGATATTACTTACAGCTCCTTGCTGCATGATCTTCCTATGACGGCTTGGTTGTGGTAACTCTCTTCAAAGCAAGACAGAGAGAGTTTCCCAAGACGGGCTCACATGTAATATAACATGATCATGGAACTAGCGTATCCCACTTTTACACTATTTCATTTGTTACAACCTCAGTGAAAGGATTGAAGCCCTTAAGTCTCACTCATTAGAGGAGCTTTGATTCTTCAGAAGAACTTCCACGAGTTTCAGATATTCCATAATTAAAAGAGTCGTGTTCATAATTTTTTTTAAAAAATAGTTTTATGTTTAAGAAATTGGATGCCATCTTTAAGGCAAGAGTAGATAAAAGCAATATAATTACAGTGTTCCATCTTATATAACCTTAATAGTCAAAAATTGTGATTAATTTTAATAAATTATGTGTTTTTACATATGCTTTATCTACACTAAAAATACAAAATGGCCTATAAAAGTTTAAATACCCACATAACTACGGATCTTTCAATTAAAAGATATAATATATTGCTGCCAGTTTTAGATCATGATACAATTTAATTTAGTTCAATTGAATTTAAAGCTGGTATTTGTATCTATGTTGAGGCAGAATGTTTGTTTACACTAGCTAAGCCTATAATTTAAGTCAAGCAAATCCTGAAAAAAGAAAAATAAAGGTATGACCTTCAACAGACTGTAGTATATATTACAAGCTAATGTGATTAATACAGAATAGTATTTGTTGAAAAGGGGTAATCAGACCAATGTCATAAAATGGCTGGTGCAGAAATGTGTCCCCATATAGAGAATATCTCACACAACAATGTAGCATTACAAGTAGTACATGACAGATCAGGATCCGTCTTGTCAAACACTGGTGCTGGGGTACATAAGTTACTACAGAGGACAAATCTAGACTTTTCTCTCATACTAAAAATAGACAGTATTTAAGATAGAATTGTGGTATTAGGTATTAGGCTTCTAGAGAAGATGTAGAGATATTTTGGTCATACTAGAGCTTGTAAATATTTCTTATACTGACCACATATACATTTTTGGAAATTAAACACTATTAAAATAGATCAGTTCTAACAACAGACAGGGTGTAATTAATTATTATTATTATATATTCCTAGAAGCCTGGGCATAAAACACTATAGTATGTTTTTAAGACTATCAAGTAAAGTAATAAAACCCAAAACCAATGCAATGCCACACCTGCAAGATAGTGAGTGAACAAGTTAGAATGCCATTACAAAACTGGCAGAAACATACAGACGAAGGCTATATTTGACAAAGTTTTGGCAACAGTTTCAAAAATACATGGAGGGAAACGACCTAGATATGAAAGTGTGTATACTGCATGTCCCCATGTGTAGGAACTTATAGTCACAAGAATGAAGCTCTTCTGCCAGAAGTCATAGTGTAACTGTCTGTGAAGGATGTGTGATTGTCTAGAACAGTGGTTCTCACCTGTCCTAATTCTGTGATCCTTTAATGCAATTCCTCATATTGTGGTGACCTCCAACCATAAAATTTCATTGCTACCTCTTAACTATAACTTTGCTATTGCTATGAATCATAAATATCTGTGTTTTCTGATGATCTTAGGTGACACCTCTGAATGCAACATTTGAGCCCACCAAGAGTTGATGACCCATAGATTGGGAATGGCTGATATATAAGGAATCATGAGCAAAGATACCAGGGTAAATTTTGGGCTTAATTTCTCCTCAAATTGGAGGATAGGTATATAAATATGTAAGTCTCAACTGAACTGTTCACTTGAATCTTGTATATGTCACTGTATGTAAATTAAGCAATTTAATTCAAGATCCCGTCTCATGTGTCACTGCTTTACTGATTCAAGACTTGGTTCTTATGGTAGTGCTCAATCTCTTTTGACTGATGCGATTCTCATTTTCATTGTTTCAATGTCTTCTTTGTTAGTCTCCAGATAATTTCCAAATTTGTGGCACTCTTCATTGAGTTTGTGACATTATTCTATGGTGACTGTCCTGACAACGACATGCTGCCTTGTACTCTGATGCTGTTTAACCCACTCTGGGTTCTAGAATTAGCAATTGTCTAACCTATTTTCTGCACTGAAACACTAAGGAAATGGAGTAGCAAGAACGTAGGCACACAACGCAGTGCTGAACAGGCTACCATCAACACAAACTAACATGTCCAACTCATCCCAACATAGCTCTTCTCAACAGTACTATTTGCAAACAATACTTCTGGTTGTAAGGTGGGGGGTAGGTGAGAAGGGATAGTGACAGAGCAGAAGCAGAAGAACGCCAATGGCAGCTTCTGGTATCCTCACTTCATAAGGAAACACATACATGTGTATATGTTACTTTGTTTCTATTGCAAACTGGTCTATCCAAACAACTGCATAAGCATACAAAGTTTCATCATCTTGAAATTGTTTCATTCTGGATGTATCCAATGCTTTTTAGCATCTATGGTGTATTTTCTATGTAGCTACTAAAATGTATAGTATAGATGTAAGTTAAAGATGCCTCAATTTGATTTCTGCCCTTAGTAGTAGTGGATATGACCAAATATGGAATAATCTGTCAAAGAGGAAATGTTCTTTTATCTTCAAAACTTTAAGAAAGCTTGCTCATGAGAGAAGTCTGAAGGAAGAGGATGTTGACTAATGAATCCTAGGATTTCAGTCTTTGTGTGTGTGTGTGTGTGTGTGTGTGTGTGTGTAAGAAAGAAAGATAGGCAAGGGAGAGAGACACAGAAAATCAGACTAATAGAGATAGAGAGACACAGACATTTCAATGAGTTTTCTCTGACTTTTGACATTTATTCCATGGGATTCTTTAAGGTGCCATTATGCAATATTTAATACTAAATGGAATTGTTTTCTTTTAAACATAGTCAGCTTCTCACTCACACTGTTAATATACCATTCAGATGTAGAAACTTTCCAATGAAGATGTATAAAATAATTTTATCACTATAAAGGCTTTGAAACAAATTTTTAAAAGATTGGATTTAAAGTGCAATTCATGCTACTAGCTATAAGATTTTACAATGAATTTACTCTCTGGGAGCTGCCAAATTTCAAAAATTATGTCAGACTTTAATTATATTGACTTGTGTTTGATAAGCATTACGTGCACATGCCTGTTTTATATGCTATAAATCAAATATCTATATGATTCCTAATGTCAGATTGGAAAACATTCACTTATGTCCCAAGAACACATTTAGCATTTACAGTAACTGACAATGTGCATTGTCTTAAGGAATCAAAATACAGAAGGCACAGCAAGTACATTTTCAAATTCTCTTCTTCTGTTTTTTTTTAAGTAACAAGAAAAATAGAAGAAATTAAATGATAGAGATAATATGGTGAAATAATTTTAAGAGTTCCACTAAAGAAATGAAGCAATTAAGAGGGAAAAAAGAAAGCATTTGTTATTAAAGAACTAAATAACTAAAAATCCTTTTCAGTAGCATGCCAAGATTTTTGAAATTGCTATAATCCAGTGGCAACACAACGCTATCAAAATCCACAGTAACATTGCTATTTCCAACAGTGTGTAGGTATTAACGTATGCAAGAAGAGAGAAAGTAAGCATTTGTACCACAGTTCTTCAGAGGTGTGGAGGTGCTGTGTAAGAACAAGAGCTTAGGCAAACCATTCGATGTTAATTCCCAGAGACAACCTTTACTGTCCATGACTGTTCTCAATGTGACTTTAAACATAGGAAGTGAGGATGGCAGGGTTATTGATAAGGGGTCACAAGATTCTTGCGAATGACCAGAGCTCACGCTTCTCAATGAACTATACTCAAATGGAAAAGTGTGTCTTCTCACTGCTGGGTCACAACAGCTTTGTGTTCTTCAGTTTTAGCAACAGAACCAGTTGGAGATCTTGCGGAAACTCGGGATTCTTAGCCTGTCCATTCCCAATGCAACTAGTCTTGGTGGAAATCACAAATGTGTGTGTCTGAGAGGTGTTTAGGAAAATTGCGGCTCCTGATTGGTTATATTTGAGGCTAATGAACAGAGTTTAAACATCTCATGTAATGATTATAATGCTTCTCTAGTTTTTGTTACAATGACCCCCCTTTCTTTTTAACTATGAATGACACTTTATCCAGTCATTTTCTTTACAACTGAAACTCTAGGAATTCAGAGTTAACATCTTTGCCTATCAGCTTCTTGTACACACCAGAAAAAGTTTCAACCTTGTGCTCCACATTTTTCTGCTGTGCTTTGTCTAAACGAACTTTTATGAATCGGCTGCCATCCAGTTTCACAGGGATCCTCTTACCCACAGTTTCACTTGGGAAAACCAAGTCCTCAAGGATGGCGTAGTACACTGAGGTTTCTGGGTCGCTTTTGCTTATTTTTCGTATGGCTTTTCTAGGTTGGCTTGGGCAGAATTCTCCTCTAAGCAATGAAGACTACATGCTTTCCACTGAACCTTTTCTCCAATTTACAAAGTAGCCGGACTTGGGTTTTCTGGAAAGATTTCAGCTAAGTAATGGGTACAAAAATTATGGTAGTTTTCTGATCACCACCACTTCGATTTCCTTTGCCACGGTGACGTTGACTCTCCGCAGCTGCGCCTTGAGATCTGAGTTCATCTCCAGCTCGTGTAGCGCCTGAGAGATGCCGGACTCGAACTTGTCCATTCTTGGCACATTTGATAAGATGAAAATATCCCAGAGTGATCCTATCCATGTAGTTCTACTGTGGTGCTGATAGTCTAGAGCATATTTTCCCTATGCTTCAAACCCTCATCATCGGAGGCATACAAGGATGAATTTCGACACTGTCCTTTCCAATGAATATGGGTTAGTGAGAGTAGATTTATTTCCAAATATTTTAGTATGAATATCATAACACATATTTAAAGATACTTAGTTGTGGCAAAAAATTAAATTGATTATACTGCTTGAGGCATCTCATTAGATAAGAAATTGAAATTAAGTTATATTCCAAAAGCAATGTACATTTGGTATCCTTTCAGGTGACAATTCTCACAGTGTACTTAGTAACCGAAAAAATAGTATTCCTGAATACACCCGTCAGCCATGCTGAAATCATGAAAGTTTGAAGAATTTACTACCTAAAACAGTGAAATGTAAACTTAGAAATGGAATTAAATGGCTCACTAGAAACTTCATAAGCCTTTCATACTACAAATTGAGTCTGTTATTAAGACTTCCCTTGGTTATTTAATTCAAAGCCTAGCTCAACTGTATTCATTGGCTGATGGTATTATACATTGATCTTCCATAGAGCACTTTGACAGCTCCATGTATCCTTCTGTTGGCATTTTCTACTTCTTTATAAGCTCACTCTGTTTTGGAGAGTTGACAGTTTTAATTTAAGTACTTTCATTTTGTATACATCTCCTGTAATGCACAAGACAGGGCAAGAATGTGTAATTTGCAACTCACAATAGGCAAAAAAATTATGTCGTTTTTGTTTTAAGGCAGAACTGTTGCTTCTTCGAGCCTTTATATTGAGAGACTGAGTAGATGACAAAATATTAACTCTTTTCAATAGTTTTATTTTTCAAGGTTAGTAGCTAAATAGTTTTAGCTTTACATTTTCTTTATTTGTTAATCAGTAGCCTTCCTCCACTCAGGGATAAACAGGCTGAGAATGAAATTAGGGAAATGTCACCCTTCTGAATGTTCCTCATATTATTGGATATAGTGCTACCTGAGGACCCAACTATAATCACTCTTGGGCATATCCCCAAAAGATGCTCCAACATATAACAAGGACACATGCTCCACTATGTTCATAACAGCCTTATTTATAATATCTCAGAAGCTGGAAAGAACCCAGATGCCCTTCAACAGAGGAATGGATACAGACAATGTAGTATATTTACACAATGGAGTACTACTCAGCTATCAAAAACAATGACTACATGAAATTCTTAGGCAAATGGATGGAAGTAGGAAATATCATCCTGAGTGAGGTAACCTACTCACAAAAGAACACATATGGCATGCACTCACTGATAAGTGGATATTAAGGAAAAATTTACAGATCCTATGAAGCTCAAGAAGAAGGAAGACCAAAATGTGGTGCTTCATTCCTTCTCAGAAGGGAGAACAACACACTGTGTACACATGGAGGGACCCATGACTCCAGCCACATGTGTAGCAGAGGATGGCATTGTCCAGCATCAATAGGAGGAAAAGCCCTTGGTCCTATGAAGGCTAGTTTCCTCAATATAGGGTAACGCCAGGGCGTTGTGGTTAAAGTGGATGGGTGGGAGGGGGAGCATCCTCATAGAAGCAGGGGGAGGTGGGAGGGGGATAGGAGAGGGGAAGGGGATAACATTTGAAATGTAAATATGTAAAATATCCAAGAAATATAAAATTTAAAAATAAAAAATAAACAACGGCTGTATTGATTAAAGAAATAGAATTAAAATTTTTCTCTCTCCCCATCCCATGATTGTGTGTGTGTGTGATGTGTGATGTGTGATGTGTGTGATGGGTGGTGTGTGTGATGTGTGATGTGTGTGTGTGTGTGTGATGTGTGTGTGATGTGTGATGTGTGTGTGTGATGTGTGATGTGTGTGTATGTGATGTGTGTGTGATGTGTATGATGTGTGATGTGTGTGTGTGATGTGTGTGTGTGTGTGTGTGTGTGTGTGTGTGTGTGTGTGTGTGTAGAGTTTCATGCACCACAGTGGTGCTGAGTTAAGGACCAGGGAAGTTTCAGGAGTTGGCTCTCTCCTGCCATCTTGTGGTATACAGTAATAAACCTCAGGTCTTCTGGCCTACACAGAAGCCAAGCTCCTCTACTTGGTGAGTAACGTTACCAGTTCCCACGAAGAATTTTGAAGGAAACTTTAAGACTATAAATTTGCACAGTTTAAGTCACTAAGTTTGAGACATTCTCTTGTCAAATATTATTACTATTATTTAAATTGGCAATTGACCTGCTCACCCTAAAGAGATGCTGCCTTCATTACTTTTCTATTTCTGTGACAAACCATCACAACCAGGGCTCATGGTTACACAGGGTTAGAGTCAATGACCATCATGGAAGGCAGCATGGGAGCAGGCATCCAGGTATGGCATAGTAGCAGTGACAGGTGTTTACATCCTTATCTACAAGTAGGGGATATGACACAAGCAAGAATCACTTGAGGGCATGGAATCTCAGTTGTAAAACATCCTCCAGAAGTAAGCTTGCTGGGAGTTTTCTTAACTAATGTTTGATGGGGAAGAGCCCTGTTTATTGTGAGTGGGTCCTGAGTTCTACAGAAAAGCAGGCTGAGCAAGCCATGAGGATGTCTGTAAGCAGCACACAGCTTGAGAAGCCCTGCTCATCTTTACCTCCCATTATGAGGATAGACTGAGAGCAGACTGTTTGAAACCAGCAGTAGTCTTAGGACTCTGAGCTTGGCTGGGTGCATTATGAATGGTGTACTAAGCCTACAAGGACATGAGTAGCTGCTGATTTACCAAACTGTAGATGCATGGGTTAAACATAGATGAAAAAAAATGGAATTCAGGGTTTGGTTTCCTCTCTTATGCAGCTTATCCATGTGTAAACTCTTAGACAATGAGATTGCATGTCTTTGGAGGGAGTAAATATTCAGTGTAACTCATGTCTGGGAAAGATTCTGAACCCAATATGAATAGTCAGAGGATGCCAAAGGAAAACCTGATTCTAGTCTGTCAGATGTGACGCTAATGGTGATGTAAACCTGATAGACAAAGATTTGCGACTGAGGAAGAGTATCCTTTGTATATAATGTTTGCATATTTGTTATAAAAGCCTAGATTTCTATGAGTGGTCTCTTGTTCCCTGAGTGCCACAGGAGGCTGGAAAGCTGAGTGTGTTTTAAATGGCAATAATTTCAATGACAAGTTTCAGCAGATTGCACTGTATCTGCACTGAGCAAAGCAGTTATCTTCTTTCTACAGTTTAGGAAGGAGTAGACGCACAGGTCATTGATTGTCCAGATTTTAATTGTGATATATTATTTATAATCAGCACAACAGGAAAGCACCTCATAACAATATTGAGATTTATTTTAGTAGGAGAGCAAATAATTCCAAATATAAACAGCCTAGGGGAAATACCTTGGGTAGCTTTTCTAGTATGCTTCCTGTTGCCAAGATAAAACCCTCTGGACAAAAAAAAAAGGAAAAAAAAACTTGGCGAAAACAGTTTTTATTTCAGGTTACACTTCCAGACGACAGTTCACAGTTGAAGAGGAAGAGCCGTGATTATAGCAGGAGCGGGGGATAAACCATGGGAAACTCTGCCTTCTGGTTCAATTTCTGGTTTGTTTAACCAGCTTTCTTATGCAGCTTAGTCCTGCCTGCATAAGGATGGTGCCTCCAGCAAGTGGCCCGAGCCTCCCACATCAATCTATCGAGGTACTCTCTCATAGAACGCATGGCTATATTATGATTTGAAAGGGACAGTTCTTCAATTGACTCTTCCCTCTTCCTAGGTGACTTTACATGGTGTCAAGTTGACAGGAAAAGCTAGCCAGCACAGAAAGCCGATGAGCACAAGCAATAGTCCCTCCAATTCTATCTCTGTAATTGTCCAAATCTCAGAATTGCTACAGCACACAAACACTGACTGCACAATCTGTCATTGCTCATTGGGCAGTGGGAACCCCAAAGCGAATTCTTAGTATTTCCCTTGAGATAAAACAAGAAACAGACATATCTCTGAGTTGTTCCGTATAAATACTGGAACATTAAATTATGTTTAAATATAATGCATTGAAACAAGTGAGTTGATTATGCTGGATGGAGTGTCTATTAGAGCACAGTAGTTGAGTAAATAAGATGATACCATACACTAAAAAGTAAGGAAAGTTTAAGGTTTTTACAGGAATCATGAGTGGAGCAGAGACTGAAGGAAAGGCCATTCAGAGACTGCCCCACCTGGGGATTCATCCCATATTCACCCAACAAATCCAGTCACTATTGCTGGTGCCAAGAAGTGCTTGCTGACAGGAGCCTGAAATTAATGTCTCCTGAGAGGCTCTGCCAGATCCTTACTGATACAGATGAGGATGCTCGCAGCTAACCATCAGGTGGAGCACAGGACCCCAATGGAGGAGTTAGGAAAGGGACTGAAGGAGCCGAAGGGGTTTGCAACCCCATACAAAGAACAATATCAACCAACCAGACCCCCAGAGCTCCCAGAAACTAAATTTTGTAGAAATATGTCCAGTACTATGCACTTTGTGGCTAGAGGTTAGAGAATCACAGAGAAAAGGCTCACCCTATGAAAGGTATATAACCACATTCTTAATATTCCAATCAGATTTACTTTCTTTCTGAGATCAAATGCAAACTGTTTTATTATTGCCTTTGCCAAGTGAACCAACAGTTTAAATGTTAGCTGTGTAGGATCCTCTGTAATGTCTGAATTTAAACAATGTTTTTTAGATCTAATGGTATCTTTATTCCCCCATTGCTCTCAGAATCCCTTCATAAATCAAGATTAAGATCAGAGAGCTACAGGATCAACGTGCTATAGAGTCAAACACTGAGACAGTGGTTACCTGTGCATGAGTCAGTGGGTGGTTTGAAGAAAAACCATAGTCTCTTTTGTACTTGGGAAGCCTCTTCCTACTCGATTCCAGTTCTTGATCTGCTTGCACTAATAAAACAGTTTGTTGTCCCGGGGGCTAAGATGATGTGTGCATGTATAGCTGGCGTCCCCCCTCAAAAAATTATTATACACGTTCTTATGGACAGATTTTGAAAAATATTTTCAAATGTTAGAAGCAAACATCATACTTGTCACTTGTCTATAAACTGCTGTGAGGTCTCCACTTGAAGTCTCACTCGAAATGATGAAGCCTGAACAAGGTACCTATCATCTTGGCAAGCATGGAGCTCTAAAATGCTAACTAGGATGACCTGTATACAAGAAAGATGCTTTTTCATGTATAATGGACCCCATAGTTGTCAAATGTTCTGTCTTCCTAACTTGTCTTCTGCAAAATTTAGAGAAAACCCAGCAACAACATCTATCTCTGTACAGTGTCTGAAAAGTCTAAGTGGGTCTGGTAACATATTTTTTCATTTTTCCATGAACAAATAAGCAAACCAAATTTTTGAAATATCTTCAGAGAAGATTCTCAGATGTTTTGGTTAATCTATTGGCGCTGCCCCTTTAATTAGCGTCAAGTTTTGTTTTCGGGAAGCAAAGGTGTCTCTTCTTATTATGAACCTGCTGGGCTATGTCATGTCCTTGTCATGCATGGGTTTGTCCCCAACCTTTCCTAAATCACTCAGAAGCATTTCTACCTCACCTCCCACTGCTAAATTGTGTCCTGTGTATTCAAGGTTACACATAGCCTGTCATTTCCATGGCAGCAAATAAAGAATTAATTCATGTTGTTCAAAAGTCACAATTTTACTGGAAATATAAGTGCTCCCAAGTGGTACATTATGCTGCATGTGAAGATGAACACAACAGAGTGTTACACATGTGGGGAGAACTTTATGGAAACAGGAGCTCCTTGAAGCAGTAGGCTCTCTACAGGGATCATGGTTACTTCTCTGTGTAGGAGAGAAGGTGGGTTCCAGCATGAGAATTTGGTCCATTGACATCTGACTTTTCTTCTTGTTTTATTCTATATAAAAGCAGGTTGCCTTTTATTTAAATGACTATTTTGAAAATGGATATACCATTTAAAAGCCAGCATCAGAACCCTATTAGGCACCATCTGACTGCAAATTCACTCTGAAATCAGATGCATGGCATAATGTGAAGCCAGAACTGGCTTTTACTCAGAAGATATGACCTGAATAACGTATCTGATGATTCTCCAAAGGAAAAGAGGTCAGTGCTATTCTACCCTGGAGAGGACTCATTAGCAATGATCATTGGGGAATTGAAATGATTTCTTTGAGAAAATTACAGTTTTTAATTGTTATGTTTGGTCAAGTATTTCCTTAATAAATAAAATTAGAGGAACTCATCTCATAGGCACGCTTTTACTGAGACTTTCTGAGCAACATGCCAAGTAACTCTATTGGAAACTCAAGGAAAAGCAGTTCCGTTATTTTCCAATGTAAAAGGTCATGGATTACAGATTATTTTCTTCTCACAGCTCTAGACTCCAGTGTCAGGACCTGGGTTACTATTAGTGGTGTCTATGCTTCTTAACACTTCATCTTCTTCAGTCTCTACCACAAGATTGTCATCTATATTAAAAAAAGACTTTACCAACAACGGAACTCAGATGCTGAATGTCTTTGAGAGCAAAATCTTTGCTTTTATTCACTGATGAATAAGAAATAAAATACGACATGTCCAGCACAAATGTTTCTATAGAAATTTAATTTTAAGTCATAGAAACAGTTATGATTGTCTATTTGGGTTACAAGACAAGGCTACACTCTTCAAAGAACAATGAAAAAAGAGACAAATGGGGAAGGTAAGGAGAAAGAGGAGGAGAAGAAGGAAGAATAAAGAAAAGAGAGGAAGAGTGGGGAGGGGAGAGAGAGAGAGAGAGAGAGAGAAAGAGAGAGAGAGAGAGAGAGAATAGATATCTGGGTTTCCAACTGATGCTTTGTGTGTATATGAAGGATGGGCAGTATATGTACACTGCTTACTCTAAATCCTGCATTCTTCTGTGTGAAGGTTTTTGATATATTATGTAAGAGGCAAATTTAGACATTAGCATCAGTAAAGCTTTGCTTGCAAAAAAAAATTCCCTCAGCTTCCTTAGTGGAACCTACTTAAAGGATTTCACAACCTGGGAGTCCATATCTATTCACCAGTTCACTTCTATGCAGGAAGACGCAGAATATATTTTCAAACTTCTCTCTATGACTAAAATAATTTCTCATTTAAAGGGGGTGAACAATAATTGATTCTGGCATGTAAATTTTGAGACTCTTAAAGATCAAAAGAGAAGTCTTGGAGCATTAAGGCGGGGCTTTCTGAGCTGGCAGTGACCTTTGGGTTAAGTGCTGGTCTGCAATTCATGAGGCAGACTCTACCAAAGGTTTATGTAACAGGATGAAAGCTGTTTCTGAAATTAGCTGTATATTCAGGGCACGGTTTAATAATTCACTGTGGAAAATGGAATAAATATGCATGGAGAAGACAGCTGGTCCTTTGGGAGCCTGGTAGACAGTTTGATGTCGGAGTAACACCAGGTGTCAGCCTTTAAGAGAACAGTCAATAAAAGGTATATTAATTCTTCACATATATTTCCTGTATAGTTTCACCAGAGTTATCTATCAGTCATAAAGAGTGACAAGACAAGTTGTTCAATGCAACTGAATCTGGATTGCAGGTATAAAGAAGGTTACTACTTAGCTGGCTCTGACCTAATGCAAGGGACTACTGGCACCTGATCATGTGGCAGATGAGAGAATGGCAACCGGATGTGATGTGGATCGAGGAATTACATGCCCCAAGAGATAATGATGAATGATGTGTAGAGCCTAAAACACAAACATTGACAGACTAGCTTTTCTTAACAAGAGGCTCTCTGCCCATGTATTCTCAAGCTACTTAATGAAACACAGGCTTAGTGCTCTGGCAAACGTTGTGAGAGGAAGGAGAAGGTAGTGTGTGACATCTGCTTTTTGATTCAGAAGAATATTCATGCAGGGCTATAAATATCCAAACTTAAACATTTGATCATTACTAATTTGGTAACTTAATTATGCATTGTATTTAGTAATTAATAATTATAATCAGGTTGTTTTTCATATGCATGTCATGTGTATGAGGTACAGTAACAAAAACTGCCAGCTTTATCTGAGGCACTAGGAATCATACTCTAGACCTCCTTGGGCTGAGGAAGTGCTCTAACACTGAGCTGCAGTCCCAGAATTCTATGAGTAAATATTATTTTGCAATTGAATTTTAAATTAAAAGTATAAAATAAAATAAAAACAACATATTTATGTAAAGAGGGGGAAGATGATTTCACTGAATTGGAAGTGACAGCAGAAAGTGAAATTTCTTAAAATTCATTTTAGACCACTGAAACAAATTCATAAATGTAAAAATGAAGAATCAAAATTGTACTTACTCTAAATATGTACTTACTAGAGTAGTATCAAAATCCCAGGAGATTCTTTAAAAGGGAAACAAGAATACCCTTGAGAGGGAATAGGAAGGCAAAGTGTAGAACAGAGGCAGAAGGAACACCCATTCAGAGCCTGCCCCACATGTGGTCCATACATATACAGCCACCAAACTAGATAAGATGGATGAAGCAAAGAAGTGCAGGTCGACAGGAGCCGGATGTAGATCTCTCCTGAGAGACACAGCCAGAATACAGCAAATACATAGGTGAATGCCAGCAGCAAATCACTGAACTAAGAAAGGGACCCCCATTGAAGGAATCAGAGAAAGGACTGAAAGAGCTTGAAGGGGCTCGAGACCCCATATGTACAACAATGCCAACCAACCAGAGCTTTCAGGGACTAAGCCACCCACCCAAAGACTATACATGGACTGACCCTGGACTCTGACCTCATAGGTAGCAATGAATATCCTAGTAAGATCACCAGTGGAAGGGGAAGTCCTTGGTCCTGCCAAGACTGAACCCCCAGTGAACGGGATTGTTGGGGGGAGGGCGGTAATGGGGGGGGAGGATGGGGAGGGGAACAGCCAGATAGAAGGGGAGGGAGAGGGGTTAGGGGGATGTTGGCCCAGAAACTGGGAAAGGGAATAACAAATGGAATGTAAATAAGAAATATCCAAGTTCTTAAAGATGGAGAGAAAAAAAAACAAAAACCAGGAGAAGCATATGCTGTGGAGGATACAGAGATAAGGGGCTCTAGTCATCGCTAGAAAGAACACAATGCATTTAGATGTTCTATTAGCCACCATGGAGACCAGTTTGACATTTTATTACAAAAATAAACATACCTGTATAGTAAAATCAGTAACTGTGCTTTGTGATGAATTGAGAATCCATGTCTGCACAGTTACAACCTAAATTAATTAAAAATATGCGCCCACAGTACAGGCTGAACATAAATGTTCACTGTAGATCCTTTCATGACTGAAAAAACTTAGATAATCCTCAGTGTGTGAATTAATAAACTACATTTATCTCTAAGGAGGAGCATAATGTGGTGATAAAAAGCAACAGGCTAAAAAGCAAAGACATGTGTATTGCTAAATAAGCAAAAGGAAATAGGAAAGGTCTCTCTATATATTAAAATATCACATTTTGAAAAACACGCCACTGTGGATGCTGTAAAGAGTGGTTTCCAAGGCTCAGAGTCAAAGTAGGGTGACTAGGCGATAACGCCAGTATTCTGCTTGATTTATTTGTACTGGCCACAGTCATTACACATTTTTCAAGACTCACAGAATACAGAGCTAATTTCCATATAAACCGCAAGCTTTAGGGAATAGTGACTATTGCTAAGGACTCTTCACAGCAATAAATACAGCACACAGATATGGGACAATAACAGGAAAGGGAGTCGAGAGAAGTCATATAACAGTCTACTTCACCGTTTCTCCCGATCCATTTTTAAAATAAAGAATGTTAATTATAAAAAGAGGACTTTTTAGACTCAAGGTTGTTATGAATAGAGGAAAATAGAGAATTTGCCTAAAAGAGAAAAAAGATACTAGGTAGTATCACCATTTAGCTATTTTTATAGACTGCATAGAAGATTGTGGGGCGGCAGGCCATGAATGGTACCCTGATTCCTGGTTGAAATAGGTCAAATCCCTGGGAAACCTAAGGAAGCATTCCCAGTCTCCCAGGAGATCACGCCCCTCTCAAGTAGCTACAGCCCCCCCCCCATAACTCCCTGTAGAGAGGTTTGAGACAGATCAGTTACGTAGTGCAACGCCCCAAGCCCCTCCTCCACAGGAGAGGATATGACCACAGGCTCATATCAGTCATGCTGAAACAGGGCCATATCCACAAATATGTAGATGAGGTGTTCCAAGCTCTCAGGCCAAACCAATAGGAAGTACTTGCTGTCAGACCCTGACCCATCCCAAAACTGTATTTAAGAATCCTATTCAGAAGGATGAAAGGTGTGCAGGAATTACTCCACTGTCTGAGAGCTTCTGTCGTAAGAGCTATAACGCTGCCACTTGGGGAAGAGATCTGCTCTCCCAAAATCTCCCAGCATCCCTCAGCCTCCTGCTGGTTCAGCCTGGCCAGAGCAACAAAAGTCGCAGTGGCAGAAACAGAGGTGGAGCAGCACCAGCAGCAGAGGTGGCAGAAGCAGGTCCCCCTCCGTGCCCAAGTTCTCTCTTCTTCATCTGAACCAGCGAACCTAGCAGGACCAGAGATCTCCGTGGAAAACCCCCAGTGTGAAGGCCAACAGAAGATAACCAGAAATATGCATTCAGAAAACGAGAAAACGCAACCAATCACACTCCACAATCATTTTTTGGTTGTCTACCAATGTTTTATGTCCCAGTGATGCATTCAGCATTCGTGACACCTAAATTCCCACAGGCATATTCATGTTGCTTTCATGTGCATCTTGTGGCATCACTGAAAAGAGTTTCTGAAAATATATTCAGTATCAAATTACAAATGCACAGGCTGTCTCAGGCATCACTCCAAGGTAGAAAGTCAGGGATGTAGGCTGGTGAGGGTCAACAATATTCTAAACTTCTGTAATAGGAGGAGGTGGTCAAACAAAGAAGTTACATACCTGTGTAGGGACTGTTAGAATGCTAAGTCCAAAGGGAATATCTGTGGTGATTTATTTACATTGTTGCTGTCAAACACAGTAGTTATAGATACAGGAAGCTAGTCACTATCCTTCTAACTGGTTATGCAGAACTTAAAGCGTCACTACAGTAACTAAGAAAATGAAAGGTTAATTTATTTTGCATGAATTAATCGGAATTGAAATTAGAAGAGCTATTAGATGTGACTAGGGAACAAAATTTGATTATAAAGCCTTGTGAAATTAAATGCAAGCTTTGTGAAGTTGGGGTTCCAAGTCCACTTCGGTGCAAAACACAGGAGATAGTAATAATAAACAAAAACCACATAGTTTACTCTAGTGGAAGCAAGGCATTAGAGGAGAAGAATTATCATAATCTGCTCAGAACCTCGAGCTGTATTACAGAGAAATCATAATAAAAACTGCACGGTATTGGTACTGAGACAGGCAGGTAGATCAATGGGATAGAATTGAAGACTCAGAAATGAACCCACTTGGTCACTTGATCTTTGACAAAGGAGCTAAAATGATCCAGTGGGGGAAAAAAGACAGCATTTTCAGTAAATGGTGCTGGTTCAATGGCAGTCAGCATGTAGAGGAATGCAAATTGATCCATTCTTACCTCCTTGTACCAAGCACAATTACAAGTGGATCAAGGACCTCCACATAAAACCAGGCACACTGAAACTAATTGAAGAGAAAGTGGGAAAGAGCACTTGGGCATAGGGAAAGTTTTCCTGGACAGAACATCAATGGCTTACTCTCTAAGATCAACAATTCAAAAATATGACCTCATAAGTTGCCTTACGAAAGTAAGGCAAAGGGACACTGTTAATAGAACAAAATAGCAACCAACAGATTGGGGAAAAAAATCTTTTCCAATCCTACATCCAATAGAGGGATAATATCCAATTTATACAAAGAACTCAAGAAGGTAGACTCCAAAGAAGCAAATAATCCTATTAAAAATGGGGTACAGAGCTAAACAAAGACACTGGTGATGTTGCGGAGAAAGAGGAACACTCATCCATTGTTGATGGGATTGCAAGCTGGTACAACCACTCTGGAACAATCATCTGGTGGTTCCTCAGAAAATTGGACATAGTACTACCTGAAGACCCAGATATACCTCTCCTGGGCATACACCTAAAATATGCTCCAACATATAACAAGGATACATGCTCCACCATGTTCATAGCAGCCTTATTTATAATAGCCAGAAACTGGAGAGAACCCAGATGTCCTTCAGTAGAGGAATGAATACAGAAAATGTGGTACATTTACACAGTGGAGTACTACTCAGCTATCAAAAACAATGACTTTATGAAATTTTTAGGCAAATGGATGGAAATAGAAAATATCATCCTGAGAGTGGCAACCCAATCACAAAAGAACACATGTCGTATGCACTCATTGATAAGTGGATATTAACCCAAAAGCTTGGAATACGAAAGATACAATTCACAGAGCATATGAAGCTCAAGAAGAAGAAGGACCAAAATGTGGATACTTCAGTCCTTCTTGGACGGGGGAATAAAATACTCACAGGAAGAAATACAGAGACAAAGAGTGAACTGAAGGAAAGGCCATTCAGAGACTCTGCTCACCTAGAGATCCATCCCATATGCAGCCACCAAACACATTCATTATTGCTGATGTCAAGAAGTGCTTGCTGACAGGAGCCTGATATGGGTGTCTCCTGAAAGGATCTGCCAGAGCCTTACTGATACAGATGAGGATGCTTGCAGCTAACCATCAGACTGAGCATGGGGATCCCAGTGAAGGAGTTAGAGAAAAGACTGAAGGAACTGAAGGGGTTTGCAACACCATAGGAAGAACAGCAATATCAACCAACCAGACCACCCCCCAGAGCTCCCAGAGACTAAACCATCAACCAAAGAATATACATGGGGGCACCCATGGCTCTAGCTGCATATGTAGCAGAGGATGGCATTGTCTGGCATCAATAGGAGAAGAACTTGGTCCTGTGAAGGCTTGTTTCCCAGTGTAGGGGAATGCCAGTGTATTTAGGTGGGAGTGGGTGGGTTGGAATGAGAGCATCCTCACAGAAGAGTGTATGGGAGAGGGGCGGGACTGGAAAGGAGATAACATTTGAAATGTAAATACATAAACTCTCCAATAAAAAATAAAGACCACAGGGGTAAATGGGAAGTGGAAGGCGAAAGTCAAACACAGATCTGAAGAATCAAGAAGATAAAAAAGTGACCACCATGTCCTTGTATATACAGCATCAGCATGGAGAAGTATGGTTTTAGGAAAGAAATTGACTTAATTTAGAACACAGACTCAGATTTGTATTATTTGAGGTAGCCATGGCTACTAGAGAAACTGAAAGCTATGTGTTGTATTTCAGAGTGAGTTCAAAATTTGGGGACAGCATGGAAATAATATATAATATATTTACATATATTATATATATCACCTGAGTATGTGTATATATATAATATATAATTATATCACCTGAGTAGTTGTGTGTGTGTGTTTGTACATGTATGTGTGTATGTAATTGAAGCTGAAGAAGAGGACACCCCACCAATTTATTGTTGCTCTTAGTTTTTAAATTTCTCAGGATAATTGATCATATGGTTTTCACATACCACAGGTGCATAGCAAGTTTAAGGCAATAATTCATGTCACATATCAATAAGACTAAGGAGTTACAGCAGAATTTTTTCATGTCTTTTCATTAAGATTAGTACCTGATTAAACATTCATTACCTGTTTCTAGCTCTATAAGTTTTTAAGGGTGATATATCAATTTTTTCTTTTTCAAATTATTATTATTAGTTTTATTTTTTATAGTACAGCCAGTGCCTCCCTCCTGGTCCCCCCTACCCCTGCAAAGTTCCTCATCCCATTCCTTTGCCCTGTCTCCAAGAGGATGCTGATGCCAGACCCTGCAGTCCCCTGCTATATATGTGTCAAGGGGCCTTGGACCAGCTCATGTATATGGCACACAGGGGTCTCAGTGTCTGAGAGATCTCAGGGGTCCAGGTTAGCCGAGATTGCTGGTGTTACTATGGGCTTGCCCTTCTCAGCTTCTTTCAGCTTTTCACTAATTCAATCACAGTCTGCAACTTCAGTTCAATGATTGGGTGTAAGTATCTGCATCTGTCTCAGTCAGCTGCTTTTTATGCCTTTTGGAGGACTAGGCTCCTGTCTGTAGCCTTAGTAATAGTATCAGGCTTAGGAGCCTCCCCTTGCATTTGATCCCAAGGTGGGCCAGTCACTAGACCACGTTTCCCCTCAGTATCTTCTGTTTAAAGTAATATTTTTTATGTCATAACTTAATGTGGTTTTGTCAAGAGACAAATAATCTGCCTTGTGTCTGATTGTTTTGAAGTCTTGTATAGATAGACTAGTCCATCATTTATTTTCTGTCATGTGGGTCATGAGGTTTGTAGGTTTTAACGTTATTGCCTACTTTTCTCTATTGACAACTTGAGTAGCTCATTTGCATACTAAGGCAGCTAGTTCTCAGGAAGGAGGCTTCCAGATGAGCTCAAACATGATTCCTTCAAGTACTGCATCTGAAGTATATGATGTTGTCATTCATTCAAATTATGACAACAACAAAACACTGTTTGTTTTGAGTGTCTCTTGGGCTTGCTTGACCAATAACTGAAATTGGAAGTTTCTGTTCCTGGTACTGGGATTTGTACTAGCGAGTTAATGGATATTGGGGTTGATATTATCACCCCAAGTGGCCTAACTTCACTGTATGTGTGTGTGTGTATGTTATATATATGTTATATATGTGCATGTATGTCAGTGTATGTGTTGCACATATGTATATATATACTTTTTAATACATACTTTACTTTGAATTAAACTTAAAATAATGATTTTTTATGTCTTTTACAAATCCCTTAGGGTTATTTATTGCTCTTTAACCCCTCTTACTCTATATCACCCTGCCTACCTCTCTGTATTTAAAAGTTTTTATTCTTCTTTGATCTGCTACTCTCTCCTTTCTGGGTGCCTACTTTGGCAGTTGTAGAATTTCAACAATTCTCATCATTATATATTTGTCCAGACTGATTTGAGCAATAAAAGAATTAATTTTTCTTTAATGAGACTCAGCATTCAAAATGTATATTAAAAAAACCTTTTAGTCTCCCAATTCCTTAAAAAATTATTGAATATTTTGGGACATTAATAGCAGAATTTGATTTTCTGTTTTACTTGGCCAGATTCCATAACCCCAAATCCAGTTTCCCATAAGGAAGGAGTCACATAGATTGACTTTTCTCCCTACTCACATGGCTAGTTTTTATAAAACTCCTTTTATGTATAAAAATTGTATTGCCCAAAATTTCCTGTTTATTAGACTTGAAAATTCAACTATTTTAATATCTTCAAATTAAACAAATATAAAAACTAGCATCTTTGGTAGTAAATGGTAGAGTTTCCAGACTCATACTCCCTGGTCATACATTATTTCCATTTGTACTCTAGTCCTCAAAGGGGATAGAGCTTCAGGAAGGATTTACTATTCTACTACTTCTTCACCAGTATAACAGTGTGGTGACATGGATTAATTCACTGTTGTAATTAAAAATATAATAAGCAGAGTTCTTATATTTATTCTGAATATTTATGTAATTTATTTTGTATTTTACCACAAATAAAATTATATCAATACTTAATATATTACTTGTGTATTCACACAAACATATACATGTAATAGTAACAAAGAAAAGGAGCCATTAATGTGTGAGAGAGAGCATAATGGTAAGCATGAAGTGGGTTGCAGAGTTATAGGAAGATGAATACAAGAAGGATTGGAGGGAGAAAAGGGAAAGGGAAAATGGATGTTACTATTTTTACCTAAAAAAATACTTTTAAAAGAAAGCTATGGAATATCAATGATTTTAAGAAGCAGAATTTCAAAGTTGTTAACAGAAGAGAAAATCCACATACCTTAGTTGGGAGAATGTGGCAGTGGTTTGTCACTCACATTTTAAAAATTGCTTTAATTTGTAAGACTGAGTTCACTTGACTCATAAGTGAAACAAGATGTAAACTCTTAATTCAGACCCATCTCAAGGGGAGGCTTCAAGGCCTGACACTATTACTGATGCTATGATGTATTTACAGACAGGAGCCTAGCATGGCTGCCCTCCAAGAGGCCCAACAAGCAGCTGACAGAGACAAAGCAGATACTTACACCCAACCAATGTTCTGGAGTGAGGGAACCCTGTGGTTGAATTAGGGAAAGGCTGAAAGAAGTTGAGGAGAAAGGCAACCTCATAGGAAGACCAGCAGTCTCAACAAACCTGGGCCCTCAAGATCTCTCAGACACTGAGCCACCAACCAGGCAGCCTACACTAGCTGGTCTGAGGCCCCCGACACATACACAGCAGAGGACTGCCTGGTCTGACATCAATGAGAGAACATACACCCAACACTTGAGAGACTTGAGGTCCCAGGGAATGGAGAGGCCTGGTGGGGTGTGGGGGCAGATGGAGGGTATGTGGGTATAGGGATATCCTTTTGGAAATGGGGGAGGAGGAATGAGATGAGGAACTGTTGGGGGGCAGAATGGGAGGAGGGTAATGTCTAGACTGTAAAAAATGATTAAAGATAATTTTAAAAGGAAAAAGAAAAGAAGAAAAAAGATGAACAGCAAGAATTTTGAGAGCATCCAGTGACTAAAATTATCTGTGTGGCCTGGATTCTTTAGGCTGCTGTTGTGTGCCTTTGGTAAGGTATTTAATACCCTGTACTTATAAGAAAAATAATGATAATTCTTTTAGTTTACTATTACTGTTGTATATGCTCATGGTCAGGGAGGTGTTGGTGAGTCATGGACTCTGGTGTTGCCTGTGGAAGTAATAGAATAGCTGCCTCATAGAAGGTGGGTCTTTCTTTCCACTTTATGTGGGTCTCAATGATCTAGCTCAGATTGCGAGATTTGTACAGTAAGTAGACTTATCAATTGGACCATCTTCTAATCTTGTAAGGTATAAATTCTTATCTGCTTAGATTTCTGTGAATATTGAATGAGGAAAGTGCTCATGAAGCCTTGAATACAATGCCTTCCACAAGTGTTTAGTGGTCAGAAAATATTAATTATTAAGCAGCTTAATAGCCCAGAATCTCTTAAGGAGTCTGGGGTAACTCAGGGTCAGCATCAGGTAAGGCCTTCCTTGATGAGCTCAAGATTTTAAGCATCACATTTAAAAGGCGAAAGCTTCAAATGAAAGGGCAGTCTTGAAACACACATCAGCAAGGGTTCAGCAGCTAGTCCTCTATTCAGCACTATTTTAGAGACATTAGCACCTAAAGTCTATAGCCTCTTTATTTTGTTTTAAACAAGAATATATATTTTATAGGCTGTGTGATGTTGATATTTGTGAGACAGATAATTTGTTTGTGTGGCTACTTTTTAAATAGCTTGCTTTCTTTTTCTGTAAGAATTTATCAAACAAAAAAGGTAGTAGGTCCAGACCTCCTCCCACACTTAGAGACAGCTTGACTCCTAGGAGGTCCATCACAACCAGATTCACAGCTGAGACCCCTTACCCCATACCCCAATATCTGGCGTAACTGGGACACCCAAAGGACCCAGTGGATGCAAGACCTTCCACCCTGTAGGAGACACATCTTCCTTCCTGTCCACAACTGGGCCCAGGGGCAGTTTGGGGTCTCCACACTTCCCACACCCAGAGACAGCCTGACTCAAGGAGGACTGTTATAATCAGGCTCACAGAAGGGACAGGTTTTATTCAGAAATAGCAAGACCATTCAACACCATAGATAACCAGATGGTGAGAGGCTAGCTCAGGAAAATAAGCAACAGAAACCAATGCCACTTGACACCATCAGAACCAAGTTCTCCCAGCAGAGCAACCTCTGGATACCCTAACACAGCTGAAAAGCAAGATTCTGACCTAAAATACCAACTGAAGAAGATGATAGAGGACCCTAAAAGGACATAAATAACTCACTTAAAGAAATACAGGAGAACACATGTAAACAAGTAGGAGCCCTTAAAAAGGAAACACATGTATCCTTTAAAGAAATACAGGAAAACACAATCAAATAGGTTTAACAAAACCATGCAGGATATAAAAATGAAAATAGGAACAATAAAGAAATTACCAAGGGAGACAACCCTGTAGATGAAGAACCTAGGAAAAAGATCAGGAGTTGCAGACACAAAAATCACCAACAGAATATGAGAGATAAAAGAGAATCTCAGGTGTAGAAGGTACCATAGAGGATATTGACACAGCAGTCAAAGAAAATACAAAATGCAAAACCACATAACCCATAACATCCAGAAAAGTCAGGACACAATGAAAAGACCAAACCTAAGAATAATAGGAATAGAAGAGAATGAAGATTCCTAATTCAAAGGGCCAAGGAATACCTTCAAGAAAGTCATAGAAGAAAACTTCCCTAATCTAAAGAAAGAGATGGGCATAAACATACAGGAAACCTAAAGAACACCAAATAGATTGGACCAGAAAATAAATTCCTCCTGTCATATAATAACCAAAATCATAAATACACAGATCAAAGAAAGAATATTAAAAGTGGTAAAGGAAAAAGTCTACGTAACATATAAAGGCAGAATAATACCAGACTTCTCAACAGAGACTCTAAAAGCCAGAAGATCTTAGACAAATGTCATACAGAGCCTAAGAGAACACAAATGCCAGCCCAGGCTACTATATGCAGCAAAACTCCCAATATACATAGAAACCAAGATATTATGTGACAAAATTAAGTTTAAATAATATCTTTCCACTTTTCCAGGCTTACAGAGGATAATGAAAGAAAAATTCCAAAACAGGGAGGGAAACTTCACTAAAGAAAAACCAAAAAATTAATCATTGCACCACAAACCTAAAAGAGGAGAACCACACAAATATAAAATAACCTCTAAGAAAAATAACAGGAAACAACAGACATTGGTCTTTAATAAATCTCAACATCACTGGACTCAATTCCCCAATGAAAGGACATAAGCTAACAGACTAGATTGGATACTTAAACAGAACCAGGATTTTGTTAAATACAGGAAACACACCTCAGTGACAAAGACAAACACTACCTCAGAGTAAAGGCTGGAAAAAAAATTTCCAAGCAAATGATCCCAAGACACAAGCTGGAGTAGCCATTCTAACATCCAATAAAATAGACCCTCAACCAAAAGTTATTAATAGAGATGTAGAAGGACACTTCAAATTTATCAAAGGAAAAATTCACCATGATGTTCTCTCAATTCTGAACATCCATTCCCCAAATGCAATGGTAATCACATTGCTAAAGGAAATGCAACTAAAAGTCAAAACACACAATGAACCTTATAGGATAATAGTAGAAGACTTCAACACCACATTCTCATCAACAAACAGATTATGGAAACAAACTGAATAGAAACACAAACACTGTGAAATTAACAGAAGTTATGAACCAAATGGATTTAACAAATATCTTTGGAACATTTCACCCTAAAACAAAAGAATATAGAGGTTGCCCCACCTGGGAATCCATTTCACATACAGTTAACAAACCCAGACACTATTTGTGATGCCAAGAGGTACTTGCTGACAGGAGCCTGATAAGGCTGTCTCCTGGGAGGCTCTGCCAAAACCTGACAACTATAGAGGCAGATGCTCACAGCCAACCATTGGACTGAGAAGTGGTTCCCAATGGAGGAGTTAGAGAAAGGACTAAAAGAGCTGAAGGGGTTTGCAACCCCATAAGAAGAATAACAATATCAATCAACCAGACTCCCTAGAGCTCATCGGATCTAAACTACCAACCAAAGAGTACACATAGAATGACCCATGGCTTCAGCTGCATATGTAGCAGAGGATGGCCATGTCAGATATCAGTGAGAGGAAAGGCTCTTGGTCTTGAGAAAGCTTGATGCCCCAGAGTGGGGGAATGCCAGGGCAGGGAGGTGGGAGTGGATGAGTGGGTAGGGGAGCACCCTCATAGAAACAGGTGGAGAGGGATGGGATAGGAGGTTTCCAGAGGGGAAACCAAGAAAGGGAATGACATTTGAAATTTAAATAAATAAAATATCCAATTAAAAATTCTACAAAAAATGGCGACTTCACAAATTTTGCAAGCAAATAGATGAAACTAGAAAATATGATCTTGAATGACATAACTCAGACCCAAAGGACATACAGGGTATGTATTCACTGATAAGTGGATATTAGTCCAAAAGCTTGGAATACCCACAATATAGCGCACAGTCCATATGAAGCTTAACAAGAAGGAAGGCCAAAGTGTGGATACTTCAATCACTCTTAGAAGGGGGAACAAAATAATCACAATGGAAGGCAGAAGGAGGTGGGGATCTGGGTGGGCAAGAGGAAGGGGAGGAAAAAAGTGGAGCATGATCAGGTATGGGAAAAGACAGGAGAGAAATCCAGAGGAGAATTAATAGAAATATGTAGCAGGGGTGAGGGATCCATTAAAAAGTCTCAGAGGTCAGGGAAGTGAGAGGCTACCAGGACTCAATGGAGATGACATTATACTAAATACCCAACAGCAGGGAGATAGAACCTGAAGAGAAGATACCACCTCCAGTGGATAGACATGGCCCCCAGTTGAGGAATCAGTCATCCACCCATCTTTAACCCAGAATTGTTCCTATGTAAAGGAAACAGAGGGACAAAAATGGAGCAGAAAGTGAAGGAAAGATCATCCAGAGACTGCCTCATCTTGGGTTCCATTCCAAACCCTGACACTATTGCTGCTACCATGAAGTGTTTACAGACAGGATCCTGGTATAGCTGTCCTCTGAGATGTTCTGCTGGCACCTGACTAAGACAGACGCAGATACTCACAGCTAACCATTGGAACCTGGGATCCCAATGAAAGAGTTAAGGGAAGGACCCAAGGAGCTAAAGGGGATTGCAACCCCTCAGGAAGAACAGCAATATCAAAGAACTGGACTCCTCAGAACTATCAGGGACTAAACCACCAACCAAAGAGTACATATAAGTTAGTCCATGGCTCCTGCTACATGTGTTGCAGAGGAATACTTAACCTAGTATCAATGGGAGGGGAGGTGCTTGGTCCTGTGAATGGCTTGTTGCCCCAATGGAGGAGGGTGCTAGAGGGGTGAGGGGGCAGTAGGTGTGTATACTTAGGTGTACATACACACACACACACACACACACACACAAAATTGTAAATGTATAAATAAAATCAATTTCAAGGTACAAGTGTGTACTTGGGTGTACACACACATATATGTATGTATGTATATGTAAATATATATACATATATAATATAGTAAATAAATAAAAAAATCAATTTCACTTTCATGGATTTCAAGCCACAAGTGAAAAATATTCCTAAGCTCCAAAATAAAGATAATACAGAACAGTGATGAATCTACATGACTATATCATTATGAGCAGTAAAGAAAGTATTTTCTATCAACTTTATCTTGAATTAAAAAAAATAGACACGTAGGCAAAGTTAAAATCAGAATATTTAATTTTAATGTGAGTTCTTGATGTTTTTATAAATGGGGAAGAAAGTACATCACACCTATTATGATGCATTAGCATGCTCTAGGGCAATTTGTCTCACGATATCTAATAAATGACTTATACTGACATAAAACAAGTTAGTGCACTATTAAGCATCATAAATCATCATATTCAGTGGTTGGTGCAGATGAGAAGCATTAATGGAGCTTGAATTTGTTTCAGGTGTTTGGAACTCATTGCACTCACTCACCAGCACACATTAAATACATAAAGGAGTCGCTTTACCAATAGAAAGATATGTTAACTATGTACTTCCCATACATAATATACTGAACACTAGATATGCTGAAATAAAGGGACCCCAGGCTTCTGAGAGATGCTTGACTTCCAGGATGAGTGGAGGCTGCTCTTGCTGTTGGGGCTTCATCTATACCGGAACATCAGTGCCTGCACTCCATGCTAAACAGCTTTTGATTTAATAATGACAGAATAAGTTACTGGTATCAATGTGTAAATAAATGACTGACTTTCAGGCTAGAAAATGAGAGAAAGAATCCCCAAAATGGTGTTGCTGTATCAACTTTGGAGTTTTGACAGCAAAGGAGATCCGACAGAGTAGCCTGCACACATAAGGAAACTGACTATTCAAGAATCTGGCCCCTAGTATTGTTGAATATAGGCTTTTTTGAGTAGGATCTGATGATTTTTTGAATTTCCTCAGACTCACTTGTTATGTCTCCCTTGTCATTTCTGATTTTGTTAATTTGGATACATGCTCTGTGCCTTCTGGTTTGTCTGGCTAAGGGTTGATCTATCTTGTGGATTTTCTCAAAAACCCGCTCCTGGTTTTGTTGATTATTTGTCTAGTTCTTTTTGTTTCTACTTGGTTGATTTCAGCTCCGAGTTTGATTATTTCCTGCCATCTACTCCTCTGAGGTATATTTGATTCTTTTTGGTTTAGAGCTTTTAGGTATTGTCAAGGTGCTAGTGTATGCTCTTTCCAGTTTCTTTTTGGATGCACTTGGAGTTTTCCTCTTAGCACAGCTTTCATTGTGCCCCATAATTTTGGGTATGTTGTGCCTTCATTTTCATTAAATTCTACAATGTCTTTAATTTCTTTCTTTCTTCCTTCCTTCCTTCCTTCCTTCCTTCCTTCCTTCCTTCCTTCCTTTCTTTCTCTCTCTCTCTCTCTCTCTACCTCTTTCTTTCTTTCTCTCTCTCTCTTTCTTTCTTTCTTTCTTTCTTTCTTTCTTTCTTTCTTTCTTTCTTTCTTTCTTTCTTTCTTTCTTTCTTTCTTCCTTGACCAGGTTATCATTGAGTAGAGCATTGTTCAGCTTCCATGTATATGTGGGCTTTCTGTTGTTTTTGTTATAGAAGACCAGCCTTAGTCCGTGGTGATCTGATAGGATGCATGGGATTATTGCAATCTTCTTGTATCTGATGAGGCCTATTTTGTGATCAATTATATGGTCAATTTTGGAGCAGGTACCATGAAGTGCTGAGAAGAAGGTATGTTCTTTTGTTTTAGCATGAAATGTTCTCTGGATATCCATTTGGTTCATAACTTCTGTTAGTTTTACTATGTCTCTGTTTAATTTCTGTTTCCAAGATATGTGCATTGCTGAGAGTGGGGTGTTGAAGTCTTTCAGTATTATTGTGTGTGGTGCAATGTGTGCTTTGAGCTTTAGTAAGGTTTCATTTATGAATGAAGGTTCCCTTGCATTTAGAGCACAAATATTCAGGATTGAGAGTTCATCTTGGTGGATTTTTGGTTTGATGAACACGCAGTCTACACCCTTATCTATTTTGATAATCAATTTTATTCGATATTAGAATGGCTACTCCTGCTTTTTTCTTGGGACCATTTGCTTGGAAAATTGTTTTCTAGAATTTTACTCTGATGTGGTATCTGTCTTTGTCACTGAGGTGTGTTTCCTGTATGCAGCAAAATGCTGGGTCCTCTTTATGTATCCAGTCTGTTAGTCTTTGTTTTTTTATTGGGGAATTGAGTCCATTGACGTTAAGAGACATTAAGGAATAGTGGTTTTTGTTTCCTGTTATTTTTGTTGTTAGAGGTGGAATTATGTTTGCATGACTCTCTTCTTTTAATTTCAGTGCAAGATTACTTTCTTGCTTTTTCTCGGGTGTAGTTTCCCTCCTTGTGTTGGAGTTTTCCATCTATTATTCTTTGTAGGTCTGGATTTGTGGAAAGATACTGTGTAAAGTTGGTTTTGTCATGAAATATTTTGGTATCTCCATCTACGTTAATTGAGAGTTTTGCTGGATACAGTAACCTGGGCTGGCATTTGTGTTCTCCTAGGGTCTGTATGACATCTGTCCAGGATCTTCTGGCTTTCATAGTCTCTGGTGAGAAGTCTGATGTAATTCTGATAGGTCTGCCTTTATATGTTACTTGACCTTTTTCCCTTACTGCTTTTACTATTCTTTCTTTGTCTTGTGCATTTGGTGTTTTGACTATTATGTGATGGGAGGAATTTCTTTTCTGGTTCAATCTATTTGGAATTCTGTAGGCTTCCTGTATGTTTATGGGCATCTCTTTCTTTCCTTTATGGAACACCATCTAGAGAGTGCACATGGACAGACCAATGGCTCCAGCTGCATATGTAGCAGAGGATGGCCTTGTTGGGCACCAAAGGGAGGAGAAGCCCTTTGTCCTGCCAAAGCTAGACACTGCAGTGTAGGGGAATGTCAAGGTGGGGATGCGGGAAGGGGTGGCTGAGGGAAGGGGATATCATTTGAAATGTAAATAAAAAATCCAATAATAAAAATAAAAATAATCTGATCCCAAAACTACTGTTTTCTGTTTTCTGCTTTGTTCCCCCCCCCCTCTCTCTCTCCCTCCATGCTTCCTCCTCCCTCTTCTCTGGGTGTTCCCATATGGCACATATGTGAATACATATGAATAAGCATGTGATGGTCAAAGGAAAACTTCAGGCTTCATCCCACAAGAACTGTCCACCTTACTTTTTAAGATGGTTGTTCACTGGGAGCTGGAGCTCATGATTTTGGGCTAGTCTGGCTCTCCAGAAGTCCCTAGGAATCTTTCTTTCTCCACACACTTAATGCAAGCTTTACAGGTATACAAATCTTTGTCTGTCTTCTTGGGTGTTTTCTTAGGCTTGAACTTAGCTACCTATGCCTGCTTACCAAGTACTTTCTGACTGTGTTTTTGCTCAGCTTCAGTTTTCTGTATTATCGTGTCATTCTTAACTTTCATGTGATTTTGTTCAGCCAACAACAATCAGGTTTTTTTTTCCATTTCCCCACTTGTGTCATTTTTTTCTGGCCCAGGTTTGAGTAGAAGATCCCATGCCCACCTTGGTGGTCAGGATGCTTTATTTTCCTCTAACCTGATGCAGTGTCTCAGGCTTTTCCATGTTCTTTCCATCTTGGAAGATCCACAGCCTCTTGCTTAGCAGAATGTCAACCAGGTGGATTCATCTGGTTTGTTGTTATTGTAGGTTTTTGTTGTTGTTGTTGTTGTTTTGCTTTGTTTGGTTTCTCCACAGATTACAGGCAAATCACTGGAATGGGGTCTTTCAATGGACGTGTGTCATGTGAGAAGACACATGACGCTAATGTTGACATTCACTTTAATCACTTGGATAATATGTTTTCTTCCAGATTTTCCATATCAAATGGTCACTTCTATGGGAACTGCCATGGGAGATATTTCCACAACGATGCTCAGGATGTTTTGGGGATTTGTGACAGGCTTTCTCTGGTGGATTTTCCGGCTGTCTGGAATGGCACCTCCACTGGTTTTAGAGTCAAGGATCGTGGTTAAGAATTCAATTCCACATATCTAATCACCCCTTTGATTTGAGGTTTTCTTATTTCTCTGTTTCATTAAATTCTGATGCTGACACAAGTCTAAGAATAACTTGGTAGTGTCTGAGTATCAGTAATTTGAGGACAGGGAGGGGAAAGGATCAGGCAGGGTCATGAGGAAATCAATCTAATTGATAAACAATAGAAATTAGATGGCCACTTTGGGAAGACAGGATGGGTAAAAACGATGAGCTCTGAACAAGGTACCAGAGCCAGCATTGATTTTATTTTAAACAAGGGAGTAAAATCACCCACCACTCTAAGTAAAATATCCAAGACTGCCAATGTATTAGCCAATGGCAGTTTTCCCAGTGGAACGCGAGCCACTACTATTTAATATCTCTCTGTGTTGAGTGACACAACATTCTTTACTAGTGTCATATTGTGACTGTATATTTCACTGTGTCACACAAATGAGAAGAAATGGAACTTTTCTTGGGAAGTCCTACAGGCAGTAGAAATAAGTAGTTGGGAATTTTGCCAGTTACTTTTTCCAACTAAAATACAATACTTCACAAAAGGAGGCACACTCATCAACATATAAAAGGAACATAAAATAAAACCTTGCATTATTCTGAAACAAAAACTACAACATAAAGAAAAGCTTTCTAAAATGGAATGAGAAGTTCAGTCTGTCCAACGTATCCATGTGGCATTTTGAGGTTTGGTTTAATTGGCACGTGTGTGTGTGTGTGTGTGTGTGTGTGTGTGTGTGTGTGTGTGTAACCATAACAAATGCTCTCATACTTAATTGGATTTGGATTTTGAGCTCCTGAATGACAGGGACTGTATTAACTGGTGAGGAAAATGACAATGACAGACATACAACTGTCAAGGTTTTGAGTAAGTTTTAGAGCATACAATTTAACAAGTTACATGTTTATTTTTATCATCTCAGAAGAGGATTGTCCCATTTTGCTAGATAGTTACATACGCATCTGCCCCATTCACCCTTAAATAGGACCTTTCTAGACATAAGACCAATGTCCTGTTATGTGTGAAATCAAATATTCTTGCCAAAAGGACCTTCCCACCTGCTCCAGTTTGTTTATCACAATGTTGCTGTGATAAATGTTGCTGTGATAAATGCTGTGACCAGAAGCAGCTTAGGGGGGAAAGGGTTTGTAATATTTTACACCTTCTAGCCCATCAAGTGAAGCCAAAGCAGAAGCGTGGAGGTAGGAACTGAAACAAAGACCATGGGAAACATTGCTTCTTGGTATGTTTTCTCATTGCTTGCTCAACCTGCTTTCTTATAAACCCATAGCTACCTATCCAGGAGTGGCATTTCCCTGCTATAAACTCAGCCATTCCATATCAACAGTGAATCAAGAGAATCCCTCACATGTATGACCACATAAGCAACTGACAAAGGCACTTCTTCAGGGGAGGTCAGTCTCTTTTTCCCAAGTGACTCTAGGTTGTGCCATGGACAAAAGAAAACCTGCATAACTGGCTCCTTGTAAAATTGGCATGTACACACAACACTGTTAAACCATAACTTTTGTTTATTGTTCTTGTCCAGAGTTCATTTTATTAGCAAAATAGAAAACATATAATTTAAAATATCACACACCTTAAAATGTTCAAAAATTTTAAAGTTCAGGTCTCTTTAAAAATCCCAAGTCTCTTAACCGTGGGCACCAGTAAAATAAAGAAAAATACTTATATATTGCCTCATTCCAGGAGAGAAGAATCAGGGCATAAGAGTAATTAGTTCACAAAACAACCTGCCATCCACCATGCAAATAATCCAGTATCTGATATATGGTACCTATTCATAACCTTCTGAACTCCAATAGGTTTGGAGAGCCCATGTTTCTGAATTGGCATCTATATCATGCAGAACTTGTCCCATAAGCTGAGACTGTGTCCATTCCACACTTGTCACTGTTCTTAGGAATTATTCCAGGCTCCCAACATATCCAATATCCTTGGTCTCCTCTGCAAATGGTGCCATAACTTCAGGTCTCCAATCTCTTTTGGTGCTCTCACAGTGCCTCGTGGTACTAAGTCTTATCTCTTTCTTTATTGTCCCTTCAATCCTACAGTTAGTTTTCAGGCCACTAAACCAGTACCACATGGGAGACTCTTACGTGTTTCCAAGCTTCCCTACCAGCCTTAGCTGCAGCCTCAGCCCTTCTAGACCATAGTGTCTGCGTGATGACTCAGAAGATGAAATTCTTCCAAGAAAATTTCACCTAAATAATGCTGTTTTATTAATTTTCAATAAGTTTTAGCCCCAGAAAGCCACCATTGTCTCGTAAAACAGCAATTTCGCACTCACAGACTTTTAATTTAAATACACTGTACCATGATCCCTAATAGAATCTTTGAGAAACTTTCAAAATTGTCTTTTTGCTCTCAATATTATCTTACAAGACCCTACATTAAGCTCTGAATACTCAATGGCTTTACTAGCCCAAAGCTCAAAAATTTCCTTACTTCCTTCTATAAGATAGTCTAAGGCATGAAATCCACCAGGTCAAGTTCATCACAACAATGCCCACCCCCTGATACCAATTTCTATATAGTTCACTTTCTGCTTCTGTGATGAGCACACGATCAATAGCAACTTGGTGGGTTGGGTTGTGTTTAATCTTATTTTCTATAGTCCATCATCAAGGGACATCAAGGCAGGAGCCAGAGGCAGTACCTGAAGCAGAGACCATAAAGGGATGCTGGCATTCATCCTGTTGCTTGGTGAGTTTGTTGGTTTATACAACCCGAGCCCACAGTCAGCTCATCCCTCCCATATCACTTATTAATCAAGAAATGCTCCACTGACATACTTCCAGGTCAATCTTGTAGGGAGCGATGCCCTTGAAGCCCTCCATTGTTGATATTATTATTATGGTTAGAATTAAGTACGACTAGGTTCATGGAAAATCCGCAGCCAGCTGCAGAAGACTAATACAAAGCTGGTGGTCAAGATAAATAATAATATGATAAAGTTCTCCTGCTGATTAATAATATGACAAACCTGTGACCTTTCTAACATCTGTCAACATCAGCCGGTTCCCTGACCACACAAATACTGTGTTCTTGGCCTGCGTAAATGTTTCTTACTCCCCCCTCCTTCTGTTACCCATGTTATGGTATAAATTCAGCCTTGGAGAAAAATAAAATTGTCACCTTGATCAGACTCTTGTCTTGGCGTCCTTCTTCGCGTCCCTTGTCCCCCATTCTCTTCCAGGTACCCCCGGAACCTTCACTTACACAATCAGATGGAGAGAATTCCTCAGCTGAAGCACCCTCTTCTCTAGTGATTCCATGTTTCTGTTAAATTGACACAAACTACCTAGCACTCCAATTTTAAAGACTTCAAGTGTTTCCTTTCCAAGTGAGAAAATAGAAGTCCTTTATGGTTACATTTCCCAAGGGCACATAAGGAAATTTCTTGGACATGAAAATGTAAGAATGTATCCATTTGGTGATACTTTGGTGCCATTTCTTAAAGTTTATTACATCTATCTCTTAAAGGCTTCTCCAGGCATTGTACTACTTGGTGTTCACAAAAATTTAACGTTATATAATTTTCTCACTCTGTATATATGAAGATTAGAATTATGGAAGTAAAACTGCTCATTTCAAGTTTTACCCTCAAGAAACTACTGAGACAAATGCTCCAACTGACTCTTTGTCATCAAATATTCTCCTACATGTGATGCTGAAATGAAAATGATCAACCTGTACAATGTGTTTCATAACAAGTAGTGCAGTAATATTTCTCAGAATTACACATCAGCTTTATGACAAAATGATTTTCCCAGTGTTCAGGCAAAATATATATTTTACTTCTTCAAATATCTCTCTATACTTTGGTCAAGAAAAGAATATCCTATTTATCCTTTTAAAAATTGCTGCTTGATAATATCATATATATGTATGATGCATTTTTGATCCACTTCATTCCCCATTCTTTCCTCTTTCAACTCCTACTGTATAGTATATATTACTCACCGCATTTTCTTATTTTCAAGGCTCAGTTGGTTTAACGTCTGCACTATGTGCATGGGTGTAGGACCATACACTGGAGTTTATGATTCTATTTTCATGTGTACAGACTTTTTATGTAGGCACGTAGTGCTATGAACTTGCCTCTTTCTAATTAATTAATTGAATAAATTTTTACACTCCAGATTTTATTGCCTTCCGGGTCCACCCTCCACTGTTCTACATCCCATACCTCTTCCCCACCTCTCGGCCCCCATCTCCATGAGGATGCCCCCCCCCCCCACATCAGACTTCTAAACTCCCTGAGTGTTCTATCTGCATGCACACCTGCAGTCCAGAAGAGGGCATCAGATCCCATTATAGATGGTTGTCAGCCACCATGTGGTTGCTGGCAATTGAACTGAGGACATCTGGAAGAGCAGCCAGCTCTCTTAACCATTGAGCCATTTCTCCTGCCCCATATGTACTGATCTTTTATTTTAGTGTATCAGTGTTTGGTCAATATGTTTTTAGTAATCTTTCTCAAGATTGTGACAATGCTTATCTTGTTAAACACTTTCGCTAAATGCACAATGCTTGTGATAAATGGTTTAACAAACATTGGTGAGAAGGCACTCCCTGGGTCAGAAGGGTCCAGCACAGGTTTCAGTCAAAGTAGAACAGCTCCAGACATTAAAGAGAACCAAAGCCTAAGTATCCACATATCTGGGGTTGAGGAGCACAGCTAAATTCAAACTACTAATGAAGTGATCTTGTAATGGAAGCTGAACCGGGGAGATTCTGATTCACCTGTGTTTTCAAGCGTCTGGTTTCAATTAGAACTGAAAGGTGGATAGTGGCAGACCTGTCATTCAATAAAACCAGAAGCTTTGATTATGGAACTGAATGAAAATAACTGATATTGGATGATATTGACCATCTTTGATTAGTCATGTTAGCAATTGAGGTGCATATAATTTCACAGTCTCTTTGGCTTTATGTCTTCCTGTTTTTCTCCCTGCCTCTGATTGTAGAACAGATCCGATCGATATATTCTAAACCAGCAACATAGCCAGTGTATACCATAGGGCAGAATACTTTATGTTAAGTTTGTTACAGGTTTGAATGCTCTTTGTCAAAAACCCAGGACCTAAATAAATGGTAGAGATAGCCACTGTTAAAAATTAAGTAAATTCTTCTCAAGTCTTCAATTGAATGGATTTTAGGAACAATTATAGCAGTGCATTGACAACACAGGGAGTCATTAAGCCACATAATGAAATAATCAGATTGTTTACCATTTGGAGCCCAGGGGACTCTGATGGAATAAAGTCAAGATTGATTAATTGAATCACAAAAAATGTTCATTAACCACAGGAACAAACAGAAGGCTGCAGATCTTTTAGGAAACAGTCTTAGGGACTTCATCCTCTCAGTCCTGTGGAGAGCAAATGAGGTCTTTCAAAAAGGCAGAAGGTATGTATGTCCACCTGCCTGTTCTTCTTCAGATAAAACTAAAATCTGCTCCCATTCACAAATGTACAGCCTGAAATGGGCAAAAATCTCACTTAAAAATGATATGAATTTTCACCACAATCTACATAAGTTATAAAATAATGAATTGAGAAAAGCATGTTTATGCCTTTAGATCTTCATTTGTAAAATTCTCCTTTCCTCTCTCTGTGATACAATACATGCTTTCTACAGTTGCTGGCACCAAAATCTTACATCAACTTCACCGAGTAAACTCCTGGTATCCACAGGACTGTACTCCAACTAAAGGGTCCAAGGCAGAATTGCTTTCTGTGCTGTTTTCCTGGGAGGCATCTGTGTTCTTCTGGTTACAGCCCTCCATTTTCACATCTCTTTCTCTTCCTCCCTTTCATCTGACTCCCCTGAACTTTCTTTTTAAAAAGCAAGCAAACTGTTAATCCAGTATTATATGGTACGATATTGCCTTCTCAAGAGTCTTAACCATATTGGCAAATCTCCTGTCATATCAGGGCTTTGGGAATTAAGATGTAAACATCCTTGGGGGGTGATCATTCTAGCTAGCCTGCTATCAGCATCAGTGTTATTACATAAACCTGAGTGGAAAATAAGATCAACTGCATCCACAAATCGTCGTGAAGTGGAACCTTTTGGGTGGGGTTCTTTCTGCTTCTAAGTGTGTTAACTCATAGTATATTGAACCATTTGATGATTTTTTTTATTAGTACATGGGGAGGTGGCCATATGTAGCATAGCACAGTTGTGGAGGTGAAAAACAAAAAACATAACAAAAACAAACAAACAAAAATAAACAAGTTGCTAGAGTTGATTCTCTTGATTTACCATTTAGGTTCTGGGAATCCAATTCAGAACATGACCCTTGCGGCAAGCTCTTCTACACACTAAGCCATTTTGTTAGCTCCCATTTCTTTCTTTTTCTTTCTTCCCTCTGCATTCCCCCCCCTCCCTCCCACCCTCCCTCCCTCCCTCCCTCCCTCCTTCCCCCTCTCTCCCTCCCCCTCCCTCCCTTTCTCTCTCTCTCTCTCCATCTCTTTCTCTCTCTCCCTCCCTTTCTCTCTCTCTCCATCTCTTTCTCTCTCCCTCCCCCTCCCTCCCTCTCTCTCCCTCTCTCTCCCTCCCTTTCTCTCTCTCTCTCTCTCTCTCTCTCTCTCTCTCCATCTCTTTCTCTCTCTCTCTCTCCCTCCCTCCCCCCCTCTCTCTCTCTTTCTCTCTCTCCCTCTCTTTCTCTCTCTCTCTCCCTCCCTCCCTCCTTCCCTCCTTTCCCACCCCCCTCTCTCTGTCAATTCCATCATTAAACTCACTAGGCAGAGCCGAGTTGGGTAAATTCTCAGGCCATGCAAGTGTAGTCAGACCCAGCTCACAGGCAGGCGGTCATAGCTGAATGGATGACACTTGACATGGTCAGATAAATGGCAAAGCTCAGCAGGAACACATAAAGCAAATGCTTGTTGTCTAGAGAAACTAAGTTTGAGGTAGGCTGTGACAATGCAAATTGTGATAGATTACATTGCACTGAAGAATGTATTATTCTTCCTAAGATTTATAGTCTTATGACATATTCTTAGAACTCCAAAAAAAGCTCCCTTAAATTTACATTCCACATTATTTATTTGTAGTGGTACACTTTGAATTTGTATTGATAAGTTATAGTCTGTCTACACACATAAATATTTAGTTTTAAAGTCAGTTTATATTTCTTTGTGTATTTTACAAATTCTAGGCTAAGGTTGTACATATCTGAAAATTCCTAATATAGCAAAAATAAAATCATTTTAAGAACTCCTTTTTATTTTTTATTGTTTTATATTAAGGGAGACTTTTAAAATAAGATTCTGCAACACAGGAAAAATGTAAAGAATTGATATTTCTCTTTAATAATCTTTCATGTTTATAGAAAATAATATAATCTAGGGAAATCATATTAAGCTTATCTGAGTTCTTTATTATATTTGCTTACCGAAAATACCACTCTAAACCAAAGTACACTCAAATTTACACTTAAATAAATATGACACATTCTCTCAGTTTGATGAAATGTTTGAAAAATATGAATATATACATGTAGTGTGTATGTCATTTTTGCATGTGTGTATGTATATTATTCCAAACATTTGAAATTTTATATATTTTATTATACTGCAAAAAGTCCTTGCAATTTTAAAACCAAGTGCCTATACTCAGAGCATTTTTCTGTAACAAAGCAAAAGTGAAATTAATTGTTTCTTATTGTTGAATAATTTTCTAGCTGTAAACAGTTTTCTGTATTTGAAATTACTTCTAGTCCTCACATTCAATGTTATAAATATTGAAGCACTTTCTCCACATCATTATTCTAAGACTTTCCATAAATATATGTCAGAGTTATGAAGTAGCAAAAATTTTTGCATGATTTATGCAAATAAAAATTATCTCATTACATTGTAATGACACCTAATAATATAAGGTGTTGATAGGAAGGGAAGAAAGGACCTACAGAGACTAAGCGTGAATTGCATGTTTATAATCACTATGGAAACGATGAAGTATCTAATTTCAGATTTAGTTGGACTAAAATCGTGCTCACATGCCTAAAACCGCATCAAAACGTTTCGCTGATGGAAAACAATTTAATTCTTAATTGATTATCTTTTTCCTTCCTCACAACACACATTTTTTAAGCAATTTGTTGATAGAATTTGTTGTGAAAGAAAATTTTGCTAACACTTTTACTAGTTCTTATGTAATGACTTTAAAATGTGTGCCTGCTGTGGACAAAAAGATTGTAAAGGCAGAACTAATGCATCATAAAGTTATACAAATAATAAATTATGAGACAGCACCCTAGAATAGTTTAAATATGTCATATAATAGGTATTAAATAAATCACAATTTTCAAGAAAATAGTGATGTTTATGTATTTAATTTTTGCTATAATTATGTTTGAATACACATGTAGCAAGCCACATACTATGGTGAATAGTAGTGCTCTCATATTTTTGCCAGTTGCTTCATTTCTCTATTGCTAAGTAGCTGCAAGTTATCCATATTAGAACAGACTCTACAATTAAAATTGGTGTGTGTACAATTGTTCTACAATTGGCCCCTTTTTTATTAATTAGCCTAGGGATATGCCTTGGATTGTTTCATTAAAATCAACATTGAACGAACATTTTGTTGCTTTGTCAAGTTTATGAAGAGAAAGTGAATAACACTATAAAAATATATCTGGATGTATCCAAGTTTCTTGTCATTCAACTAATAGAATTGCCAAAGTACAAACAAAAGGGAACAAAACTGTAGGAATATCATGTTATAAAGAAAATCTTCATATTGGGTTTGAGCATGTTGCTCCAGTTCTGAGAGATCCGATACTGTCAATGTAACCTCACAAATGTATCTTCCTATCATTTAATCATTAAATATATTATGTATTTGATTTTTAAGGAGCATAGACTATTACATAAGTACCGATAAGAGAACTGGGATCAGGGACTGTGGAGACAGTTCAGTGTGTTGGGCAGTGGTTCTCAACCTTCCTAACGCTGTGTCCCTTTTAGTTCTTCATGTTGTGCTGACCCCCAACCATAAATTTTATTTTGTTGCTACTTCATAACTGTTATGAATCATAACATAAGTATCTGATATGCAAGATATTTGATATGTAGACCCTGATGGTGTTGTGACCTACTGGTTGAGAACCACTGCAATAGACTCCTATCCACAGAAGCATAAGAGCCTTTGTGTACCTGCTTGTAAGTTAGAGGCAAGTACAAGTGGATCCTGGTGATGACTGTCTAATTAGCAAGCTCCTTGGTAGACAATTCCTGAGAAATGTGACCCAAGCTAGACTTCTGATCTTCTTATAAATGAGTACATGCATGCATGTATATGTGTGTGTGGGTGGGTGGGTGTGGGTGGGTGTGGGTGTGTGTGAAAAAGAGAAAATAGGAATATTATTGTATTTATATAATTATGTTTAAGTAAAAGTAGGATTGTAACAGCATGACAAATATCCTCAAATTAAACCTCAAAGACAAAGCATGGGGTTTACTTCTTGATGAGACACCAATATGACATGCATATTATTAATTAAATTCTATTGTAATTTATCTCCTGTGCAGACTTTCACATGTGTTCTATTTTTTAGTAATTTAGGCTCAAATAATATTTGTTTTACTTGACCATGGAAGTAGAGAATGTGGTCATTGTTCAAAACACTGATGATCCTATTTTCTGTCTTTGATTAAAGACCCCTTTAAGTAATAGTCATTTCATATGGACATGGCAAAGGATCATAATCAACAATGAATGATTGTCAAGTATGTGAAGAAATTCAAACTCAGTATTTAGTAGCATGAGAATATAATGCATAATTTTCTATGATTTGAAAACCATAAAGTATTTGATTAAAACTTTTATGCTTGTATGGTCAAATGTTATTCTGTTTCAGAAACAAATTACAGGTTTGGGGATGGAAATCTAATTGGAGTTTCAAAGCCTTCATTCATTTCACATTGCACCATCACTAATAAGTCCTTTGGGATGGCAAAACATTTTTCCCTAAATTATTCCTTTGGCATATTCTGAGATTGTTATTCAGAAAAATGGCAGACTTTTGCAGACATAGACATGACCCTAGGAAAATGTCCTGTAGTAAAAATAAGTTTTTATCTATCTATAATAAGTAGCAGATGCAGGCAATTCTCACTGGTAGACCTTGTCTGTCTAAGGAAATTTTTTCATGGAGTCTGACACCTGGCTTGGGAAGGGATGAATACAGGCAGTCATCTGATGATGTTTACACATAATAGACATTGACTACATACTAGACCAATGACTACTCTTCATTTCCCCTCTCAGCCTAGCATACCTCACTCTACATAGTTGCCAGTACTATTGAGCCCTTGTTCTTTTGCAGTCAACCTGCTATTTCCGGTTCAAGTCCCAAGGCCTCCTTTGAGCGTCCTTCTTCATGTGTGACTTCCGTGCTTATACACATGATAAATTTTGTTTTCTGCTAATCTATTGCCATTTTTCTTTCCACAGACGAAACTTTAAGAAAACTTTAACAGAAAAAGGAAACGTTTTCAAACATTCCCTCACAGCACTTCTTAAGATTGATATCATTGTTGGATGTTTGAGACACAACAAATGGTTAGAAATTTCCCTTGCTTTCAAGGAACTCATAACCTACTTGTGAAAACCAGACACACACACACACACACACACACACACACACACACACACACACACACACACACACACAAAGAACTACCAGCACAACATGTATCAGAATTGATTTTGCGGGAGTGGAATGGGGTCACGTCCCCAATGACACAACTATAGAGAAGTCAATAACAGAAGATGCCAAGCTTCAAAGCTACTATATGGTGTTACTCAGACAGCTAGCTAGGGTTCAGGTAAAGGGGAAAACAAAAAGCAGTTAGGGGTATATGCCAGCCTAAGCAAACCTCTAGATTTGCTAACTGCAATTCTGAATCAATGGCTTCTTACCTTTCGGACATGTTCAACTGGTCCAGCTGGGTTCATTCCACTCTTAGGAGACTCAAATATACTCCTCAGCTCATCCAAGGCAATGGAAAAGCGTTCAATCCTGCGCCGGCCAGTCAGGGAATCCTCCTTCAGTACTTCAGGCTGTCCACAGTCCCTGAGTTTGTCACTCTGGTCCTCAGGAACTCCATCTTCGGGCTCTCCACTCAATTCCTCTTCCTTTGTGCTTCCAGATGGACTTGTTGGGTCTGGAGGGTCAAGTGTTGAAAGCATCTCTCCTTCAGGTTCAAGCAAGTGGCTTTCCTTAAGCTGGAAGAGCTTGTACCGACTGCCTCCAGGATAGCTTTCATTTCTCTGGTAGTCGCTAGATTCCCACTTCTGCCTCAGAAGATTCAATGACCCCTTCTGTATGGGGAAAGTAGATGGCTCCACATTGTCCTGAAATGTCAAAAAAAAATTGTTCATAATAAGTTCACTACAAGTCCACACGTCAGTTGTGATCAAATACAACTTTCAAGACACTTGACTTGGTAAATGCCATGACAATCAACCACAATTCACAAAGATTGAGAGGAATAGTTAACATAGACATGGCCAGGTGACCATAAAGAGACAGGATGGCTGGAGAGATGGCTCAGCGGTTAAGAGCACTGACTGCTCTTCCAGAGGTCCTGAGTTCCATTCCCAGCAACCACATGTTGGCTCACAACCATCTGCAATGGGATTTTGTGTGTCTGAAGATAGCTACAGTGAAAACACACACACACACACACACACACACACACACACACACACACACACATGATTCTAAAACAACAAAAACACATGCATAAGACTAGGGAGACAAAATTTCCTTCCTATTCCTTCTATGCAAAATCAGCCTTGTAAATTCATTGTTGAATAAATTCTAAGAAAAGGGTCATTTATGAAAGAGGCAATGAAGCAGAAGGGGCTGTTTCCCATGTGTAACAGCATAATATTTCTTTTCAATTATTGGTTTTTGCAAACCTCTTACTTCAGAAGCAACGGACCAATATCTTATTGTTATTAAACCTTAGGTGTAAGGCAAACACTTGGATAATTGCTTTATATGTGTATCCATTTTGTTTCCCCAAATTATGATGCACAAATTACTTGTTACTATTATTAGTGGGTTGCAGATATAGAATTTGTATTGAATAATTTGCTCACATCCTCAATGGCCAAGCCTGAATTTGAAATTTATCTGTGTAATTCTAGAATCTCTTCTTGATACCACTGGGATTCAATGTCACCCTTTGCTTTTAAATGTCTAATTGTGAAGCTCATTTGAACAGGACTTTGTTTCTGAGTTTTATGGTGACAAGTAAAAATTCAAATGGAAAAGTATATTCTTACCATAAAACACACCACCTCTCACACACATGTAGAAGAAGATAAATTATGGCCAGCAAAAGTTACAACCTACCATGAATCCTGTCATTTCAATATAAATAGCTCTTTTTCCAACCTAGATTCTGCATTGCAAATTTAGGGCTTTTAAAAAATAAATTTTCTCTAGAAAGATCTTGCATTTTTCCAGTAAAAGTGTCAGCAAAGTGGTATACAATACTATTTAGAGTTAGCTTTGGAAGTATCTCAAAAAGTCATCTAATTTAATGGCTATGGATTTCTTTTGGATGTTGCTCTCTCATTTTGGAAAAATACTTGATGTATCATACTAACTGCCCATATTAGATTAACAAATGTGTGTAGAAGAATCTAACTTTGTTTTCATTAAGTAATATTTTCTCTTACTATGTTAAAAGCTTGATAATGTTTTGATTTGCTTTCCTCCATATGAAACAAAGTTTGCTAAGCACTGAATGGGTTTAAGGGTAAACTTGGCACTACTTCAAAGCTTGATACATACCGCAGATACCCACTGCCAAGGTAGCATTCACTAACTTTGTGACCTTAAAAAGCTTCATTGGATAAATAAAATGATGTTCATAAAACATCAAATGGTATCACTCAGCTCCCTTTGGACAAACTTTTTCTTTCTCTCCCTACCACCTACTCTCTCCAGCCTGTGGTACACAGTGCTCTACATTCAATTTTGGCCAGCACAACAGTATGATGATGATGATGATGATGATGACGATGATGATGATGACGATGATGATGATGACGATGATGATGGTGATGGTGATGGTGATGGTGGTGATGGTGGTGATGATGATGACGATGATGATGTTCATTACACAGTGAGTCTCTATAGATAATTATGGTATACTGAATATTATGAATTAGTGATTTTGTATGTTTTTATTACAAAGTAATAAAGTAAACATTTGGAGAGATAGGTATGTATAATTTGAATTGTAAAAACTTTATACATGCAACACTACATGGTAGTCCAAGAACAGGTATTTTATATATTGTTTTATACTTAATTGACCACCTCTAGAAAGCTGTATATTATATTCCTCAATTGTGTTATTAATTTCTGTCACTACCTCTAACTCTACATTTTGTAAAACATCATTTTAATTACTAAAATATTTACACTGCTTATGAGTACCCTAGACTTCAATATTGGGAAAAGAGAGATGTTTAAAGACATAAATTCTTAGACAAAAACAGATTGGAAATTTTGGCTACAAAAATATCACTAATTAATATATTTGTCTTAGTCACTTCTGAATGTCTGAATAAAACAGTGGCACCATGGAAGACCTGAATATCTGTCTCAGAAGCTAGCCAGCAAATGACAAGACTTCTACCAACAAGATTTGTAATCTGTGTCTTGTCTGTAAATACAGGAGCAATAGAAAGCATCTTATTAGCATGGTTTTGTGAGGCAGTGTCACGGCTGGTGGAAGTAAACATATCTGGTCATTTAATATAAAGATTATGTCTGATTCATATTTGCACAGTTAGAAAAGCTGAACGAGAAAACAACACAAAATAAAACAAAACTCCAAGAAGAAAACAAACCAACAAAGCAGAGAAGAAATGTACCTTCTCTTAGAGCAAACGGGTCCTAGTGATTTAAACTTATTTGCTCATCTAGCTCTGCATGACGATGGAAGACCCTGTGCCTTTCAATGCCTCCCAATAAACATACTTAGAGACCCACGCCAGGAATTGTATGTGAAACAAGCACAAGAACTTTCCAAAGTAAAGGTTCATGGTCCCTAGGCAGCCACAAAACTGAGAAACAATATGGCGGCAAGATTTCCTGCATTTTCTTTTCTTCACCTAGCTAGCATTGTTTTGTCCGAATCATCAATAACGTAAAAGCGTTAAGAGGAGAACATCAAGAACGTTTCGCATACAAAAAGAGCACCCTTTGCACTGACAAAAATCAAAACAAATTAAGAAAACGGGAATCTACAAGAAAAGAAATATGTATCATGTGGGACTGCTCAGCCCAGGGGAAATGATTTGCATAATATGCACCTAATTTTCTCAACTGCCGTCAATGTTGGGGGCTGTGTCCTACATTCTTACTCTTTCTTGACTCTTCTCATATTTCTAAGTCCAGAGAACACAAGGAGGGCAAGAAATGCTTGAACCATTAATTTCGATATGTTCTCCATTAACTTTCTCTTCAGAATTTCATGCATGTATAGGAAATATTGTGATAACTTCTCTTTGCTGCCTTGTATCTTCATTCCACCACAATCAAACTCCTCCTCACAGTCCCTTCCTTAGACTCATATCTTTGGTCGGATTTAGAACTCATTTTGTTTAACCAAAGCTGTCTGCGTGGCAACTGCTTAGGCACTATTCAGTGGAGATTTGTAGAGTCGCGGGTGCTTGTATTCAGGAGGCAGTGACTCACCCTCTCTTAGGATCAGGTATTAACCAATAGTTTTAATGTGAGCCCCAGGGCCTACTGATATGCTCCTCCACTCATACCCAAGTATCGATGGATCCATACTTGTGTAGATACAGTACAGACTTCCTTAGTTGTGAGAGGTCATGATGGTTTCGGTTCTCCAGAAGACACACTTCACAACACTTCTCCCATCTTGTGTTCTTTGTTCCATTAGTACAGATACCTGCATATCCCGATTGTTTGCCGCTCTACTCACAATAGCTAGGGGATGGAACAGCCTATATGCCCATTGATAGGGGAAAGGATAATAAAAATATAAACATAATGGAATTTTTTTCAGCTGTAGAAATGAATTTTTTTTATTTTTAAGGTAATTGAAACTGGAAAAATTATATTGAGTTTGGTAACATGACATAGATAAATGTTGCATGTTCTCTTTCAATGTGGATTCTACATTTGAATCTGCATTTCTATGTGCCAGGAAACTAACAAACCAATAAAGTAGAAGGTGGATAATAGGTGGAGGTTGCTTTAAGGCATGGGAGTACTAGAATATGGGCAAACTGGTTGTAGATAAGGGGCGAACTGTGGATGAAAATGTATAAGAAGAAAGCAGGGCATAGTGGGACCAGGGAGAGGAGTGTTAACAAGACAAAGGAGAAATGAATACGCCATCTAAAAACTTATTTCATAACCAAATAAAGGAATATTGTTTGTCAATTTTTCTTCTTAAAATATGAGTTTGAAGAGAGATTCCTGACATGGCTGGGAAAAGCTTCCAACTGTGTGGGTCACAACAAATAATGATTCTGACACCAGGATAGTTCCTTATGAATTAGTTATTTGACAAAGAGGCATCAGAGTCTCCCCCAAAAGCTCTTATCACTCCTCTTGGTCACCCAACACAACTGGGTGATAAACCATACCACAGAAGACAACATAGAGCCTGGTCAATAAGCCTCTTTCAATAAGAGAAATCAAGCTGGCACTGAACTGTAAACTTCCTCACTGCCTGGTAACTTTCCTGGTTCTGGGAGGTGCTATGCATGGTACTGAGATGAAGGGGCATCAGAGATCTTAAACAGCTACAAGCCCTAAGAACTAAGAGACCAATATAGCATGATTTTTATTTTCATGTGATAACTCGGGATACATTGATAACATCAAAGACTTCCGAGAAGGCCATTCTGAGCTTTTGTTTCACCAGGTAGGTAGGGAGCAAACATCTCTTCATTCCCTACTTATGTCAGAGGACACATCTTTATACCCAACAACTAATGGTGATGGAGACTCCATTCTCTTGGTGGTCACATGGAAAACATTTAAAATGGTGTTTCCTGTGCTCAGTTATACAGGGATGCTAAATGATCAACAGTGGGGTTTTGAACCCCTGCCAGTTCAACAGTAATTGGGCACTCCTCTGGGGAGTATAGGGAGACTGGCTTCTATCCTGGGCAATTAAGAGAAAAAACAAACAAACAAACAAAAAACCCAGACCTCCAGCTCACTTTGCCAGAAGCTGCATAAGCTATTGGTTCTGAAGGCCTTTTGTCTAAACAATTCCAATTACCAAATACTAATTTCATGCTCTACATGTAGTCTAACCTATAGCTACTACTACTACTACTACTACTGCTGCTGCTGCTGCTGCTGCTGCTGCTGCTGCTGCTGCTGCTGCTACTACTACTACTGCTACTACTAGTTCTACTACTACTACTACTACTACTACTACTACTACTACTACTACACACACACACACACACACACACACACTCACACTTTTATCCTGATTAACATTTTATTAATTTTTTGCACTTAGCAAACTGTGTGACATGTTTTTTCCGACTGAATGCAGATTACCACAAGGCTCTCTCTAAATAAGAGATGTTTGTTCTCTAGTTTCAACAGCAAGTCATGATGACCTTTGTCGCTGGACTTGTCAATAATAATTCATGAACCTGCTCTCTTATTGCTGATTGTGTTCAAGCGTGAAGTGAAATTAAGAAAATTCTTCATTCTAGAGGCTCGATAACAATTACAAGCCCTACGGAGGGCAGCATGTCTCGCACTGGCTCTGCTGGACACTAGTATTAAGCACTATTATTCAGAAAACAATGTGGAAAAGATTACATGGAAAAGAGAGTTTAAGACACTTAACATACCCATCTTAGAAAATTATAAGGTACACGTCCTTGCAAAATGCTATGAAAAGTCTTTCAAAATATAAAAAGTCTAAGTAATTCAAAGTTGTTCCAAACTTATTGGGCCAGATATCTATGAAATGGATGCTCCATTGCTTTCTTAGATTCTATCTTCTATCAGAGCTATGTTGATAAATACTGATGGAAATAAAAATTCACTAATTATAAAAAACAATTCCAGTTTCCTGTTCCAAATGTATATGCAATGTATATTACATATTAACACAAATATATATTATTCATTTTACTTAGTCATTATTATAGCGAGGTCTGAGTAAAAAAAAAAAAACAATGTTAACCATTATCATGTTCAACACTTTTAGGTATTTTTATTTTACTAAAGTCTAAAAATTTTTAAAGATCACATTATAAATTGAAACTTATGTAATATAAATATTACACACATACACATATACACACACATGTGAGAAGAGATGAGAATCAGGTAGAATACTCTTTTGTGAGAGCAGCCGGTTACTTTTAGCATCCCTTTCTTTTCTATTCTGGCACACATAAAAATTCATATGACCTTTTTCTCTTCAGCCATTGGCATTGAGTTGGTTATTATGAGTCCTGTCCAGTCAGCCACATGAACAATGACCAAGAAGATCAGTATGTGAATTTACGTTGTCTTTGTCAATGCAAGTGTCTTTACCTAGTTACACTATAAGAGTTGACATACTGAGCCTGAAGATTGACCAGTGTGGTATGAAAATAGATATTGCAGTAAAAATATGTGCTTTTTAGCATACCACATAAAGCATATACATTATTTCGTTTTTGTTTTTGTTTTTTTTTTGTTGTTGTTGTTTATTTTTTATCTCCCCAGGAGACTCCTGGGTGACTTTATTTTTTTTTCATATTTTACTGGTAATTTTATTTCTAATTCAAATATATCCTCCTTCCCAGTTTCCCCTCTACAAAGTCCCTATCCCCTTTCCTCACCCCTGCCTCTATGAGTGTGTTCTCCCACCCACCCACCCACTCCTGCCTCAGCACCCTAACATTCCCCTATGTTGGGTCATAGAGCCTCTCCACAGGACCAAGGGGCACCTCTCCCACTGATGGCAGATAAGGCAGTCCGCTGCTACATATCCAGTTGGAGCCATGAGTTCCCCCAATATGTACTCTGTGGTTTGATGTTTAGTCCCTGGGAGCTCTGGGGTATCTGGTTGGTTGATATTGTTCTGATACTAAGTGAATGAACCTTGTAGCTTTCTTCTCTCCTATGTCTCTTTGTGCCTTTATCTCTTAAATGTTTATGTGTATAGTTGCAAGCCTGCATGCAAACATGAGCACAGTGTGCCTGTTCTCTTGAAGGCCAGATGAGGATACAGGATTTCATAAACCCATGAGAAGCTTCATTTTCCTGATCTTCCGGCATCACTTAGATATGCTTCTGCTTTTGATTCAAAATATAATGCATTTAGAGAAGCATTCCTGGTTCCTCAATGCTTTCATAGGTCACTAGTTAATCTTCACTGGACAGAAAATGACAATTGTGCTTTCACATGTGTTTAGGTTTCTATTTTATTAGTTCTGAAGCATTCAAAGTTCTGAATACGAGGATCATGTCAGTTTCTGTCGAGAAGTTTACCTTTGACCTGAAACATAGTGTCTGGAATGAAGTGGGAGCTCAGGTAAATATTTAGACAGATAAACAGGTAAGTGCTCTAATGCTTCACCCTTAGATTTTACACAAATCAACAACAATTGACAGAAGGATTTGTTTTCTTATGCTAAACTCACAGTGAGATACAATAGTCTCTTGTAATTAAGTAAAACTCACAAGATATTTTTGGACAGTCTGAACTAAATACGTTTCTAATAAGCACCTGATATGACTTTTAAGAATGTTGTTTTGGAATGTAGGCTTTGAGAAGCATGGAAATGGTAGTGATGGCTCATGATGTACAGAGATATAATCCGTCAATATTTGGGAAATACATGTAAGCTGGCATTCACATTAGGATTCCAAACACTGCATGTCATGTTGCTGCCAAGTGATTGTTTGTCTTATGAGAAAGAGCAGCAGGTCTGCCAAGGGAAAACTTTTAACTGAGAAAATAGTAGCTTTGTCTTCAACCAAAATGGCAGCGAGTGAAGATTGGGTTCATTCTGGTAGTCTACACCTTGTAATGTATGTAATTTTAGGGATTCTCTCCTGGCTTGAGTTTAACACTGACCTTATTTTTAACCAAAATATTTCTGGCAGGTTTGAGAACCATTGCATGAAACAAAGACAATGATGTTTCTGTTTGTCATTTTGTATAGAAAACTAATACAGTTTTTAGAATAAATAAAAATTATCAAGTGGTTTTCCTATCCACTTAAACTCATAAAGTCAAATTCTAAACAACCTTCATGGATAGTCTCAAATAATAGATTTAATAAGACTTCTTTCAAGTCATAACTTGTATGTCATGTATTTAAGGACACACCTTTGTTTTACTTTTCCATTAACACCGAGTTGACAAGTTGAAAGCATAGTTATGTAAACATTTTAAAATCTCAGAAATACACAATTATCACAAAATTATACGAAGTGATGTTTTGAACAGCATGATTAATGTTAACAATAGCAAAATCCTAGGGCTGGAGAGATAACTCAGTGGTTACAAGTTCATGTTATTCTTCCTGACTACCTGTTAATTCTCTTTTCAACACTGCATAGGACACAGCTGCCTGGAACTCCAGTTCCAAGAGATATGATGACCTCTTCTGGCATCTGCATGTGGGAACATGTACAGAAATATGAAAAAAATAAAACTTTCCAAAGTCAAAAGTTTCAAAGTCCTGAATCATTTGTTAGTCTTCATTCCAAAATAAGAATACAGACACCAAAGTGCTAGATTAGTGAAAGATTTTTTTATATGTAGATTCATCTTACAGACCTTTATCATCATTAGCCATAAAAGATTCCTAAGGTTCAGCTGAGGGGATCAATTCATAAACTGTGTCCTGAGCATTCAATGAGTCACACGGCTTGCAGCATAATCAGAGGTCTCTTTCAATTCTGAGCACTCAGAGTAGTTGACTCACGATTACCCATAACCCGAGCTCCATGGAAATCAAACATTGTTTTCTGGTCTCTGTGTTTACCTGCATGCTTCTGGCATTCACAGAATATGCACACACACACACACACACACACACACACACACACACACACACAGAGACACACATAGACACACATAGATACACACACATACAAATAAAAAATAAAATAGTGTATAAAGAATTTTTGAGGCCATTAGAAATATTAATTGTAAAAACAACACAGAAATATTAAAAAAATATATGGATATCATTAGAGCAAAATGCTTACAAAGAAACGTATTTCACTATTTCAAAACATATGAACATGTTTAGGAGCTGAAAGAGTTTTTTAAAAACGATACTAGGTGTGTTTGCCATTCAGATTTAAGGTAATTTATCTTCCTGTACTCGCCCCCAAATTATATAAATACTTTCACCAGTAACATTAGTTTAAACTGTTTTCTTATGTGAGGGGAAAAGAAATATGAAAATTATTCATTTTCCAGTTTGTTTTTACATTTCCCACTAGCCACTGGAATATTCATAGCATCAGATTCCAATATTCTCATTTTTCACTAAGCAGAGAGTGGCCACCGAAGGTAACTAAAAACCTAGAGTCAGTTTACTGCAGCCATGTCTGTGTTAAGTTACAGTACTAGAAAGCTCTCTGGAACCAGCATGGGCTGCTGCTCCCTTTCCTTCATGTTGTTTCTATGCAATGGTGCCAGCGTCTGATGACAAGCGATGACAAGTTTTGTTGCTCTGAGAAGGTGGCACTCTGTGGCCAAGTAAGCAGTCTGAGCGTACAGCAGGAAAGAATGCAGAGTCGAGCTTCAAGAACTTGGAAAGTGACTGGCACATGTCCCTGGTGGTTTCCTAGGAGACGTTTGCTGAAATTCACAGGCAGCCTCCCTCTGCAGCAGGCTGGGAGAGGGCCTAAGGAGGATGTCAAACTCTGTTTTACTCTCTGCAGTAATTTAAACTGGGCTTTGAAATAGAGCATGCCGCAGTGTCTGGATTGCACGTCTGGGCTGTTTATAGAATAATTTCAATTAGAAATCGATTTACTTTAGTTTTTCATGACAAAACCAAGAAATGCCTTTTTAAATTCTCATTGTTTGCACTGTTTTCCTTCCTTTCCCAGCATGCATAGGTCAGAGCATTTCTCAGTAAGCCCTTTACATATTACTATAATGTTAACTTTCAGATATTTTATTTAGCGTTTTTCTTAAAATAAAAACACTTAATGCCCATTACAAGAATGTGGGAACATTTTTACCCAAATAAAACATCTGTCAACTTGAGGATCAACGACATCAGCATGAAAAGAAAGCTGTCCTTGGGTAGACCTTTTCTACTTTGATAGCTGTAGCCCATATCTACAAGAGGAAAATATGTGTGCAGTATAACTCTGAGCCCTTTTAAAATGCTAACTAATGGTCCTAAGCAGTGACAGCTTGTAAGGAGATTGCGAGGCACCATGGCATTAGCAAGCTGCCATTTCAAACTACAGAACGAGAGGTTTCCAAAAACCTGCAAAATTTATGTTGCCATTAAGACACACACTCTGCCAGGCAAAGCTGCAGTTTCAGGAACGGAGGAGGCAACCAGGGCTCATGGAACTGCATCAACCCAGGCACTTTCAGCCATGCTAGAATACCAAGTAGTAATTGTGCCATATCAGCTTATGTTACATTTTGTTGTTTTGTTTGCATCTATTATTATCAAGCACTTGGTATTTTATTGTGACCAAGAAGTTTTCAGAGATAACAGCATTTGTCTTACAAAGAAAAGAACTCCAAAGACAACACTTAAGAAAAATGTTAAAAAAAAAACAAAAACAAAAACAAATGAGCTGATCTTTTAAAAGAGAAAGCTTTTATAAATTTTGGCAGACAGTTGGTGAGCATTGACTTGACAAGAATGTGAGAGCAATGAATTAAGAGTTTCAAGGACATTTCCGATATTAAAAAAATGAATTAAATATTTAAATTTTGGAAGATAGTTGCTGAGCATTTACCTGACAAGAATGTGAGAGAAATGAGTTAATAGTTACAAGGACATCTCCAATATTTAAAAAGTGAATTAAATATTTAAAACTAATATTGCAAATTCCGCCTGTTTTTCTGACTCCTCCAAGTTCAGCAAGGCAGATGTTCTAGGATGGTTTTTCCCTGCTAAGACTGTCTCTACCGGCACATTATTCATTTGCCTCTAGTAAGGTGCATGCATAATTCATACGCATGGAGGAAAAGACAGGAGCAGTGCACCTGTTTATTTTACTTTCTTTTATCTCCTCATTCACATTTATTAAGGGAATTGGCTAAGGCACCTTCTTGCTACAACAAATCATTAAGAAGAGTTTATGGAGGAATATTTACAATAAGCTTATCTTACCGCCATGTCCTCCTCTGTCAAGTCTCAGTCCAATGACTCAGCTACCACAGTCACGTATCCATGAAAGAAAACCACAGATCTGACAGTTCTTCAACCCGCTGATGTCGTCTAACTAATGGACATCAGGCATGATGGACATACGTCGGTAGATAGCCGTTACAAGACACCAAATCTGTCATAGGCAGCCCTGGGAGCTACATTATTTAGTAAGTTATGGAAGGGAGAAGTGTGTCCTCGACCATAACCCCTGCTTGCACTGGATGCTCGGCTTACACGGTTACCAGGTAAAGGCTGATTGAAGCAGCTTTTGTTTCTAAAACAAAAACCACAACCAAAACCAATCCCTGGTACAACGACCCACCTTGGCATCTTGAGAACTTCTTCGTGGTTTGTGGATACTTCATATTTAATAAAATAAGATATTGGTTTAATGTGACCTAGATGATTCAAGCAGGATGATCAGATAATAATAATAATAATAATAATAATAATAATAATAATAATAATAATAATAATAATAACTTTAATTTAGGGCAAAACTAATGTCTTGTCACACCGAGAACTTTTATCACACTCACTTAGAGAGCACCTCTATAGGGAAATAATTCAAGGTTTCAGGCATGACTCTCAAGGTCAGTGATAAAAAAAAGATTACAATATTCTGGAGATTGATGTGAAATCTACCTAGAGAAAATAGGATAAATTCCATTTTAAAGGACTTGAGATCTGGTGAGTTGCCTTGTTCTTTACTGTACACAAGCATCAAGTGAAATGTCAGCCAAAGATTCCCTTGTCCCCACCTGGTGAATTTCATATGCAGCAGGTTAGGACGTAGTCTGTGAATATGCTTCCTTTAAGCGACATAGGTAATTCTAATGCCCAGCACCTGTAAATGCTATAATGTAAAGAGTAAACATCGCCACATTGACATAAAGGTAAAGGAACATGAGAAGACAAAATAGCAGCCACTACTTCAACACTTGCTGCTTATCTAGGCTACCATGCTAAGCCATAATTAAATGCTTATAAACTGCATATAAAATAAGAAATAAGTTTGAGCAAGGTCTTGGAGAAAATGGGAATAGTGTTTCACTTAGAATGGAAATTAGGGTAATTTATTTGGAGAACAAGGGAAATCCTCAAATAAATAAACAGAAGAAAATGCTCCAGAAATCCTACTTCTTACTTGAAAATTGAATGTAAGATCATACACACACACACACACACACACAAACACACATTTTTTGCAGCATTGATCACAATAAGCAAAAAAGTCAAAATCCCAAATATCTACTGATGGATGTGGAGACAATCTCGGTGTCCTCTAATTTCTCTCTAGTATATATACGTGCCCAGTCTCCTGCCTAGCCTCTAATGGAGACCATGACGCTCACTAAGCACCCTGTTTATGACTGATGCCAAGAGTTCTAATTTATATGGTTTGCTGGAAGTTATTTGTCACTACCTGGAAGCTATGTTAAGTAATTGGTACAGTTATATTCTACTTAGAGTAAGATTTCTTTTTTTACATAAATGAATTCGGCGTGATAAATAAATTTAATATGATATGTGATAAATACATTTAATATATCTTCGCTCATACACATTTAACCAATGGATTTTATACATAAGCAGAACTATTCATCATGGAATTAAATGAGAAGTTTATTCTGTCTTCAAAGTATTATATTCTGAAGTCTAATTTGAGGGTTTAAATTATAGAGTAGCTTTGATATGACTTTTAAGAAGTATTTAAATGTGATAAGAAGACGGCACAATGCAGCTTTTTTTTTTAAATAACTAGGTCACATTTAGAGCTTAATATTCTGATGTGTTGTAATATTTTGCAGGAATTTAAGAAAAAAGTGGATAATAATGAATGCAAGTTTTTTTTGTTTTTGGGGTTTTTTTTTTGTTTGTTTGTTTTTGTTTTTGTTTTTGTTTTTTTTTAGTTTAAAAGGGTTTATCCATTCAGTAATTTTAGAGAAACAAAATGCAGTAGCCTCGGGTAACTTTCCACAAGAAATATGTCTGTATTCTGTCAGGAGGTAGAGGTAATTTCACATGATGTAGAAAGAAAATGCGGTTTTATGACTTTATCCTTTCATGTGCTTCTATTAGTAACTACCTTTAGTCACCTATGAATGAGCCCCGCTTAGAAAACCGGACAAAGAGACCTGTTAGTGTAAGCATGACTATGCCATACAGGAAGTTATAACAGAGCCAGTTTTTCTGATGACTTTTCTTATGAAAATGTTATTGTGAAAGCCAAGTCATCAGAGGCAACAGTGCCTTGGAAGCATCAAGCTTCTCTGCTTCACCTTATGCTCGTCTCTGACTCTGTGTTAAATTTACGGTAGTAAAGTCAGTCACCATAGTTAAAGGCATGAGAAACTACAATGTCCTGGTGACTCCGCCGTCATCCTACTGCTCCAGAACTGTGCTGACCTAGAGACCCTGGAAATAGAAGAGGTGAGTGTAATGAAATCAGATCTGCCATCTACCTAATGAATCAGTCCATTAGGTATCATTTATTCCTGAGCCCAAATGATTCTTCCCACAAGAAGAGTTAGTATACCCCTTTCACCTACAAAGACCCAAGACATATAATGCAATGAAAACACCATGATCGAAGTTAGATAAGTGCATTTTAAAATAAAAGACACAAGTTCCTGAGTAGGAAGTCAGAAATATGAAGTAATATTAAAATATCAAACAACTTAGTAAAGAGAAAGCTTTGATTTTAAAGAAAATATTGAGGAACCGTAACATGTATTGAGTGTTTTGAAAACGTTGGAGGGCCTGAATCAGTATGTTGTCCTTCTATCATAGACACTCCTATTCCTGAGAGGAGGTAGGAAACAGACAAAGAGAGCTAATTTTGAAAAAAGAATCAGTATATACAAGACAGTAATAGGGTATTTCTCTAGACAGCAGCTGAGAAAAAGGCTTTCACTACATACTAATGCTGACTAATTTGTATTTGCTGGCTTTAGAAGTTACACTAGGCTTACCCTAAAACTGATCTGATCACAAGGATACTCTAAATGATGGCTGCTCAGTTTGATGGACGTCTAAGATTTTTCTCAACCCTAAAATGAGTAACACCATATATTTGTATCAGAGCCTAAGTATAAACTATATATCTTACCGCAAAATTAACCAATAGCTATAACTATTCTCGAGCATCTGTTGGGTAGGTTTTGTGCTTTTTACTAAGCTTTGCCTTAAATAGTTCATGCGACCACTGTTATGCATATTTGATCTAGGGAAGCACTGTATGGAAAAGTGTAAACTCTAATATACTGAACGTACAACCAATGCCTTTTATGGAAGTGTCTTAATGACACGCTTTTATAGCAGTGTCTTTAAAACAGTTAACCTAAAAAAATTCCATTTGATTCCTGGATTTACTTCTCAGACAATATATTCATAAAACAGTTTCTCCATACTGGGCTGGGGTGTGCTGACAGGAGACGCACATTTTCCCTAATGATTCTTTCATTGTTGACTGACATACTCTAGTTGAGAACCAGCTTGTTTTGGAAAAAGGCCCTCTGTTAGTTCAATAAATCCTGTGTACTCTGACTTCCAGGTTCTTACAGTTTGATGGGAAAAAAATCCAATAATCTAGTCTCCAACTGTCATGCAATAAACTTTTGTTGCTCTGGCAAGGTACTATAGAGGTATACATCTGACTTTTCTATTGGTTCACATTCGAGCATTTCTTATTTTTTCTGACTAATTTGCTTTGTTTTATGGTCCTGACCATTTTGTCCATTTGTATGTATATTGCCTGTATGCCTGGTGCCCACAGAGGACAGAACATATTGGAGGCCCTGGAACAAGAAGGATATAAAATAGTTATGAAGTCCTACATGGGTGATGGGAACTAAGTCCTGGTCCTCTGTAAGAATAACTAGTGCTTTTAACCACCGAGTCATCTCTCCAGCCACGTAGAAATTTGTCTTACACAAATAATGAAATATTGTTGTAAATCTTTCTATTTAGCTGTTCTTTGTCTGAGGATTGTACACGATCACACAATCTTTCTTCCACAAGACAAAAGGAAACTTTACATATTTGAAGAAACTTGTAAGGAGCTTTAAATTATCAGCTCTCCAAGCAAGCATTCCAAGTTTACCTAGGACAAATGCTCTTACAGATGTCCCAGTAATAACAATTATGATATATCTATAAACTGCGATCAGGATTAGTCATGCATTCTCTTAGAACACTACAGCTAGGTCACTTGCTTTTTGTTGTTGATGTTTTCTTTAGTAGACTGATAAACCTTGATAAAGAGTTAAAATTTCCATTCACCTGCAGTCTCCTAAAAGTTTCACCAGACCAAACAAATTAAACTTAATTAAACATAAAAATAGGGTTTCCGAATATAAGGTAAGTAAATATTCGGTATCAGAAAATTTGAGATTATAGCAATTAGAGTGGCTCGTATAGATTCTTTCGCAATTTCTTTTTTTTTCATAAGATCACACCCTAACTGAAGTTATTTTCTAACTGCAAAGTACATTGCAATATATTGGAGTGATGCACAAAATATTTAACAGCTAGTCTTGATGGGTAAGAACTTAGGGGTGAAAAAGTCATTTCATTCCTCTTCAACATGTCCAAGGAAATTATTTTCCTCATCAGATTCTGAACATTCAAGGACTTCACATCTTTCCATGACATCACACTCCTCCCACTCCACTCGCTAAATGCATGAAAACAGTAAAGAAAAATTATCAGTACCGCCAATGTCCACTATAACACAAATCATCTCCCATGCAAACTCCCTTACACTTTATGCAATATGGATCTCACACTTCGATGAACCTAAGAATTTTTCATGATGTTTTAGAAACTATATGTTACTACGTTCTGTGATCAGAGATTCTGAGATCAATTATAGAAGAATTTTTTTTTCAGGTCTACAGGTAGAAGCTGTGGTCTCTAGTGAGATTCTTTGAATAGAGCTGTCACAGAAGCAATTAAGAACATATACAGTTAGAACTCACCAGAAATCATGCTGCCTCTTGATCTTGAACTCTCGGCACTCAGACTCAGAACTCTTAGTGGAAACGAAATGCATTATTTAATTCACCGGCCTTTGGTGATTTCACTCTGACAAACTGAGCTGAGGCAATCTTCACTGCAATTGTTTCAAGGACGTAGGCCAAGTTACCATTCTGCAAAGCAAAACAGAGTTACGAGGGAAAGTGTTAATTATCAATTGTAATTCAAATAATGCCTGTCCTGTAAAAGCACAGTTCCCTGAGTTAGAAGGGCAGGCCGGCTGTAAAGCCTGGTGAAGAATGTGTTTGTGTCACACTTTTATTTGTAAAAGATTTTCAAATCCTTTAGTTTGGAAACCTTTATTTCAATAGGCTGTCAGAGCATTTTGTTTTGTATCTAGGTCTTTAAATGAGTGCCATAAACAAGAAATCTTTGTGGGGAAGGAAGGTGGAAAATGCTTTGGCAAATGAAATAAGTATGTTTAGTATGCCTTTTCGCGTTCTAAACATCCAAGCTCAAATTATATAATGGTTTTCTCAGCACATTCTTCACATCTAAAATAGAATATCTTATTAATAATCTTCCCCATTTTATGGCTCATTATTAATAAATAAATTCATCCATCTACGAACTGATGCAGGAATGTCGCTCATCTTTTTACCATTTCTAAGTCAATAAAAGAACACAATTTCTTGTTTGCACTTTTGTTTAGACATCACTGTTATTTGGCTCAGTCTCCCACCAAGGCCACATGATAAAGACTTCACTAAAAGACTGTGGAGTTATTGGGAGGCAGGGGAATCATTAAGAGGTGGAGTAAATTGAGAGGAGGTTAAATTACTGGACATATGCCTTGATATTGTAAGCTCCCTTACTCCATTCCTGTATTCCACGAGATGACAAGCCTCTCATCATGTGCTATAACAGGTTCAAAGCAAGAGGTCCAAGTTCCAAGTGACCATAGATCTGTGATCCAAGTTAAACCACCGTGTGTGCACATGTGTGTGTGTGTGTGTGTGTGTGTGTGTGTGTGTGTGTGTGTGTGTGTTGTGTATGACATTTGTGGGCATGCATGCATTTGTGGGTATATGGAGACCAAAAGTCAATTCTGATATAATTTCCTTGAGAACCGTCCATCTTGGTATTTGAGACAGGGTCTATCACTTGCTTGTTGCTTGAAGCTTTGGCTAGGCTGGCTTTGCCGAGAGCCCTAGAGATCTGGTGATTTTTGTTCCTCAAAAGTGGAATTACAGACTTGCATTGCTACACATAGTTCTGACACATGATCTGGGACTGAATTTAGGTCTTGATATTTGCAAGTGTGACAATGTGCTGCCTAAGCCATCTCCTTGGCTTCCCATTTTCTTCAATTGTTTATTTTATTTTCAGATGGGAAAGGAACTCACTAAGTTGTTCGGCCTTGTCAACTCAATATTTAGTTCACGTTGGCCTTGACTTTACAATTCTATATAGCATTTTGACACTTGAGAAATGGTACTACTCAGAAATATGAGCCGCCCAAACCTGATGCTACTTTTTCCTTTGATGAAAATTATTCTATATGTCCTCACTCTGAAAATTCTGCCACTGGTAAGTTGAAAATTGTAGGCTTATATTTTTCAAAACCAACTTTACTAAGGGTTCTTACATGCTTAAACCTCCCTTATAACCCACTGATCAAAGGTAGGAGAGGAAGACTAATAGGACAAATGGTTCACGGGCTTGTTTAGAAGTAGTTCTTAAGGGGCAATTGCAGTTTTTATTGTTAGCAGTTGAGTCCACTAGTAACATACTAAACACAAATAAGCAGCAGTTTGATCCAAAAAAGAAACCAGGAGGCTCTTCTGAGTCCACTGAAGTGACAAAAAGCAGCCAGAACACCACCCGAATTTCTTTGGTGTGTTTCTCTCTAAAATGTCATGACAAATGATTAGTGAAGAAAGCAAAGTGAACCAATGCCAGAGCATCATCCACAGTCTGTCGGGTTACACTTCCATTCTTTCTAAACATCTTGTGTCCTCTCAAGTGTCAGCTCCAGCAAAACGTCACAGGCCCTTTCACCAGGCAGTCTCCAGAAAAACACCATGTGTCTGCTTCAGCAAAGCGTCCTCACATAAGACAGTGTCTGGAAAAACATCACGACACAACTGAGTCTCCAAGGAAAACAGAAATTCGCACTTCAGAAAATCCTATCACTGTGCCAGATTACCTTACTTATGGTAACTATTTAAAGACTAACGATTAGACGGTCTTCCATTCTCTCTGTGTATTGTCCTAGTCCTGTCAATGGTATATGCTTAATGTGAGGAAGTGTAATTTCAAAATGATAATAAGAAGACCAACCCTTAATACTTACATAACCAAAGCCCCGAAGTCTTTTCTTTCTCCGTGTTCTGTATTTGCAGATAAGTGTCGCATGCTTTAAAGTTGTTCTAAGATACACACCAAACTTCAGCAGGAAATACTATGACCAGCCCCATTTTTCCAGGGAGCACATTTTTCCCTTTTTCTTTTCTTTTTCCCACAGAGACACATATATTTAGATACTGAAATCCTCCAAATCAATAAAGTCAGAAAGCATAATATGTACGCAAAACACTTGTAATTTTAAAAACAATGCCCTGACAATAGATTATGAAGCAAAGAACCTTCCAAAATGCCATTGAATTTGTGTTAGCCGTGTGTCTACCTCTGGGCATGGGTCATTAAGAGTAGTTTGTATACTGAGGGAGACTGTATTGATGAAAATTAAATTTTTTGTCAGTAGTTATCATTTAGAAATAACATGGATTATGGTGGATATAATTTTATTTTTTATTTCTAGTAAATGTTTTAAATTTTTATTTGGAAAATATCAATGATATAGTTTTTCAGATATCTAAAAAATTCACTTGGTGCTAACAGATTTTGAATGAAATGGACCCAACAGATATCTACAGATCATTTCACCCAAATACAAAAGAGTATACTTTCTTCTCAGCATCTCAGGGAACATTCTGAAAAAGTGGCCATGTACTTGGTCAAAATCTAAATTTCAAAAGATACAAGAACATTAAAATAACTCTTGTGTCCTATCATACCATCATGGATTAAAGTTGGATATCAACAACAGAAACATTTCATTTTATGAGGCCACAGTCACTCTGATACCCAAACCACACAAAGATTAAACAAAGAAGAGAATTACAGACAAAAAATATCTCACAAACATTGATGCAAAATATTTGGTAAAATACTTAAAACATGATGCCAAGAACACATCAAAAAGACTATTCAACCATGATCAAGTAGGCTTCATCCCAACAATAAAGGGATTGATAAACATAAGAAAAATCTGTCAATATAATTTACCACATAAACAAACTGATAAAAAATATGTGATCATTTCATTAGCCACTAGCCTTTGTTAAAACCCAACACCCCTTGATGGTAAAATCCTTGGAGAGAGTAAGGATATAAGGGATATACATAAGCATAATAAAAGAAACTATGGCAATTCTGTAGCCAATATAAAATTAAATAGAAACTCTAAACAATTCCACTAAAATCATGCAAATGTTTAGGCCACATATTCTCTCTGTTTTCATTACATTTTCCAAGGACGTTAAGAGAAACCATGACCAATCAACTGTTATAAAGGACAACATTTAATTGGGGCTGCGTTACAGGTTCGGAGGTTCAATCAATTATCATCATGGCAGCATACAGGTAGACAGGGTGTTGGAGTAGCTGAGAGTTCTACATCTTGTCCTGAAGAGAGCCAGAAGACTGGCCCTTCCGTATTGGGTGGAGCCTGAGCATAGCAAGATACCTTCCAAAACTCACCTCCCAGTAAGACGTTTCCTCCAGCAGGGCCATATCTCCTAATCACACCACTCTGTATGAGCCAAGCATGTTCAAATCACCACACTCTCCATAGCTATTGATAGTATCTAGCTAGGTCTAAAAAACAACTATAGATAAATAGAATACTAAATAAATGGTAGACACGTAGAAGAGAATTGTAAAGGAATAAATCAAGTATTGTTCTTTGTAGATGATACGATGGTATACATAAACATCCCCCAAAATTCTACCTGGAACTCTTATAGTTGATAAATTCCTTCAGTGAAATGGCTGCATACAAGATTTGTTAAACATGAACAAGCACTGGAGGTATATGTTTTGTGAAATAATATAAGCATCTTATAGAGAAAAATACTATATTTATAGTATAAATTCAAACTCAGAAGAAATGAGTAGATAATGGTTACATGAACTTGGGAGTAAGGAAAGAAAGAAAACATAGTCAACAGTCAAGGTATAACTTACAAGTAAGTTCTAGTGTTTGTACAAGATTAGGAGAGGTCATTTAGATTTCGAATTGAAAAGCCTTTCAGAGGAGGGTAAGATGGCTCAGTTGGCTAAGGTGCCGGCTGCTGAGCTGGAAGATCTGAGTTTTATCCCAGTATTCACATTTTAGAAGGAAAAAGGCAACTCCTCAAATGTTTCCTCATAACTCTATGTGTGCGCCACAGCAATAGACAATTTATCGATTGAAAATAAAACTAAAAATTACCAAAATTTAATCATAGCAAAGGATCAAAAGAACCAGAATGTATAAATTATGACATGTTCTGTTTTCTAAACCAACATTTTTTGGGTTTTTTATTCGTTTGTTGATAGGTGCTTAACTCACTCCCTTCTAACTTATTTTATGCCATAACTTTCCAACTCATTAAGCTGTGCTGAATTTATGCCCATCTGCTCTTCTATTTTTGCTCTAGATGGAAAAAATGCATTAAATAAACTGCACGGTGATTCATTTTGCAACTTACTAGAGACTGGCAGTTTCACAATTAAAATGAAATTGTTATCATGGTAGATGGAAGAGTGGTCAATGGCCCATTACTCCGTCTTCTGTTGATGCCTGAAGATTTGAAATGAACCTCACTACAGTTGCCTGGCTTGTTCAACCAGAGTGAGGAAGCTTCAGATGGTATGCTGTCCTCTAATAACGCGACAAAAAATGTACAGGGAAAACAGAAAGGAAACCGAAATACAAAGTATAAGAGAGATGAACAAAATATTCCTGATGTTCTTCCTGGATTTTTAAATCAAGTTTGACAGCTATCATGGATTTATAAAATACAAAAAACACTGGGAGATACAACCATGAGTACTATCAGTAATTACTGCCTAGAGGTTTGCAGATAGGAATCTGGGAAAAATAATTATTTAGAATTCCAAAGCATATGTGATTTAAAAAAAAAACAGCAATAATAGCCTTTTAGCTCACAGTATAGATTGACTAGTTTTTATTTCCCACAAGGAGGACTATTCTCTCAGAGATGGTACCTGGTATAGATGGCAGATCTAGGTGTAGAATGTGATCTGATTACAAACTAGTGACCATCTCAGTGGTAGGCAGGACACACTTCCTTATGAAGTACTCGATAGTGAGTCCCCAGAGAACCCAAAACAACACAGATGATTGGCCTTATTTTTGGTTGCAAACCACAATGTACAGGAAGATTCTGTTGCTCATTTTGGATCCGACGTACAAAGAAATCAACCTCACAGTATCCAGGAAACTTTCACCCCACAACTAACATACATAGAATCATAAGGTGCTATACCGACAACTTTGGATGGAAAAAAACCCTTCTGTTTCCTTACCCTACATCCTTTAATACCAATGTTCATTGCAAGGTTGCTCATTGGTGTAATGATGGCATGTGGTCCCTTGGGTATCAATTGTTTTTTTCATTAAATAAATCCTGTTCCACAGGAAGGATTATATTCCTAGTGCTGAAAGTCTAGCCAAAATCCCATGATTAGAGATGTCATGTGCTCAGGGTTTGGGTAGGGGACTCTTTGTTGTTCTGCTAAATTATTGTGTCATCAAACTGACTTCGAAAAATTTGAATTTGTGCCTATAAAACTGTGTTGTTTTCAACTTTGGTAATTTTATATGGTTTTTTAATAGGGGGTAGCAGTTAATGCAGAGACTTATAAGAGATCAGAGTAACAAGAATAAGTAACAGTGGGGGCTCAGCTGTATTTGTATTAATTTGTCCTCATTCAAAGATCCAGGAGCATCTCAAAAGAATTTTGTGAATGGAGGCATGTAGCTGTGAAGTCCTGAGTTCTGGGGATGGAGTAGTTGTTACACATGGAAGCTTATGAAAAATTGTAGGTATTTCTTCAAGTTCTACATGGGATTAAGCGCAGCTTCAATGAAAATCCTGGGAACAAAGAGTGAGAGGCCTCTGAAGTTCAGCTCTTAGTGGGGGAGATACTGACAATGGACAGCTCCTGAGAGGGGGGATACTCATTCACTATCCTTTAATGTATCTTCTGATATGTTGTCCATGCTGCATAGCAATGCCCCACACCCATGCACGAATAAGCAGAACTAATTAGACTCAAGACATTATGAATAACACTGAAATGAAAGAACACAAAGCTTGGAGTGAAAATGAGAGGGGACCACTAAAGAAGCTTGGAGGGAAGTGGAAGTTATGGATATGATAAACATGCTATAGAGGAATTTTGATCCAGCAATATAGCTGATTTGGCAAAGAATCACATGCAAGATCTTCTAGGTCTATATGATCTGGCTGAAATACAGGCACAGCCTTAGTACATGCCTTTAATCCCTAACATTGAAGTTAAGACTAATTTGTAAAAGGAAGCAGCAATGGTTGAAAGTGATTCCTTATTGAGGAACAGACAAAGTGATGAATCAGAGAAAGATTTGACAAAATGAGTGGGAGGTATGCCCAACTCTCACAAGATCAGCACAGGAAAGAAAAGCTATTTAAGAGCACTACAGGGAGAGAGCGAGTCAGAGAGTGAGTCAGTTGCAGTGAATTCAGTGCCATTAAACTCAGCTGAGTTCATTTGTGAGGTTTTTTTGGTTTTTTTTTTTTTTTTTTTTTTTTTTTTGCAGAGGCAGTTGAAGCCAGAAAACAAGAAGGAGCCGGGAGCTTAGAACAGATTGCTGGAGTCGGTTTGAAGCTCAGCAGAACAGTTCAGTGAGAAGCTGGGAGAAACCAGATTGAATTATTTTAGAGAAGAGTTTGAACCAGAACAGCTGAGTTGAAACAGCCAGCAGAGTTCAGAAAGAACTAGAAAGGTTGAGGTTATTCAACAGTAAGCCTCTGAGATGATAATTACATCTGCGAATAAAAGTTATATTTACAAAATGCAATGTATAAGTATATGAAATGTTGAAATAAAGTATCATTGCAAAAAAGAGATGCTGCCCAAAGGAGAATATGCTCAAGTTCTTACAATTCAGAAGTCTCAATGTTTTGCTATCTAAATGGATGGAATTCAGAGAAAGGAAGCATGCACAGATTTCTTCTATTTCTTTTAGCTCAGCTTCTTGCTCCTTATTCTATGAAATCCTTTGCACTATGAACAGCCATGCTATCAGATGAAGAGGAAATTGCTGCTAGAAGCCTCCTCATTATGAATGAAAATCATCAATAGGCGACATCCATCAGTGAGTGACATCCATCATGGTTTCCTTGGCCCTTAATTTGTCCTTTCACACTCTAAACTATCTTGATAACCTCTGCCCATGCATCCTCCATTTTGTGTGTGTGTGTGTGTGTGTGTGTGTGTGTGTGTGTGTGCTGCATATGCATGTGCACATAGAGGCATGCACTTGTGCACTGTATATGTACATGAGTGCATGTGCACTTGTGTGTAGGAAAGACAACTTTGGGTGCAGTTTCTAAGATGCTTTATAATTACATTTGCAAAACCCTTATAAAACTGACATTTATAATTTATGAGATTTAAGTCCTGGACTTCTTAGAGAATTTTATCTTACACCATTTCTATATGTCGTATTGATTGTGATATACAGCGTTTACATAAGACTTTATTTGGAATAACTCCCCATAGGCAATCAAACCTAACCAAAATATAGAAACTAGGCAACTCCAACTCCTACATAAAGATAGGAAAACCTGGTCTATGGGAATCACTAGTAAGGAGTCTTCTTCAAATATCAAAGAGAGGAAATAACTCTTAAATTCATTCCAATCCCATGCTACAAAGTGATTGTTCTACTAGTGTTCCATGGGCACTTTCATTCCATCCCTCCATCCCAGGAAGTCTGAAAAGCTTAAGAGTTCTAAACAAAAGCCAATATATAACTCACTTCAGAATAATTTTGTCTTCTGACAGTAATTTTACAAAGCCTTCTCTTTATCAATTGCTAATATCATTTCTTTTTCTGTGTAAATACATATATTCTTATAGAACTTACACTGGTCAACTCAAACAATAAGCCTTCAATGACAGACAAAGTTGTGTTCTTTCTTTTTCCAAATACCGATTTTCAATAGTAACATGCATTGATAATATCCAATAAAGGAAGGACAACTCGGTGAAAGTCTACTTCCTTATTTCTTTCCAGTTAACACTTCCCAATCAGGCTTTGCACCAAAAACTCCATCACTGGTTGATATTTACAAAGATTACAAGACATATGATGTGTGTGTGTGTGTGTGTGTGTGTGTGTGTGTGTGTGTGTGTGTGTGTAAACTGCCCAAAAGACCTCCAGGGTAAACACTAGAGGGATATGTACACACATATAGTAGATGCACATGTTTCCCTACACATATGTGCCTTTTAGTGTTGGTATAAATAAAAATAAATTTTAAATAATACTGAGTAACCTATTTTATTGAGCAAAGCATAGTATTTTATATCTTCGGTCTCATGGTTGTTTTCACAACGTAAAAGTTTATACATAGGAAAATAAATAATAGTAAACCGATGCCAAACACTTGGGATTCTAGGCATTATACTGTAGAAAAATATTTAATAAAGCAGTTGATTAAGATTTTAAGATTTGAGAACTAATTAAATTAAGTAGACAGTAGTATTTTGGAAGACAAGAGAATAAATACGGAGATGATTAATTTCTGTCAGTTTGGCGAGCCTCCATTAGGAAGTTATGAGCAAAGAGCAGCCAGGAAATTGCTGTGTAGTAAGTTTGGAGGTAAAATTAACTTTTAAATCAATAGAGCAAGTAAAGCCCAGTGACCTCTACAGGGTGGGGGGAGCTACAGTCAGTCAGGGTAAGACCTTAATAAAAAATTAGGTCACCTGGGAAAGAACCAGCTCCTAGATTCCTTTTACACTGCAAGAGCTTCATCATTTCTTTCCCAAATGTCCAGACCACCACCTTAACAGTTAGCTACTACAAGTATGTGAGCTGACATCTTCAACTAATCTCTCTCTCCCTCCATTGAACCATCCTCAACTCTACATCCATTGTCTCCTGTGAATCTCCCCTTCCACTACTTTTCCATAAGGAGGCTTGTGATTGCATTTGACCCAGTTGGATAATCCAAGATAATCTCTCTAGCGCAACAGGCTAAACATAATGACATCTTGGAAGTTCCCTGTGCCACGTAAATCGTTCATTCTAGGGTAGAAGATTAAATCGTGTCATCTCTGAGAGGGTATTTAGTCTGCTCTTCTATATAGTTGATAAGAGAAATCAATCTGACAGTCTTCAACCTGAGTTGTAGCCATTTGTAGTGCACTGTTCTTACTGATAACTTGTTTTTATGTCCATTTCTTCGTGTATAATGCAGCCCCGTTCTGCTGCTTCTCTCGATTTCATCTCTTCCCTTACCTTATAAAGATTTGCTTTGTGGCTTTTTCACTCCATTTACTAGAGTAAATGCAAGGAGGTAAGTTATATATTTCTTAATTCAAATATGATAAGCATCTGAGAGAGTATAGTGTAAATATTTAATTTTCAAACAATATATTTTATTTTTAGAATTCTATAAAAAGATGACTGTTGGACTCATTGATTTCATATATTACAGTCGCAATTATATACTCTATTCAAATGATATTAGACTATAAGTGTCACATATGTTTCTCTTCATGGTTTTTAATGAATTTGGTCATTTTATCTTAATTATAGTTGTTATGTGTGACGAATTTTTCAGAAATCTTCTGATTAGAAATTCAGGCTTTTTCCATTCAGCATTTCTGAACTGCTTTGATTAATATTTAGTGGTAAAGACAAAGTGAAATAAAATGACCCAGTAATATAAAAATCATTAAGTAATGATACTAAAAATTTGTAGTTTACTTCAGGCAAACAAATTTGCCTCTCCTTTAAGATTCAATTCAATATGTCTGAACAAGTCATGGGTTTGTTTTCTTTTTCTTTGCTTTTCTTTTGATTTTTTTGTTTGTTTGTTTTTGTTTATATAGGTATGAAAGTTTCAAACCATTGACCAATAGGTACCTTAAATATTATAATGCTTTTTCCTCCTAAAATTATGTTCACCTTTATGCTAAGCTTCCTTTTGGACATGTTAGGATATCCTAGACCTAATTGTAACCACATGGATTAGCATTGCCCAAAATTGCCTTGGATCCTTTGATAATGTTACTAGAAGTCACAATCTAGTAGCTGGAGACATTACTTCATCCTTGTGGAGTGTGTTGGATAAATTTAACTGCTATCTTGATGCAACCTAGAGTCACCTGGGAAGAGAGTTCTTAATGAAGAATCGTAAAGGTCAAATTGGTCTTCAGGAAAGTCTGTCCAGGGTTATCGCTACTAATATTTGTTGTAGGAAGACCAAGCTCATTTTAGGTCACACAATTCCCTCGGCAGGGATTCTTGAACAATATAAGGCAGGAGAAAATCAGATGAGAGCAAGCAAGGACGCATTTATTTCTGTCTTTAATCTTGTCTGTAGATGAGATATGTCTAGCTACTTGAATTCTTGACTTGATATTTCCTAAAGGATGGATTGTAACTTTGAATTGTAAGCTAAATTAACTTTTGCCCTCTCCTATGTTACTTTTTAAAAGGAATTTTATCACAGCAACATAAATGAAACTAAGATACTAGGTTTGAGGTTCCTGGGTAACAGTATTTTTAACAACAACATAAACATTGTTTTTTCTATGTATAGGCCTTATTGATACCATCACTTAGCTCTATCCTCTGGAGGCTTTACATAATTTTCTTAAATAAGCCAATAAATATACTGTAATTTTCCTATTGGGAAAATGTCCATTTTATTTTACAAAATAATTATGTCTTTTAACTTAACCTTGTATTGATTCTTTTGTGAATTTCACATAATGTATTCCAATCCCACTCATCTCCCTATCCCTTATAGCTGTTCTCTGTTCTTGCAACACTCCCTTCGAAACAAACTTGTTGTAGAAGTTGTAGTGTGTCACAGTATACCATTTTGTCCACACTTCTTGCAGACGTTCACTGCAATGTGTCATTGGTCTTGTTCAAGGCCTCTGGCTTCTGCAATACCATCAATACTGGATCCTCACTGTGACTCCTCTAGGATATCTTGTTGCCCTGTGTCATGGGGATTCTGCAGCTATGAACTGCAGGGTCCTTCCCTTCATGTGCTCTAGCAGTTCATAGATGAGGTAGACATAGGAGTGGGCTACTCAAAGCCCTGTGTCTTGACCTGGGTGGTATCTCAGGTCAGTCCACCAGTTTTCCTGTACTCGTACCACCCAGAGGAAGCTCTTCAGCACTGCTCTGACAAGCTGGCCCAATGCCACAGCCAACAAGACACACTGCCAATCCTTTCATTCTCATGCTCTTGGGGCAGGCTCACTCCTGCCCATACCAACAGGACCAGCTCTACAGTGCTGCCCAGGCAAGGCACAGAGTCTGCTCTCAGTGGTGCTGCAGCCAATGTGGAACAAGGCCAGTTCTCCTGCTCACATGGCTTTGGACCAGCTCTCCTTCCTGCCATAGGTCGCAAGGTGCAAGGGGACATCTCTCTCAAACTCATGACACCACACAGCAGATGAGTGGTATAGCCAATGCTCTTATAGTCAGATACTTGGCTCACCTGCAACCCTGGCAACCAGGACCAGCTCTACTGTGCTTCCTGGGTGAGGAGCGAGGCCAGCTCTATGCTCACATGTCTTCAGGGCAAGCTCTCCCATGATGCCCAGGTAAGAGCTAGGACCAGTTCTGCAAAGCCCTCAGATATCAAAAAGGCCACAGGTGTCTGCCCAGACCAGAGATGTTCAATTGTCCTTTTGTGGTTAACAGATCCTTGCTGCTCCAGGCCCCAAAGTGAGATATAGTCCTCAGTAGCAGCACAGGCCTGGAACTCATCCGGGGCATAGGTCGCATCACTCCTGTTCTTCACTACCCTCAAATCTTCGGTTCTGCCTCTCTTCATTGTATACACACGCTTCTGCCTCTGCTTCTCTTTCTCTCCCAAACTCTCAACCACTTGCTGCTTATCTTAGTGGTGCCTCTGTGTGTCTCAGAAGTGCTGTATCCTGCCCATAATATGTGGCACTGGTAAGGGGTCATCAAACGCTTGCTCTGCCTAACCAGGCCATGTGGTAATTGGCAGGGTGTCCTCTTGGTTTGGTCTGTCTGCCAGGGGCACATGACACGGGATGGGGTTGATCTGAAGAGGGTGCTTTCTCATATGGGCCTTTTCCTATTTTTATAACAACCCGAATTAATGATAGCTATAAATGTTTAAATCATTGAAATAACTTCAAACTTGACTATATGCAAATTTCTCCTTCTAGTATGCGTTTGTATGTATATGTGCAGTGAGGGGTTAGTTGGTTTAGAGCACTCGTAACTCATCCTCCATGGCACAGAAATACGTTTTATGTATGACTTGTAGTTTACTTCAGATCCAAGATGTATCACTGTTACACATGGCAGCACTGAATCCTTAGAGTGTCATTGGAGGTGTTGGTATTTAGACTCAGAAGTAGTATAATTTGAAGGAAGGTCTACTATAATGAAATGGAAAGAAAAAAATGTCTTCAACAACTTATTCAATCTCCAAATCTATGTGGAAGGGTAGTTTCTGTCTGGCCTGACTAGTTCAATGTATAAGATTTGTAAATGTAAATTTAGCTTGCTAAAAACAATCCAGTGTCCCATATTCCATCTCAGATTATAGTAAATTCTTACATACCACATGCTTAACTAAATTTTAACTTTGCGAATTTTACCTGATGTATCTTTTTATTTATCCTCATCATTTTGAATGGCTTGGAACTCACATATATTTTACAACAGCAATTTTCTTACAACCTCAGCATATCTTCTTTGGTATGATTTCAAGTGTATACTTTTATTTCCTCGGAGTACTATCAGTCATTACCAGTCACCTCATTTTGCTCAAGATGGGTAATGATGGGGACATTTAATATGGTGAAATTCCTCCTTTGCTAGGAAAAAATACTTTTCTAAAGATTGAAAAAATAGCCTGAGATTCTCTTTTGCATGTCTTAATCCTGTGTATACATGTGTCAGTTTACTGTCTATCAGTCTGTCTGCGTGCTTATCTATCTATCTATCTATCTATCTATCTATCTATCTATCTATCTATCTAACTATCTACCTATCTATCTATCTATGTGTATATCATTTACTAATTTATCTGTGAGTCTCCCAATCTCTAAGGTACTGTTTAATAATATGCAATCATATTCATAATAAAGTTGTGTGTGAATTTCACTTCTTAAAGTCAACTAAAGTTTTTCAAAGAATATAAAATGTGAATGAAATTCATTAAGCAGAATTATTGAGTTACTAAGCATTATTGAAAATATGTGAGATTTAACCTATATCTATATTTGAAGCACAAATGCATGTATATAAATGCATGTGGGTGTCCTGGGAAACCACGAGAGACCACTGAATCTTCCTAGAAACACAGTTACTAGTTATAGGCATTTGGGAGACGCCCTGCAAGAGTTCTGGGATGCAAAGACATCAGGAAGGAAAGAAAGTGCTTTGGACCACCAAGTTATCTCTGCAGCCATGCTATTAGTTCTTTTTAGGAAACAAATGTTAATGCTCCAAACTATATTGATATCATATGTAATACTGCATGCACCTGTTAAAATCTTTGTGCACTTTGATATCTCTTGCTAGACCAGTGCTTCTAACACCAAGTATGTATCCCCTGCCTTCCACTTTCTAGGCTGTCTCTGAGTAGGGAATATTCCATTGTTTTTTATTAACTTGAGTATTTCTTATATACATTTCGAGTGTTATTCCCTTTCCCGGTTTCCGGGCAAACATCCCTCTCCCCCCTCCCCCACTTCTTTATGGGTGTTCCCCTCCCCATCCTCCCCCCCTTGTCGCCCTCCCCCCAACAATCTAGTTCACTGGGGGTTCAGTCTTAGCAGGACCCAGGGCTTCCCCTTCCACTGGTGCTCTTACTAGGATATTCATTGCTACCTATGAGGTCAGAGTCCAGGGTCAGTCCATGTATAGTCTTTAGGTAGTGGCTTAGTCCCTGGAAGCTCTGGGTGCTTGGCATTATTGTTCATATGGGGTCTTGAGCCCCTTCAAGCTCTTCCAGTTCTTTCTCTGATTCCTTCAACGGGGGTCCTATTCTCAGTTCAGTGGTTTGCTGCTGGCATATGCCTCTGTGTTCGCTGTATTAAGGCTGTGTCTCTCGGGAGAGATCTACATCCGGTTCCTGTTGGCCTGCACTTCTTTGCTTCATCCATCTTGTCTAATTGGATGGCTGTATATGCATGGGCCACATGTGGGGCAGGCTCTGAATGGGTGTTCCTTCGGTGTCTGTTTTAATCTTTGCCTCTCTATTCCCTGCCAAGGGTATTCTTGTTCCCCTTTTAAAGAAGGAGTGAAGCATTCACATTTTGATCATCTGTCTTGAGTTTCATTTGTTCTAGGCATCTAGGGTAATTCAAGCATTTGGGCTAATAGCCACTTTTCAATGAGTGCATACCATGTGTGTTTTTCGGTGATTGGGTTACCTCACTCAGGATGATATTTTCCAGTTCCGACCATTTGCCTACAAATTTCATAAGGTCATTGTTTTTGATAGCTGAGTAATATTCCATTGTGTCGACGTACCACACTTTCTGTATCCATTCCTCAGTTGAAGGGCATCTGGGTTCTTTCCAGTTTCTGGCTATTATAAATAAGGCTGAGATGAACATAGTGGAGCACATGACTTTTTTATATGTTGGGGCATCTTGTGGGTATATGCCTAAGAGAGGTATAGCTGGATCCTCAGGGACTTCAATGTCCAATTTTCTGAGGAACCTCCAGACTGATTTCCAGAATGATTGTACCAGTCTGCAATCCCACCAACAATGGAGGAGTGTTCCTCTTTCTCCGCATCCTCGCCAGCATCTGCTGTCACCTGAGTTTTTGATCTTAGCCATTCTCACCGGAGTGAGGTAAAACTCAGGGTTGTTTTGATTTACATTTCCCTTATGACTAAAGATGTTGAACATTTCTTTAGGTGTTTCTCAGCCATTCGGCATTCCTCAGCTGTGAATTCTTTGTTTAGCTCTGAACCCCATTTTTAATAGGGTTATTTGTCTCCCTGCTGTCTAACTTCTTGAGTTCTTTGTATATTTTGGATATAAGACCTCTATCTGTTGTAGGATTGGGAAAGATCTTTTCCCAATCTGTTGGTTGCCGTTTTGTCCTAACCACAGTGTCCTTTGCCTTACAGAAGCTTTGCAGTTTTATGAGATCCCATTTGTCAATTCTTGATCTTAGAACATGAGCCATTGGTGTTTTGTTCAGGAAAATTTTTCCAGTGCCCATGTGTTCCAGATGCTTCCCTAGTTTTTCTTCTATTAGTTTGAGTGTATCTGGTTTGATGTGGAGGTCGTTGATCCACTTGGACTTAAGCTTTGTACAGGGTGATAAGCATGGATCAATCTGCATTCTTCTACATGTTGACCTCCAGTTGAAACAGCACCATTTGCTAAAAATGCTATCTTTTTTCCATTCGATGGTTTTGGCTCCTTTGTCAAAAATCAAGTGACCATAGGTGTGTGGGTTCATTGCTCAGTCTTCAATTCTGTTCCATTGGTCTATCTGTCTGTCTCTGTACCAATACCATGCAGTTTTTATCACTATTGCTCTGTAATACTGCTTGAGTTCAGGGATAGTGATTCCCCCTGAAGTCCTTTTATTGTTGAGGATAGCTTTAGCTATCCTGGGTTTTTTGTTATTCCAGATGAATTTGCAAATTGTTCTGTGTAACTCTTTGAAGAATTGGATTGATATTTTGATGGGGATTTCATTGAATCTGTAGATCGCTTTTGGTAAAATGGCCATTTTTATTATATTAATCCTGCCAATCCATGAGCATGGGAGAGCTTTCCATCTTCTGAGGACTTCTTCAAATTCTTTCTTCAGAGTCTGGAAGTTCTTATTGTACAAATCTTTTACTTGCTTGGTTAAAGTCACACCGAGGTACTTTATATTATTTGGGTCTATTATGAAGGGTGTCGTTTCCCTAATTTCTTTCTCGGCTTCTTTCTCTTTTGTGTAGAGGAAGGCTACTGATTTATTTGAGTTAATTTTAGACCCAGCCACTTTGCTGAAGTTGTTATTCAGCTTTAGTAGTTCTCTGGTGGAACTTTTGGGATCACTTAAATATACTACCATATCATCTGCAAAAAGTTATATTTTGACTTCTTTTTTCCGATCTGTATCCCCTTGACCTCCTTTTGTTGTCTGATTGCTCTGGCTAGAACTTCAAGAACTATATTGAATAAGCAGGGAGAAAGTGGGCAGCCTTGTCTAGTCCCTGATTTTAGTGGGATTGCTTTGAGTTTCTTTCCATTTAGTTTAATGTTAGCAACTGGTTTGCTGTATATGGCTTTTACTATGTTTAGGTATGGGCCTTGAATTCCTATTGTTTCCAAGACTTTTATCATGAAGGGGTGTTGAATTTTGTCAGAAGCTTTCTCAGCATCTAATGAAATGATCATGTGGTTTTGTTCTTTCAGTTGGTTTATATAATGGATCACATTGATGGTTTTCCGTATATTAAACCATCCCTGCATGCCTGGGATGAAGCCTACTTGATCATGGTGGATGATTGTTTTGATGTGCTCTTGGATTCGGTTTGCCAGAATTTTATTGAGTATTTTTGCGTCGATATTCATAAGGGAAATTGGTCTGAAGTTCTCTTTCTTTGTTGGGTCTTTGTGTGGTTTAGGTATAACAGTAATTGTGGCTTCATAGAAGGAGTTCGGTAGTGCTCCATCTGTTTCAATTTTGTGGAATAGTTAGGATAATATTGGTACGAGGTCTTCTATGAAGGTCTGATAGAATTCTGCACCAAACCCGTCTGGACCTGGGCTCTTTTTGGTTGGGAGACCTTTAATGACTGCTTCTATTTCCTTAGGAGTTATGGGGTTATTTAACTACTATATCTGTTCCTGATTTAACTTTGGTACCTGGTATCTGTCTAGGAAATTGTCCATTTCCTGCAGATATTCAAGTTTTGTTGAATAAAGGCTTTTATAGTAAGATCTAATGATTTTTTGTATTTCCTCTGTATCTGTAGTTATGTCTCCCTTTTCATTTCTGATTTTGTTAATTTGGATACACTCTCTGGGTCCTCTCGTTAGTCTGGCTAAGGGTTATCTATCTTGTTGATTTTCTCAAAGAACCAACTTTTGGTTCTGTTGATTCTTTCTATGGTCCTTTTTGTTTCTACTTGGTTGATTTCAGCTCTGAGTTTGATTATTTCCTGCCTTCTACTCCTCCTGGGTGTATTTGCTTCTTTTTGTTCTAGAGCTTTTAGGTGTGCTGTCAAGCTGCTGACATATGCTCTTTCCTGTTTCTTTCTGCAGGCACTCAGCGCTATGAGTTTTCCTCTTAGCACAGCTTTCATTGTGTCCCTTAAGTTTGGGTATGTTGTACCTTCATTTTCATTAAATCCTAAAAAGTCTTTAATTTCTTTATTTCTTCCTTGACCAGGTTATCATTGAGTAGAGCATTGTTCAATTTCCACGTATATGTTGGCATTCTTCCCTTATTGTTATTGAAGACCAGTTTTAGGCCATGGTGGTCCGATAGCATGCATGGGATTATTTCTATCTTTCTGTACTTGTTGAGGCCCGTTTTTTGACCAATTATATGGTCAATTTTGGAGAAACTACCATGAGGAGCTGAGAAGAAGGTATATCCTTTTGCTTTAGGATAGAATGTTCTATAAATATCTGTTAAGTCCATTTGGCTCATGACTTCTCTTAGTCTGTCTACATCTCTGTTTAATTTCTGTTTCCATGATCTGTCCATTGATGAGAGTGGGGTGTTGAAGTCTCCTTCTATTATTGTGTGAGGTGCAATGTGTGTTTTGAGCTTTAGTAAGGTTTCTTTTACGTATGTAGGAGCCCTTGTATTTGGGGCATAGATATTTAGGATTGAGAGTTCATCTTGGTGCACTTTTCCTTTGATGAATATGAAGTGTCCTTCCTTATCTTTTTTGATGACTTTTAGTTGGAAATTGATTTTATTTGATATTAGAATGGCTACTCCAGCTTGCTTCTTCTGACCATTTGCTTGGAAAGTTGTTTTCCAGCCTTTCACTCTGAGGTAGTGTCTGTCTTTGTCTCTGAGGTGTGTTTCCTGTAGGCAGCAGAATGCAGGGTCCTCGTTGCATATCCAGTTTATTAATCTATGTCTTTTTATTGGGGAGTTGAGGCCATTGATGTTGAGAGATATTAAGGAATAGTGATTATTGCTTCCTGTTATATTCATATTTGGATGTGAGGTTATGTTTGTGTGCTTTTCTTCTCTTTGTTTTGTTGCCAAGACGATTAGTTTCTTGTTTCTTCTAGGGTATAACTTGCCTCTTTATGTTGGGCTTTACCATTTATTATCCTTTGTAGTGCTGGATTTGTAGAAAGATATTGTGTAAACTTGGTTTTGTCATGGAATATCTTGGTTTCTCCATCTATGTTAATTGAGAGTTTTGCAGGATACAGTAACCTGGGCTGGCTTTTGTGTTCTTTTAGGGTCTGTATGACATCTGTCCAGGATCTTCTGGCTTTCATAGTTTCTGGCGAGAAGTCTGGTGTGATTCTGATAGGTCTGCCTTTATATGTTACTTGACCTTTTTCCCTCACTGCTTTTAATATTCTTTCTTTATTTTGTGCGTTTGGTGTTTTGACTATTATGTGACAGGAGGTGTTTCTTTTCTGGTCCAATCTATTTGGAGTTCTGTAGGCTTCTTGTAAGCCTATGGGTATCTCTTTTTTTAGGTTAGGGAAATTTTCTTCTATGATTTTGTTGAAGATATTTACTGGTCCTTTGAGCTGGGAGTCTTCACTCTCTTCTATACCTATTATCCTTAGGTTTGATCTTCTCATTGAGTCCTGGATTTCCTGTATGTTTTGGACCAGTAGCTTTTTCCGCTTTACATTATCTTTGACAGTTGAGTCAATGATTTCTATGGAATCTTCTGCCCCTGAGATTCTCTCTTCCATCTCTTGTATTCTGTTGGTGAAGCTCGTATCTACAGCTCCTTTTCTCTTCTTTTGGTTTTATGTCCAGGGTTGTTTCCGTGTGTTCTTTCTTGATTGCTTCTATTTCCATTTTTAATTCCTTCAACTGTTTGTTTGTGTTTTCCTGGAATTCTTTCAGGGATTTTTGTGACTCCTCTCTATGGGCTTCTACTTGTTTATTTATGATTTCCTGGAATTCTTTCAGGGATTTTTGCGCTTCCTCTCTGTAGGCTTCTACTTGTTCTCTAAGGGAGTTCTTCATGTCTTTTTTGAAGTCCTCCAGCATCATGATCAAATATGATTTTGAAACTAGGTCTTGCTTTTCTGGTGTGTTTGGATATTCCGTGTTTGCTTTGGTGGGAGAATTGGGCTCCGATGATCCATGTAGTCTTGGTTTCTGTTGCTTGGGTTCCTGCGCTTGCCTCTCGCCATCAGATTATCTCTAGTGTTACTTTGTTCTGCTATTTCTGACAGTGACTAGACTGTCCTATAAGCCTGTGTGTCAGGAGTGCTGTAGACCTGTTTTCCTGTTTTCTTTCAGCCAGTTATGGGGACAGAGTGTTCTGCTTTCGGGTGTGTAGTTATTCCTATCTACAGGCCTTCAGCTGTTCCTGTGGGCCTGTGTCTGGTGTTCACCAGGCAGGTCACTTGCAGCAGAAAAGTTGGTCTTACCTGTGGTCCCGAGGCTCAAGTTTGCTCCTGGGGTGCTGCCTATGAGCTCTCCGTGGCAGCAGCAACCAGGAAGATCTGCGCTGCCGTTTCCGGGAGCCTCCGTGCACCAGGGTTCCAGATGGCGTTTGGTGTTTTCCTCTGGCGTCAGAGATGTGTGCAGAGTGCAGTCTCTTCTGGTTTCCCAGGTGTGTCTGCCTCTCTGAAGGTTTAGCTCTCCCTCCCACGGGATTTGGGTACAGAGAACTGTTTATCTGGTCTGTCCCTTCATGTTCCGGCGGTGTCTCAGGCACAGGGGTCCTGCCGCTCCTGGGCCCTCCCCCACAGGAACCCAGAGGCCGTATACAGATTCCTCTTCGTCCAGGGATGTGGGCAGTGGTGGGCAGTGTTGGTGGTCTCTTCCGCTCTGCAGCCTCAGGAGTGCCCACTTGACCAGGCAGTGAGGTCTCTCTCCCACGGGGTTTGGGAGCAGAGAGTTGCTGCGGGCCGGGATCTGCGGGTTTGGGACTCCCAGTAAACACGAGTATTCCATTTTTATGGGTTTGAATAACTCCAATGTTTCAATAGTCTACTATATATTAATTTTTTTATCCTTAAGATCAACATAAGACAAAGCTCAGGATCTCTGCTGAGGATAAGCAAAAGGCTTAGGTTTTTCTAGAAATTTCTGAAAGTTTCTAGAAATTTAGGAAGATCAGTAACCTTGAAACTGATGTGGGAAAACCTAGGAGCAGAAGGGAAGGAGAGATTCAGGCACCGGAGTTTTCAGGAAAGGAGCAGTCTGAGGTTCAGAAGCTCACGTATAGAAATTAGGTCAATTAATGGTTTTGTCTTTAATCAGCTTTTGTTTCTGTTTGTTTGTTTGTTGCTTTTATGTATTTTGTTTTATTATAAATGCATGGAGCATCACCACATCTCCAGTTTCATTATAGCATCTTTTGTTGCAGGATGTTATGATTTATTTGAAGTGTTTCAGTAGTAAACTTCATTTTCCTATACATATCATGGCTCTAGCTGGATGAAATGGATTTATTCCAAGTCCTAGACTGCCTCACCTGTGTCAGGATGACATGGTTATTGGAACTACCGAGAAGAAACCACAATTTAAAAAAACTTCAGTTAGATCAGTGAATATGACACTTTGCACTTCTTTATGAATGGGTGTACCATACTCCTACTACTGTGAAATATGAAAGTGACTGTGGCTGGTAGATCTTTACCTGAGAAAAGCATACCTCATGTGATACTTTCAAGGAATTATATAAGGAATATTTAAAGGTGTGACATGTGGTTCAGAACTCAGTGAAAGTCCAGTTATGATTTGTAATTAAAACAATGCTTTTAAAAGGAATTTGTTTGGGATTGTAGCCTACAACGTCAGTCCCAGACAGCAAAGAAAAATCATTAGAAGCAAGAAGGAAAATTAATATTTCAATGAGTTAACCATGAAGTGGGTGAAATTTTAGCATACCTCTTCATAAGAATATTGCTACCAGCTTGAACACTTACAATAGCATTGTTCTGATAGTTACTTTGACCACAGTTCGGTGAAATTCTCTACGTAAGAACTCATGAGCTGCCAATCATCCATCAGCCAGAGCTAATGGCACCCAGCATTGTGATAGATATGAGATGAAAAAAATTAATATAATCCATTCCTTCACGGATTTTAAGATACAATGGATGAGTGATGCCACTAAAATGTTACTTGTCATATTGAAAGATTAGAATTTGGTACCAGATATAAGTGTAGTTTAAGCTAAGGCAGCCAGTCAGGGATCCCAGAATTTTATCACAAACATTATCATTATCTCTGTGCCATTCACTGATGTTGAATATACGAGCAGAAGATAAATTAACTCCTAAATGTTCTATCCTAAGATAACGTAATAAAATTTTGCTTGTATCTGTG